>NC_136485.1:95876330-96188830 GCF_053919585.1 Euprymna scolopes
CATGAGAATATGATTTCACCACCGAAGGTGAACATGAGAATATGATTTCACAGCCAGAGGTGAACATGAGAATATGATTTCAAAGCCGGAGGTGAACATGGGAATATGATTTCACAGCCGGAGGTGAACATGGGAATATGATTTCACAGCCGGAGGTGAACATGGGAATATGATTTCACAGCCGGAGGTGAACATGGGAATATGATTTCACAGCCGGAGCTGAACATGGGAATATGATTTCACCACCGGAGGTGAACATGGGAATATGATTTCACCACCGGAGGTGAACATGGGAATATGATTTCACAGCCAGAGGTGAACATGAGAATATGATTTCACAGCCGGAGGTGAACATGAGAATATGATTTCACAGCAGGAGGTGAACATGAGAATATGATTTCACAGCCGGAGGTGAACATGAGAATATGATTTCACAGCCGGAGGTGAACATGAGAATATGATTTCACAGCCGGAGGTGAACATGAGAATATGATTTCGCAGCAGGAGGTGAACATGAGAATATGATTTCACAGCAGGAGGTGAACATGAGAATATGATTTCACAGCCGGAGGTGAACATGAGAATATGATTTCACAGCCGGAGGTGAACATGAGAATATGATTTCACAGCAGGAGGTGAACATGAGAATATGATTTCACAGCAGGAGGTGAACATGAGAATATGATTTCACAGCAGGAGGTGAACATGAGAATATGATTTCACAGCCGGAGGTGAACATGAGAATATGATTTCACAGCCGGAGGTGAACATGAGAATATGATTTCACAGCCGGAGGTGAACATGAGAATATGATTTCACAGCAGGAGGTGAACATGAGAATATGAGTTCACAGCAGGAGGTGAACATGAGAATATGATTTCACAGCAGGAGGTGAACATGAGAATATGATTTCACAGCAGGAGGTGAACATGAGAATATGATTTCACAGCCGGAGGTGAACATGAGAATATGATTTCACAGCCGGAGGTGAACATGAGAATATGATTTCACAGCAGGAGGTGAACATGAGAATATGATTTCACAGCCGGAGGTGAACATGAGAATATGATTTCACAGCCGGAGGTGAACATGAGAATATGATTTCACAACCGGAGGTGAACATGAGAATATGATTTCACAGCCGGAGGGGAACATGAGAATATGATTTCACAGCAGGAGGTGAACATGAGAATATGATTTCACAGCCGGAGGTGAACATGAGAATATGATTTAACAGCCGGAGGTGAACATGAGAATATGATTTCACAGCCGGAGGTGAACATGAGAATATGATTTCACAGCAGGAGGTGAACATGAGAATATGATTTCACAGCCGGAGGTGAACATGAGAATATGATTTCACAGCCGGAGGTGAACATGAGAATATGATTTCACAGCCGGAGGTGAACATGAGAATATGATTTCAACACCAGAGGTGAACATGGGAATATGATTTCACCACCGGAGGTGAACATGGGAATATGATTTCACCACCGGAGGTGAACATGGGAATATGATTTCACAGCCGGAGGTGAACATGAGAATATGATTTCACAGCCGGAGGTGAACATGAGAATATGATTTCACAGCCGGAGATGAACATGAGAATATGATTTCACAGCCGGAGGTGAACATGAGAATATGATTTCACAGCTGGAGGTGAACATGAGAATATGATTTCACAGCCGGAGGTGAACATGAGAATATGATTTCACAGCCGGAGGTGAACATGAGAATATGATTTCACAGCCGGAGGTGAACATGAGAATATGATTTCACAGCCGGAGGTGAACATGAGAATATGATTTCACAGCCGGAGGTGAACATGAGAATATGATTTCACAGCCGGAGGTGAACATGAGAATATGATTTCACAGCCGGAGGTGAACATGAGAATATGATTTCACAGCCGGAGGTGAACATGAGAATATGATTTCACCACCGGAGGTGAACATGAGAATATGATTTCACAGCCGGAGGTGAACATGAGAATATGATTTCACAGCCGGAGGTGAACATGAGAATATGATTTCACAGCCGGAGGTGAACATGAGAATATGATTTCACAGCAGGAGGTGAACATGAGAATATGATTTCACAGCAGGAGGTGAACATGAGAATATGATTTCACAGCAGGAGGTGAACATGAGAATATGAGTTCACAGCAGGAGGTGAACATGAGAATATGATTTCACAGCAGGAGGTGAACATGAGAATATGATTTCACAGCAGGAGGTGAACATGAGAATATGATTTCACAGCCGGAGGTGAACATGAGAATATGATTTCACAGCCGGGGGTTAACATGAGAATATGATTTCACAGCAGGAGGTGAACATGAGAATATGATTTCACAGCCGGAGGTGAACATGAGAATATGATTTCAACACCGGAGGTGAACATGGGAATATGATTTCACCACCAGAGGTGAACATGGGAATATGATTTCACCACCGGAGGTGAACATGGGAATATGATTTCACAGCCAGAGGTGAACATGGGAATATGATTTCACCACCGGAGGTGAACATGGGAATATGATTTCACCACCGGAGGTGAACATGGGAATATGATTTCACAGCCAGAGGTGAACATGGGAATATGATTTCACCACCAGAGGTGAACATGGGAATATGATTTCACCACCGGAGGTGAACATGGGAATATGATTTCACCACCAGAGGTGAACATGGGAATATGATTTCACCACCAGAGGTGAACATGGGAATATGATTTCACCACCGGAGGTGAACATGGTAATATGATTTCCCCACCAGAGGTGAACATGGGAATATGATTTCACCACCAGAGGTGAACATGGGAATATGATTTCACCACCGGAGGTGAACATGGGAATATTATTTCACAGCCGGAGGTAAACATGAGAATATGATTTCACAGCCAGAGGTGATCATGGGAATATGATTTCACTACAAGAGGTGAACATGGGAATATGATTTCAAAGCCGGAGGTGAACATGGGAATATGATTTCAAAGCCGGAGGTGAACGTGGGAATATGATTTCACCACCGGAGGTAAACATGAGAATATGATTTCAAAGCCGGAGGTGAACATGAGAATATGATTTCAAAGCCGGAGGTGAACATGAGAATATGATTTCACAGCCGGAGGTAAACATGAGAATAGGATTTCACCACCGGAGGTGAACATGGGAATATGATTTCACAGCCAGAGGTGAACATGGGAATATGATTTCACAGCCAGAGGTGAACATGGGAATATGATTTCACGACCAGAGGTAAACATTGGAATATGATTTCACCACCAGAGGTGAACATGGGAATATGATTTCACTACAAGAGGTGAACATGGGAATATGATTTCCCCACCGGAGGTGAACATGGGAATATGATTTCACCACCGGAGGTGAACATGGGAATATGATTTCACCACCAGAGGTGAACATGAGAATATGATTTCACAGCCAGAGGTGAACATGGGAATATGATTTCACAGCCAGAGGTGAACATGGGAATATGATTTCACAGCCAGAGGTAAACATGGGAATATGATTTCACAGCCAGAGGTGAACATGGGAATATGATTTCAAAGCCGGAGGTGAACATGGGAATATGATTTCAAAGCCGGAGGTGAACGTGGGAATATGATTTTACCACCGGAGGTAAACATGAGAATATGATTTCAAAGCCGGAGGTGAACATGAGAATATGATTTCACAGCCGGTGGTAAACATGAGAATATGATTTCACCACCGGAGGTGAACATGAGAATATGATTTCACCACCGGAGGTGAACATGAGAATATGATTTCACCACCGGAGGTGAACATGAGAATATGATTTCACCACCAGAAGTGAACATGAGAATATGATTTCACCACCGAAGGTGAACATGAGAATATGATTTCACCACCGAAGGTGAACATGAGAATATGATTTCACCACCGAAGGTGAACATGAGAATATGATTTCACCACCGAAGGTGAACATGAGAATATGATTTCACAGCCAGAGGTGAACATGAGAATATGATTTCACAGCAGGAGGTGAACATGAGAATATGATTTCACAGCCGGAGGTGAACATGAGAATATGATTTCACAGCCGGAGGTGAACATGAGAATATGATTTCACAGCCGGAGGTGAACATGAGAATATGATTTCACAGCAGGAGGTGAACATGAGAATATGATTTCACAGCAGGAGGTGAACATGAGAATATGATTTCACAGCCGG
Source organism: Euprymna scolopes (assembly GCF_053919585.1). Lineage (NCBI taxonomy): Eukaryota > Metazoa > Mollusca > Cephalopoda > Sepiida > Sepiolidae > Euprymna > Euprymna scolopes. The sequence goes on from NC_136485.1 coordinate 95,880,548, forward strand.
AGGTGAACATGAGAATATGATTTCACAGCCGGAGGTGAACATGGGAATATGATTTCACAGCCAGAGATGAACATGGGAATATGATTTCACAGCCAGAGGTGAACATGAGAATATGATTTCACCACCGGAGGTGAACATGAGAATATGATTTCACCACCAGAAGTGAACATGAGAATATGATTTCACCACCGAAGGTGAACATGAGAATATGATTTCACCACCAGAAGTGAACATGAGAGTATGATTTCACCACCGAAGGTGAACATGGGAATATGATTTCATAGCCAGAGGTGAACATGAGAATATGATTTCACCACCAGAAGTGAACATGAGAATATGATTTCACCACCGAAGGTGAACATGAGAATATGATTTCACCACCAGAAGTGAACATGAGAATATGATTTCACCACCGAAGGTGAACATGAGAATATGATTTCACAGCCAGAGGTGAACATGAGAATATGATTTCACCACCAGAAGTGAACATGAGAATATGATTTCACCACCGAAGGTGAACATTGGAATATGATTTCACCACCAGAAGTGAACATGAGAATATGATTTCACCACCGAAGGTGAACATGAGAATATGATTTCACCACCGAAGGTGAACATGAGAATATGATTTCACAGCCAGAGGTGAACATGAGAATATGATTTCAAAGCCGGAGGTGAACATGGCAATATGATTTCACAGCCGGAGGTGAACATGGGAATATGATTTCACAGCCGGAGGTGAACATGGGAATATGATTTCACAGCCGGAGGTGAACATGGGAATATGATTTCACAGCCGGAGGTGAACATGGGAATATGATTTCACAGCCGGAGGTGAACATGGGAATATGATTTCACCACCGGAGGTGAACATGGGAATATGATTTCACCACCGGAGGTGAACATGGGAATATGATTTCACCACCGGAGGTGAACATGGGAATATGATTTCACAGCCGGAGGTGAACATGAGAATATGATTTCACAGCCGGAGGTGAACATTAGAATATGATTTCACAGCAGGAGGTGAACATGAGAATATGATTTCACAGCCGGAGGTGAACATGAGAATATGATTTCACAGCCGGAGGTGAACATGAGAATATGATTTCACAGCCGGAGGTGAACATGAGAATATGATTTCACAGCAGGAGGTGAACATGAGAATATGATTTCACAGCAGGAGGTGAACATGAGAATATGATTTCACAGCCGGAGGTGAATATGAGAATATGATTTCACAGCCGGAGGTGAACATGAGAATATGATTTCACAGCAGGAGGTGAACATGAGAATATGAGTTCACAGCAGGAGGTGAACATGAGAATATGATTTCACAGCAGGAGGTGAACATGAGAATATGATTTCACAGCCGGAGGTGAACATGAGAATATGATTTCACAGCCGGAGGTGAACATGAGAATATGATTTCACAGCCGGAGGTGAACATGAGAATATGATTTCACAGCCGGAGGTGAACATGAGAATATGATTTCACAGCCGGAGGTGAACATGAGAATATGATTTCACAGCCGGAGGTGAACATGAGAATATGATTTCACAGCCGGAGGTGAACATGAGAATATGATTTCACAGCAGGAGGTGAACATGAGAATATGATTTCACAGCCGGAGGTGAACATGAGAATATGATTTCACAGCAGGAGGTGAACATGAGAATATGATTTCACAGCCGGAGGTGAACATGAGAATATGATTTCACAGCCGGAGGTGAACATGAGAATATGATTTCACAGCCGGAGGTGAACATGAGAATATGATTTCACAGCCGGAGGTGAACATGAGAATATGATTTCACAGCAGGAGGTGAACATGAGAATATGATTTCACAGCCGGAGGTGAACATGAGAATATGATTTCACAGCCGGAGGTGAACATGAGAATATGATTTCACTGCCAGTGATATAGGGACAGGCGAAACAATATCCCCAGTATATCAACAACCGGCAAAACAACATCGCAGCGAAACAGCAGCAGGCGAAACCATATGAGGTAAGTGAAAAACATTACGTGGTATATAGCTTCGCCGGTAGATCATATATGATGTATATTAAGGGCACCATAAGACACTGGCGGCTACACCTTATTCTATTATATTCTCACTCTTTCTTCCTGACTTTTAAGGAACGGAATATTAATCAAATTAAATAAATGTGTAAAAAAAAAAAAAATGAATTGCTGTTATCTTAAATTAACAAAATGGGCAAAAAAAAAAAAAATGAATTATTGCATGCGCTTGAAAATGAATTGCTGCAATCTTAATCAAATTAACAAAATGGGGGAAAAAAATGAATTGCTGCAATCTTAAATTAAAAAAATGTGGAAACAAATTAATTGCAGAAATCTTATTAAGATTGCAGCAATTCATTTTTTTCTTTTGCCCATTTTTTTAATTAAAAAATTTAAAAAATGGGTAAAACTAAAAATGGATTGCCCCAATCTTAATCAAATTAAAAAAATGGACAAAAAAAATGGATTACTGCAATCTTAATCAAATTAAAAAAATTGGGGGAAAAAATTGATTGCTGCAATCTTAATCAAATTTATAAAATGGGCATAAAAAAATGAATTGATGTAAAACTGCAATCTTAATCAAATTACCCAAATGGGCATAAAAAAAATGAATTACTGCAATCTTAATCAAATTAACAAAATGGGCAAAAAAATCAATTGCTGCAATCTTAATCAAATTAAAAAATGGGGCAAAAAAATGGACTGCTGCAATCTTAATCAAACAAACAAAATGGGGGTAAAATATGAATTGCTGGAATCTTAATCAAATTAAAAAAATGGGCATAAAAAAAATGAATGGCTGCAATCTTAATCAAATTAAAAACTGTGTAAAAAAATGAATTGTTGCAATCTTAATCAAATTAAAAAATGTGTAAAAAAATGAATTGCTGCAATCTTAATCAAATTAAAAAAATGTGTAAAAAAATGAATTGCTGCAATCTTAATAAAATTAAAAAATGTGTAAAAAAATGAATTGCTGCAATCTTAATCAAATTAAAAAATGTGTAAAAAAATGAATTGCTGCAATCTTAATCAAATTAAAAAATGTGTAAAAAAATGAATTGCTGCAATCTTAATAAAATTAAAAAAATGGGCATAAAAAAATCAATTGTTGCAATCTTAACCAAATTAAAAAAAATGTGTAAAAAAATGAAATGCTGCAATCTTAATCAAATTAAAAAAATGGGGAAAAATATGAATTGCTGCAATCTTAAAAAAAAATGTTTAAAAAAATGAATTGCTGCAATCTTAATCAAATTAAAAAAATGTGTAAAAAACTGAATTGCAATCTTAATCAAATTAAAAAAATGTTTAAAAAACTGAATTGCTGCAATCTTAATCAAATTAAAAAAATGTGTAAAAAAATTAATTGATGCAATCTTACCCAAATTAACAAAATGTGTAAAAAATGAATTGCTGCAATCTTAATCAAATTAAAAAAATGGGCATAAAAATGAATTGTTACAATCTTAATCAAATTAAAAAAATGGGCATAAAAAAAATGAATTGCTGCAATCTGACTCAAATTAAAAAAATGGGGGAAAAAATGAATTGCTGAAATCTTAATCAAATTAAAAAAATGGGCATAAAAAAATGAATTGCTGCAATCTTAATCAAATTAAAAAAATGGGCATAAAAAAATGAATTGCTGCAATCTTAATCAAATTAAAAAAATGGGCATAAAAAAATGAATTGCTGCAATCTTTATCAAATTAAAAAAATGGGCATAAAAAAAATGAATTGTTGCAATCTTAATCAAATTAAAAAAATGGGCATAAAAAAATGAATTGCTGCAATCTTAATCAAATTAAAAAAATGGGCATAAAAAAATGAATTGCTGCAATCTTAATCAAATTAAAAAAATGGGCATAAAAAAATGAATTGCTGCAATCTTAATCAAATTAAAAAAATGGGCATAAAAAAATGAATTGCTGCAATCTTTATCAAATTAAAAAAATGGGCATAAAAAAATGAATTGCTGCAATCTTAAATTAAAAAAATGGGCATAAAAAAATGAATTGCTGCAATCTTAATCAAATTAAAAAAATGGGCATAAAAAATGAATTGCTGCAATCTTAATCAAATTAAAAAAATGGGCATAAAAAAATGAATTGTTGCAATCTTAATCAAATTAAAAAAATGGGCATAAACAACGAATTGTTGTAATCTAAATCAAATTAAAAAAAATGGGAGAAAAAATGAATTACTGGAATCTTAATCAAATAAAAAAAATGAATTGTTGCAATCTTAATCAAATCAAAAAAATGGGCATAAAAATATGAATTGATGCAATCTTAATCAAATTAAAAAAATGGGGGGGAAAAATGAATTGCTGGAATCTTAATCAAATTAAAAAAATGGGCATAAAAAAATGAATTGATGCAATCTTTATCAAATAAAAAAAATAGGCATAAAAAAAATGAATTGATGCAATCTTTATCAAATTAAAAAAATGGGCATAAAAAAATGAATTGATGCAATCTTAATCAAATTAACAAAATGGGGGGAAAAAATGAATTGCTGGAATCTTAATCAAATTAAAAAAAATGGGCATAAAAATATGAATTGATGGATTCTTAATCAAATTAAAAAAATGGGCATAAAAAAATGAATTGTTGCAATCTTAAACAAATTAAAAAAATGGGCATAAAAAAATGAATTGCTGCAATCCGACTCAAATTCGAAAAATGGGGGAAAAAATTAATTGCTGCAATCTTAATCAAATTAAAAAAATGGGCATAAAAAAATGAATTGCTGCAATCTTAATCAAATTAAAAAAATGGTCATAAAAAAATGAATTGTTACAATCTTAAACAAATTAAAAAAATGGGCATAAAAAAAATGAATTGCTGCAATCTGACTCAAATTAAAAAAATGTGTAAAAAAATTTATTGCTGCAATCTTAATCAAATTAAAAAAAATGGGCATAAACAACGAATTGTTGCAATCTTAATCAAATTAAAAAAATGGGCATGAAAAAAAATGAATTGATGGATTCTTAATCAAATTAAAAAAATAGGCATAAAAAAAATGAATTGTTGCAATCTTAATCAAATTAAAAAAATGGGCATAAAAAAAATGAATTGATGAAATCTTAATCAAATTAAAAAAATGGGCATAAAAAAATGAATTGTTGCAATCTTAATCAAATTAAAAAAAATGGGCATAAACAACGAATTGTTGCAATCTTAATCAAATCTAAAAAATGGTCATAAAAAATGAATTGTTGCAATCTTAATCAAATTAAAAAATGGGCATAAAAATGAATTGATGCAATCTTAATCAAATTAAAAAAAATTGGGGGAAAAATGAATTACTGGAATCTTAATCAAATAAAAAAAATGAATTGTTGCAATCTTAATCAAATCAAAAAAATGGGCATAAAAATGAATTGATGCAATCTTAATCAAATTAAAAAAAATGGGGGGGAAAATGAATTGCTGGAATATAAATCAAATTAAAAAAATGGGCATAAAAATATGAATTGATGCAATCTTAATCAAATTAAAAAAATGGGCATAAAAAAAATGAATTGTTGCAATCTTAATCAAATTTAAAAAAATGGGCATAAACAACGAATTGTTGCAATCTTAATCAAATTTTAAAAATGGGCATAAAAAATGAATTGTTGCAATCTTAATCAAATTAAAAAAATGGGCATAAAAAACGAATTGCTGGAATCTTAATCAAATAAAAAAAATGGGCATAAAAATTGAATTGATGCAATCTTAATCAAATAAAAAAAATGCGCATAAAAAAATGAATTGTTGCAATCTTAATCAAATTAAAAAAATGGGCATAAAAAATGAATTGTTGCAATCTTAATCAAATAAAAAAAATGGGCATAAAAATTGAATTGATGCAATCTTAATCAAATCAAAAAAATGGGCATAAAAAAATGAATTGATGCAATCTCAATCAAATCAAAAAAATGGGCATAAAAAATGAATTGATGCAATCTTAATCAAATTTAAAAAATGGGCATAAAAATTGAATTGATGCAATCTTAATCAAATTAAAAAAAATGGGAGAAAAAATGAATTACTGGAATCTTAATCAAATAAAAAAATGAATTGTTGCAATCTTAATCAAATCAAAAAAATGGGCATAAAAAAATGAATTGTTGCAATCTTAATCAAATTAAAAAAATGGGCATAAAAAACGAATTGCTGCAATCTTAATCAAATAAAAAAAATGGGCATAAAAATTGAATTGATGCAATCTTAATCAAATAAAAAAAATGGGGGGAAAAATGAATTGATGCAATCTTAATCAAATTAAAAAAATGGGGGGAAAAATGAATTGCTGGAATCTTAATCAAATAAAAAAAATGAATTGATGCAATCTTAATCAAATTAAAAAAATGGCCATAAAAAATGAATTGCTGGAATCTTAATCAAATTAAAAAAATGGGCATAAAAAAAATGAATTGTTGCAATCTTAATCAAATTAAAAAAATGGGCATAAAAAAATGAATTGATGCAATCTTAATCAAATTTAAAAAATGGGCATAAAAAATGAATTGCTGGAATCTTAATCAAATAAAAAAAAATGGGCATAAAAAAAATGAATTGATGCAATCTTAATCAAATTAAAAAAATGGGCATAAAAAAATGAATTGTTGCAATCTTAAATTAAAAAAAAATGGGGGGAAAAAAATGAAATTAACAATATGGGCAAAAAGAAAAAAAAATCCTTACCAAGGTATTTATACTTAGATTCTCTGTTACGCCAAGCTAAGAGTTTTGAATAAGCATGTTGGAATAAGATTTTAGTACTCCATAATTCAAGAGCTAATTTGTGCATAGTCACAATCACCGGACTCCTGTTCTGAGTAGCTTGCAACACTGGCAAATAATCATATTCATCTCTAAAAAAAGAAATAAAAAATTTGAATTATTTTTTAAAGAAATATCCAAAATATTCTTTTGAATTATTACTGTCATAACTAGTATCCATTGTTACTCAAGAGGAAAGTAGCTTAATGAGTTAAAGATAACACAGCAAACTGTGTTCCAATCAGATTAGATTTAATTACATTCACTTTTGTGCAAATGATGTTGAGAAAAGTATGAATTCTCAAAATTTCTTTCAAACATTTTTAAATAACAGTAGTTATATCATGTCATTATAAGAGTGTTTTATTAGAAAACACTAGTTTTAAAAGCGTTTTCTCAGATGAAATAAATCATATAAGATTAGAGATACCTACCTTTTTATTTAGTTTAATTAAAATTTACATCCTTTGTAATAGTTTATAAGAATATTCACATAATGCTCCACTATTTTTGATTTATTATTGTGAAATGAAGATTACACAATAATAAATCAAAAATAGTAATGCCATGACACATGTAAATATTTATGATTTAAAACAAAAAAAAACATGAAAAAAAAAACACTCAGTACTTATTTTTTATTTATTACTAGCAGTTCAGTCTGGCGTTGCTCAGGCCCTATGTTATTAACTTTATATGCATATATATATATATATATATATATATATATATATATATATATATATATATATATACTAGCAAAAGTACCCATCGTTGACTGGGTTCAAAAACAGCCAACAGAAAATGGACTCTGATTTATCAAAGTATGATACGTTATGAAAAGGAAGAGTTGTAAAAAGGTAGCTTCGAATTTGGGGGTATCAAAACCAAAGCAAAATATGATGAAAGTAAAAATAAAATAGATAGACCCCATAATTTATTATACCATACCTGTTCACACTGAAACACTTATCACAATATTCTGTGGATCTATATTAAAAAGACCCTGTTAAACGTTGTGACATATTTACATTCTATGGAGGTCAGACACGAACGAACACCCAATAATTTTATTATACCATATTTCTTCAAACTGAAACATAATTATCAAAGTATACTTACGCAGATAGATATGAAAAGTTTTTATTAAAGTTTGTGCCTATTTCCATTCTATGGAAGCCGGGTGCGAATGCAGACCCCACAATTTTATTATACCATCCCTATTTAAGTTAAAACATACTTATCAAAGTATTATTATCTACATCTATATCAAAAACACTTGTAAACGTGTTTTTTTAATTTTTTATTTCCATACTTTGTGGACCAGGCGTGTACGCAGACACCACAATTTTAATCATTATGCCAGATCAAACATATTCATTCCTGTCTCTCTATACATCTTCTATCATTATATGTGATCAGTTTTCTATAATAGTCAACCATATAGGAGCCTATTCGTGACCAGACACACACACACGTTCATGTTTATATTATAGATGTATATATACATTAATTAATAAGTTAATAACTTTATATGCATATGTACATATTATAAGTTTGTACTCATGTACAGATAATCTATATTTAAAATTTCTAGTGTGCCAAATTTCGAGTCCGTAGATAAAAATTGACAGAGTAGTTTGCTAAGGAAATGTACACACACACACAAACAGACAATATTATTTTAATAGATACGGAGACAACCTTTCTAGGGCAATTGCTCTTGACATATCTAAGGCCTTTGATAGGGTATGGCATAAAGGTTTACTTCATAAGATCTCTAGCTATGGTATAGCTGGAAATGTCTTCTCAATTATTAAATCATTTCTTTCTGATAGGTTCATAAGAGTAGTAGTTGAGGGGCAAAAATCAGAAGCTCACAGTATTAATGCCCGTGTCCCTCAGGGGTCCATCCTGGGCCCAACTCTTTTCCTGATCTACATTAATGATCTTCCAAATCACATCCTTACATCATTTGTAGACATTTATGCTGACGACACTACCATTTATGGTAGCACATCTAAGACAGTAAACAACCAAGTTCTCTCCAATTCTCTCTCCTCTGATCTTGAGCATGTAGTACAATGGGGAAAGGAGTGGCTGGTTACTTTTAATGCATCTAAAACCAAGCTTCTCTCTTTACATCATCAACATTCTGATCCACATCTGGCATCAATTGAAATGAATGGCTCTCGTCTTCAGGAGGCCTCAAGTTTTGACAAGCTTCTTGGCTTGACCATTACTCCTGATCTTAAATGGACCACGTACATAAAATCTGTTGCCAAAGCCGCTGGAAAAATGGTGGGATCTTTCTATCGATCCAGTAGATATCTCACTGCTGATGCAATTCTCTATCTATATAAGAGCCAGGTACGTCCAAGGATGGAATACTGTTGCCACATCTGGGCAGGAGCTGCTAGAAAGGACTTGTTCTGCCTTGATAGAGTTCAAAATAGACTTCGTAGCTTCGTAGGAGATGTCCTTTTCTCTTCCTTGCAACCTCTATCTCACAGAAGAGATGTTGCGAGTTTGTCTCTGATGTATCGTTATTTTCATGGAAAGTGTTCGACTGAACTTCAATCTATGGTCCTCCCTCGCCAAACTTTCACAAGAAACACTCGTCTAGTTGTAAACACTATCAATAATTCCCCCCACTCTTTATCTGTGCCTAAACCTAAACGTAGATTCCATGAACAAAGCTTTTTTATTAGAACTGCACGCCTGGTGAATTTTCTTCCGTTTTCCTGCTTTCCGGCTGACTACAATATGGTTATGTTCAAGTCTAACGTAAATAAGTTCTTGATAAGCCGTTCCATATAAGTTATCAAATTTAACAAATTTTCATTACTAATGATTATTATATTGTCCAATTTCTACTGTACACTCTTTAACCCTTATCATTGAGTGGCCTCTTGGCCTTGGCCTATGAAAAAAAAAAAAAAAAAGAAAAAGTCCAATGTGAACAAGTTCTAATTGAATCGTCCCCCTAAGTAATCCAAGTTACCAAATTCCCACTGTTTACTATGCTAAAATCACAATGACTTATGTATACCTATTAACCCTTATCCTCGAGTGGCCTCTGGGCCTTGATAAGTGGTGACACCCATGTAAAAAAAAAAAAAAAAAAAAATAGATATAATAGCTTGATTAATTAACCATTAACCTCAAACCCAAAGTTATTTGTTAATTTACTATTATTCTCAAATCCAAACTTACTTATTATTAATTCACTATTAATCTCAACCCAAAATTATTTGGTATTAATTTACTATTGCTCTCAACTCCAAACCTATTTACTATTAATCTCAACCCAAAATTATTTGCTATCAATGTACTATTGATCTTAACTCAACACTTATTTACTAATAATTCACTATTAATCTCAAACCAAAAATTATTTGCTATTAATTTACAATTACTCTCAACTCAAAACCTATTCACTATTAATCTCAAACCAAAAATTATTTGTTACTAATTTCCTATTGTTCTCAACTAGAAAACTTACTATTAAGTCACTATTAATCTCAAGCTGAAAACTATTTGCTACATATTTACTATTGTTTTTAACTCCAAACTATATTACTCTTAATTCACTATTAATCTCAAACCGAAAATTATTTGCTATAAATTTACAATTACCCTCAACACCAAGTTTATTTACTACTTGCATTTCTGCCCGGCTTTGCTCAGGCCCTATGTACTGTTCATAACTTGCCCTACATGTGAATATACTTTATGTAAGATTTCAAATGTTTAGACCAAAATTTGTCTGAGTAATTTTGTAGAGGCCGCAGAGGTCAATTTTTTAAAACTTTGATCCCAATTTTGACCACTTAACATTTATTATTTTTGCCTCAAATTAAAATAGAAAGTTTTAGCCATATCCAGGTTACCTACATCTAAAATTTCAAGTCTTTAGACCTAAAATTGGGAAAGTATTTGGTAGAATCTTCAAAGGTCAACTCTTTCAACTTTGACCTTTTGGCAGCCAAATTTTCACCCCAAAGCTGATTAAAATGCTTGCCGCATGTCTGAATACTTGTTTTGTATAAATTTCAGATGTTTCAATACAAAATTTGCTCAATAGTTTGCTAGACATCAAAAATGTCAAATCTTTTAAGCTTTGACCCCTTAGAAGCTCAAATTTTGGACCCAAACCTATTAAAAAGCTTGCCCTATCTCTGAATACCCTTTATGTACAATTTCAAACGTTTAGACCAGAAATTTGCTGAATAATTTGGTAGAGACACCAGATGTCAATATGTTTTTTTTAATTTTAACCCACTTTTGATTCCTTAACATTTATTTTATTAGGCTCAAATCGAATTAAAAAGTTTGATCCATGTCCAAGTAACCTACATTTAAGATTTCAAGTGTTTAGACCCAAAATTGGCGGAGGAGTTTTGTAGAGTTTTCAAAGGCCAAATCGTTCAATTTTGATCCCTCGACAGCCAAATTTCTGGCTGAAAACTGATGAAAGAGATCTTCCCAAATCTCAATAGCCATTATGTCTAATCTCGAGTCTCTAGACTGAAAATTGACAAAGTGATTTGGTACACAAACACACACTAACATTTTAACTTTAATAGATAGATAGATATAGATAGATTAATTCACCATTAATCTCAAACCCAAAATTATTTGCTGTTAATTTACTATTCTACTCAATCCAAACTTATTTACTATTAATTCACTATTAATCTAATACCCAAAATTATTTATTTATGTTTTTTTTTTTTTACTTAGGCATCACCACTTATCATTTGTGTAATTGAGATGAGTACTTTTGATTTAGTATTGTGTAATGGAGATGAGTAATTTTGATTTAGTATTGTGTAATGGAGATGAGTAATTTTGATTTAGTATTGTGTAATGGAGATGAGTATTTTTGATTTAGTATTGTGTAATGGAGATGAATGATTTTGATTTAGTATTGTGTAATGGAGATGAGTGATTTTGATTTAGTATTGTGTAATGGAGATGAGTAATTTTGATTTAGTATTGTGTAATGGAGATGAGTAATTTTGATTTAGTATTGTGTAATGGAGATGAGTAATTTTGATTTAGTATTGTGTAATGGAGATGAATGATTTTGATTTAGTATTGTGTAATGGAGATGAGTGATTTTGATTTAGTATTGTGTAATGGAGATGAGTAATTTTGATTTAGTATTGTGTAATGGAGATGAGTAATTTTGATTTAGTATTGTGTAATGGAGATGAGTGATTTTGATTTAGTATTGTGTAATGGAGATGAGTGATTTTGATTTAGTATTGTGTAATGGAGATGAGTATTTTTGATTTAGTATTGTGTAATGGAGATGAGTATTTTTGATTTAGTATTGTGTAATGGAGATGAGTAATTTTGATTTAGTATTGTGTAATGGAGATGAGTACTTTTGATTTAGTATTGTGTAATGGAGATGAGTACTTTTGATTTAGTATTGTGTAATGGAGATGAATGATTTTGATTTAGTATTGTGTAATGGAGATGAGTGATTTTGATTTAGTATTGTGTAATGGAGATGAGTATTTTTGATTTAGTATTGTGTAATGGAGATGAGTATTTTTGATTTAGTATTGTGTAATGGAGATGAGTAATTTTGATTTAGTATTGTGTAATGGAGATGAGTAATTTTGATTTAGTATTGTGTAATGGAGATGAGTATTTTTGATTTAGTATTGTGTAATGGAGATGAATGATTTTGATTTAGTATTGTGTAATGGAGATGAGTGATTTTGATTTAGTATTGTGTAATGGAGATGAGTAATTTTGATTTAGTATTGTGTAATGGAGATGAGTAATTTTGATTTAGTATTGTGTAATGGAGATGAGTGATTTTGATTTAGTATTGTGTAATGGAGATGAATGATTTTGATTTAGTATTGTGTAATGGAGATGAGTGATTTTGATTTAGTATTGTGTAATGGAGATGAGTAATTTTGATTTAGTATTGTGTAATGGAGATGAGTAATTTTGATTTAGTATTGTGTAATGGAGATGAATGATTTTGATTTAGTATTGTGTAATGGAGATGAGTGATTTTGATTTAGTATTGTGTAATGGAGATGAGTATTTTTGATTTAGTATTGTGTAATGGAGATGAGTATTTTTGATTTAGTATTGTGTAATGGAGATGAGTAATTTTGATTTAGTATTGTGTAATGGAGATGAGTACTTTTGATTTAGTATTGTGTAATGGAGATGAATGATTTTGATTTAGTATTGTGTAATGGAGATGAGTGATTTTGATTTAGTATTGTGTAATGGAGATGAGTATTTTTGATTTAGTATTGTGTAATGGAGATGAGTATTTTTGATTTAGTATTGTGTAATGGAGATGAGTAATTTTGATTTAGTATTGTGTAATGGAGATGAGTAATTTTGATTTAGTATTGTGTAATGGAGATGAGTAATTTTGATTTAGTATTATGTAATGGAGATGAGTAATTTTGATTTATTATTGTGTAATGGAGATGAGTACTTTTGATTTAGTATTGTGTAATGGAGATGAGTCATTTTGATTTAGTATTGTGTAATGGAGATGAGTACTTTTGATTTAGTATTGTGTAATGGAGATGAGTAATTTTGATTTAGTATTGTGTAATGGAGATGAGTGATTTTGATTTAGTATTGTGTAATGGAGATGAGTATTTTTGATTTAGTATTGTGTAATGGAGATGAGTAATTTTGATTTAGTATTGTGTAATGGAGATGAGTGATTTTGATTTAGTATTGTGTAATGGAGATGAGTATTTTTGATTTAGTATTGTGTAATGGAGAGGAGTAATTTTGATTTAGTATTGTGTAATGGAGATGAGTATTTTTGATTTAGTATTGTGTAATGGAGATGAGTAATTTTGATTTAGTATTGTGTAATGGAGATGAGTAATTTTGATTAAGTATTGTGTAATGGAGATGAGTAATTTTGATTTAGTATTGTGTAATAGAGATGAGTAATTTTGATTTAGTATTGTGTAATGGAGATGAGTAATTTTGATTTAGTATTGTGTAATGGAGATGAGTAATTTTGATTTAGTATTGTGTAATGGAGATGAGTAATTTTGATTTAGTATTGTGTAATGGAGATGAATGATTTTGATTTAGTATTGTGTAATGGAGATGTGTGATTTTGATTTAGTATTGTGTAATGGAGATGAGTATTTTTGATTTAGTATTGTGTAATGGAGATGAGTATTTTTTATTTAGTATTGTGTAATGGAGATGAGTAATTTTGATTTAGTATTGTGTAATGGAGATGAGTAATTTTGATTTAGTATTGTGTAATGGAGATGAATAATTTTGATTTAGTATTGTGTAATGGAGATGAGTAATTTTGATTTAGTATTGTGTAATGGAGATGAGTATTTTTGATTTAGTATTGTGTCATGGAGATGAATAATTTTGATTTAGTATTGTGTAATGGAGATGAGTAATTTTGATTTAGTATTGTGTAATGGAGATGAGTAATTTTGATTTAGTATTGTGTAATGGAGATGAGTAATTTTGATTTAGTATTGTGTAATGGAGATGAGTAATTTCGATTTAGTATTGTGTAATGGAGATGAGTAATTTTGATTTAGTATTGTGTAATGTAGATGAGTAATTTTGATTTAGTATTGTGTAATGGAGATGAGTAATTTTGATTTAGTATTGTGTAATGGAGATGAGTAATTTCGATTTAGTATTGTGTAATGAAGATGAGTAATTTTGATTTAGTATTGTGTAATGGAGATGAGTAATTTTGATTTAGTATTGTGTAATGGAGATGAGTAATTTTGATTTAGTATTGTGCAATGGAGATGAATGATTTTGATTTAGTATTGTGTAATGGAGATGAGTATTTTTGATTTAGTATTGTGTAATGGAGATGAATAATTTTGATTTAGTATTGTGTAATGGAGATGAGTAATTTTGATTTAGTATTGTGTAATGGAGATGAGTAATTTTGATTTAGTATTGTGTAATGGAGATGAGTAATTTTGATTTAGTATTGTGTAATGGAGATGAGTAATTTTGATTTAGTATTGTGTAATGGAGATGAGTAATTTTGATTTAGTATTGTGTAATGGAGATGAGTAATTTTGATTTAGTATTGTGTAATGGAGATGAATGATTTTGATTTAGTATTGTGTAATGGAGATGAGTAATTTTGATTTAGTATTGTGTAATGGAGATGAGTAATTTTGATTTAGTATTGTGTAATGGAGATGAGTAATTTTGATTTAGTATTGTGTAATGGAGATGAGTAATTTTGATTTAGTATTGTGTAATGGAGATGAGTAATTTTGATTTAGTATTGTGTAATGGAGATGAGTAATTTTGATTTAGTATTGTGTAATGGAGATGAGTAATTTTGATTTAGTATTGTGTAATGGAGATGAGTAATTTTGATTTAGTATTGTGTAATGGAGATGAATGATTTTGATTTAGTATTGTGTAATGGAGATGAGTAATTTTGATTTAGTATTGTGTAATGGAGATGAGTAATTTTGATTTAGTATTGTGTAATGGAGATGAGTAATTTTGATTTAGTATTGTGTAATGGAGATGAGTAATTTTGATTTAGTATTGTGTAATGGAGATGAGTAATTTTGATTTAGTATTGTGTAATGGAGATGAGTAATTTTGATTTAGTATTGTGTAATGGAGATGAGTAATTTTGATTTAGTATTGTGTAATGGAGATGAGTAATTTTGATTTAGTATTGTGTAATGGAGATGAATGATTTTGATTTAGTATTGTGTAATGGAGATGAGTAATTTTGATTTAGTATTGTGTAATGGAGATGAGTAATTTTGATTTAGTATTGTGTAATGGAGATGAGTAATTTTGATTTAGTATTGTGTAATGGAGATGAGTAATTTTGATTTAGTATTGTGTAATGGAGATGAGTAATTTTGATTTAGTATTGTGTAATGGAGATGAGTAATTTTGATTTAGTATTGTGTAATGGAGATGAGTAATTTTGATTTAGTATTGTGTAATGGAGATGAGTAATTTTGATTTAGTATTGTGTAATGGAGATGAGTAATTTTGATTTAGTATTGTGTAATGGAGATGAATGATTTTGATTTAGTATTGTGTAATGGAGATGAGTAATTTTGATTTAGTATTGTGTAATGGAGATGAGTAATTTTGATTTAGTATTGTGTAATGGAGATGAGTAATTTTGATTTAGTATTGTGTAATGGAGATGAGTAATTTTGATTTAGTATTGTGTAATGGAGATGAGTAATTTTGATTTAGTATTGTGTAATGGAGATGAGTAATTTTGATTTAGTATTGTGTAATGGAGATGAGTAATTTTGATTTAGTATTGTGTAATGGAGATGAGTAATTTTGATTTAGTATTGTGTAATGGAGATGAGTAATTTTGATTTAGTATTGTGTAATGGAGATGAGTAATTTTGATTTAGTATTGTGTAATGGAGATGAATGATTTTGATTTAGTATTGTGTAATGGAGATGAGTAATTTTGATTTAGTATTGTGTAATGGAGATGAGTAATTTTGATTTAGTATTGTGTAATGGAGATGAGTAATTTTGATTTAGTATTGTGTAATGGAGATGAGTAATTTTGATTTAGTATTGTGTAATGGAGATGAGTAATTTTGATTTAGTATTGTGTAATGGAGATGAGTAATTTTGATTTAGTATTGTGTAATGGAGATGAGTAATTTTGATTTAGTATTGTGTAATGGAGATGAATGATTTTGATTTAGTATTGTGTAATGGAGATGAGTAATTTTGATTTAGTATTGTGTAATGGAGATGAGTAATTTTGATTTAGTATTGTGTAATGGAGATGAGTAATTTTGATTTAGTATTGTGTAATGGAGATGAGTAATTTTGATTTAGTATTGTGTAATGGAGATGAATAATTTTGATTTAGTATTGTGTAATGGAGATGAATGATTTTGATTTAGTATTGTGTAATGGAGATGAGTAATTTTGATTTAGTATTGTGTAATGGAGATGAGTAATTTTGATTTAGTATTGTGTAATGGAGATGAGTAATTTTGATTTAGTATTGTGTAATGGAGATGAATAATTTTGATTTAGTATTGTGTAATGGAGATGAATAATTTTGATTTAGTATTGTGTAATGGAGATGAGTAATTTTGATTTAGTATTGTGTAATGGAGATGAGTAATTTTGATTTAGTATTGTGTAATGGAGATGAATAATTTTGATTTAGTATTGTGTAATGGAGATGAGTGATTTTGATTTAGTATTGTGTAATGGAGATGAGTAATTTTGATTTAGTATTGTGTAATGGAGATGAGTAATTTTGATTTAGTATTGTGTAATGGAGATGAGTAATTTCGATTTAGTATTGTGTAATGAAGATGAGTACTTTTGATTTAGTATTGTGTAATGGAGATGAGTAATTTTGATTTAGTATTGTGTAATGGAGATGAGTAATTTTGATTTAGTATTGTGCAATGGAGATGAATGATTTTGATTTAGTATTGTGTAATGGAGATGAGTATTTTTGATTTAGTATTGTGTAACGGAGATGAGTAATTTTTATTTAGTATTGTGTAATGGAGATGAGTAATTTTGATTTAGTATTGTGTAATTGAGATGAATAATTTTGATTTAGTATTGTGTAATGGAGATGAGTAATTTTGATTTAGTATTGTGTAATGGAGATGAGTAATTTTGATTTAGTATTGTGTAATGGAGATGAGTAATTTTGATTTAGTATTGTGTAATGGAGATGAGTAATTTTGCTTTAGTATTGTGTAATGGAGATGAGTACTTTTGATTTAGTATTGTGTAATGGAGATGAGTAATTTTGATTTAGTATTGTGTAATGGAGATGAGTAATTTTGATTTAGTATTGTGTAATGGAGATGAGTAATTTTGCTTTAGTATTGTGTAATGGAGATGAGTAATTTTGATTTAGTATTGTGTAATGGAGATGAGTACTTTTGATTTAGTATTGTGTAATTGAGATGAGTAATTTTGATTTAGTATTGTGTAATGGAGATGAGTAATTTTTATTTAGTATTGTGTAATGGAGATGAGTAATTTTGATTTAGTATTGTGTAATGGAGATGAGTATTTTTGATTTAGTATTGTGCAATGGAGATGAGTAATTTTGATTTAGTATTGTGTAATTGAGATCAGTAATTTTGATTTAGTATTGTGTAATGGAGATGAGTAATTTTGATTTAGTATTGTGTAATGGAGATGAGTACTTTTGATTTAGTATTGTGTAATGGAGATGTGTAATTTTGATTTAGTATTGTGTAATGGAGATGAGTACTTTTGATTTAGTATTGTGTAATGGAGATGTGTAATTTTGATTTAGTATTGTGTAATGGAGATGAGTAATTTTGATTTAGTATTGTGTAATGGAGATGAGTACTTTTGATTTAGTATTGTGTAATGGAGATGAGTAATTTTGATTTAGTATTGTGGGATCAAGTAAAAATTAGATACCCTTTAGCAGAAGACAAAAATTGTCAAACATGTCAAGTGGCATCAGTTGTTTGACCTTCACATTGCAGTTGGTTGTTTGTAAACATGTCAAATAGCAGAGATGGTCGAATATTCGGGAGCATGATTTTTTAACAATATATTTACAAAACCTTTTAAGATTTAAAAGAAGAAATATATATTTACAAAACATTTTCTTTAATATTTACAAAACTTTTAAGCATTAAAAAAAAAATTATTTTCTATTTACACAAAACTTTTATAAAATTTAATATAAATGGATGTGTTTCTGAGTGTGTTTTTTAAATATATTTACAGAACTTTAATAAAACTAATAATTATAATTATAATAAAAATAAAAAAATGAACTATATTAATTACAAAACATTAGAAACTGAAAATTTTGGATGCTAAACTTACCTGTACTTAATTTGTCTTTATGGAGAAGTAAGTAAATAGCAAGCATTTTTTTAATTTTTTTTTTTTAAATAAACATGAAAATTATAAAAAGATTTGTATCTTGTGATACTACACTTCATCTTAATAAAAAATAAAAGATATGTGAATAAAATATATTTTTAAACTCTCGATTTTTTTATACTTGTGATTTTATTATGCATAAAAATTTCCTCGGTCTAGAAGGATTTCTCCTTCACTGACCACCTACATACATCGTACTTTAAGTAAATATTGAATTGTATTAAAAACGCACAAAGAAAGATAAAAAAAGCCCCCCCCAAAAAAAAACATTGTACATAAAAATTAATCTTGATCGCAAAAGTCCGAACAAGTCAGTTATTTTATATTTGTTTCTGCCATGAAAAAGGTTTGGTTATAATAATTTCATTTAATTTATATTTAAATTATGTATTTTTTAATTGACATCATCCGAAATTCTCAGTTATAACGTTGGTTTATTTATTTATTTGGTATTATTTTACGACCTGCCCCAGGCCACCACCCCATGTTTAGAACGTTTTTTGAGGTTGGGGGTTTTATTCTGAAAGCTGTTCTTAATATAGGGATGTTGGAGTGTTTATAATATGCTGGGGCTGGGCACGTCGTAAAAATTTACCAGTTATTTATATTATTATTATTAATAATAATTAAAAAGTTCTGTAAATATATAAAAAGAACGCACGCCAAAAGACACCCATTTATTTAAATATATTTTGTTAAAATATGTCCGTTTTATTACTTACATTAAAAAGTTTTGCGTAAATAGAAAAAAAAAATTTTTTTAATCCTTAAAAAAGTAAATATTTAATATTAAAGAAAATGTTTTGTAAATATATTTTTTTTTTCTTTTAAATCTTTAAAAGTTTTGTAAATATATTTTAAAAAAATCTTGCTCACAAACATTCAAACATGTTTGCTATTTGACGTGTTTACAAACAACTAACGGCAATGTCTAGGTTGAACAACCGGTGCCACTTGAAATGTTCGACAACCTTTGTCTTCTGCTATGGGGGTATCTAATCTTTACTTAACCTTATTGTGTAATGGAAATAAATATTTTTGATTTAATATTTTGTAATGGAGATGAGTATTTTTCATTTATTATCGTGTAAATTACACAATATAAAACAAAATGTAGTAATCATCATTACACAATATAAAATAAAATGTAGTAATCTTCATTACACAATATAAAATAAAATGTAGTAATCTTCATTACACAATATAAAATAAAATGTAGTAATCTTCATTACACAATATAAAATAAAATGTAGTAATCTTCATTACACAATATAAAATAAAATGTAGTAATCTTCGTTACACAATATAAAATAAAATGTAGTAATCTTCATTACACAATATAAAATAAAATGTAGTAATCTTCATTACACAATCTTCTATATAAATAAAATGAACTCATTTTTTCCGGTCTGATTTTGACATTAATAGGATTAAAAATCAAGATATTTCATGCAAATATAATATGCACAAACGGCAGAACAATATCTGAGGTGTGTTATAGGATAATTATTTTTCAAATTCCTCGATAATCTTAGATTTCTATACTTTTCCTGCTGAGAAGTCACGGCCAAAATCGGTTAAGATCAATGGAAGTGGTAAAATATTTTCTCTCTAAAAAAATCCTCCTCCCCCTGCCACCACTTAACACCGTTTGGGAATCGTTCACAAGGAACAGTTGAGAAGAGAACACCGGTTTGGCTTCGTAGTTCTTTCATGTGAAGTTATTTAAAATCACTAAACTAAGCTGCAGTGCTCTGTGGCGTAGTAGTTAGCGTGCTGGACAATTCACATTATATTTTCACGTTCGTGCCGACCTACCGTAGTCGTTTTTTTTTTTTTTTCCTAAACAACTGGAATGGACTTTTCTTGGTAGCCGAACTGTTTGCAGATGTTTTTTTTTTTTTTTTTCACACTTTATTTTCCTACTTTTACTCATGACTCCGGGTTTGATCCTTCCTACTTACCTACCATAACATTTTTTAAAACTCCCCCCCCCCCGTCCCGGAAACAAACACTCGGGCAACGCCGGGTACCCCCGCTACTATAAAATAAAATGTAGTAATCTTCATTACACAATATAAAATAAAATGTAGTAATCTTCATTACACGATATAAAATAAAATGTAGTAATCTTCATTACACGATATAAAATAAAATGTAGTAATCTTCATTACACGATATAAAATAAAATGTAGTAATCTTCATTACACGATATAAAATAAAATGTAGTAATCTTCGTTACACAATATAAAATAAAATGTAGTAATCTTCATTACACAATATAAAATAAAATGTAGTAATCTTCATTACACGATATAAAATAAAATGTAGTAATCTTCATTACACGATATAAAATAAAATGTAGTAATCTTCATTACACGATATAAAATAAAATGTAGTAATCTTCATTACACGATATAAAATAAAATGTAGTAATCTTCGTTACACAATATAAAATAAAATGTAGTAATCTTCATTACACGATATAAAATAAAATGTAGTAATCTTCATTACACGATATAAAATAAAATGTAGTAATCTTCATTACACAATATAAAATAAAATGTAGTAATCTTCATTACACAATATAAAATAAAATGTAGTAATCTTCATTACACGATATAAAATAAAATGTAGTAATCTTCATTACACGATATAAAATAAAATGTAATAATCTTCATTACACGATATAAAATAAAATGTAATAATCTTCATTACACGATATAAAATAAAATGTAGTAATCTTCATTACACAATATAAAATAAAATGTAGTAATCTTCGTTACACAATATAAAATAAAATGTAGTAATCTTCATTACACGATATAAAATAAAATGTAGTAATCTTCATTACACGATATAAAATAAAATGTAATAATCTTCATTACACGATATAAAATAAAATGTAGTAATCTTCGTTACACAATATAAAATAAAATGTAGTAATCTTCATTACACAATATAAAATAAAATGTAGTAATCTTCGTTACACAATATAAAATAAAATGTAGTAATCTTCGTTACACGATATAAAATAAAATGTAGTAATCTTCATTACACGATATAAAATAAAATGTAGTAATCTTCGTTACACAATATAAAATAAAATGTAGTAATCTTCATTACACAATATGAAATAAAATGTAGTAATCTTCGTTACACAATAAAAAATAAAATGAAATAATCTTCATTACACGATATAAAATGTAGTAATCTTCATTACACGATATAAAATGTAGTAATCTTCATTACACGATATAAAATGTAGTAATCTTCATTACACGATATAAAATGTAGTAATCTTCATTACACAATATAAAATAAAATGTAGTAATCTTTGTTACACAATATAAAATAAAATGTAGTAATCTTCATTACACAATATAAAATAAAATGTAGTAATCTTCGTTACGCCATATAAAATAAAATGTAGTAATCTTCATTACACAATATAAAATAAAATGTAGTAATCTTCGTTACGCGATATAAAATAAAATGTAATAATCTTCATTACACGATATAAAATGTAGTAATCTTCGTTACACAATATAAAATAAAATGTAGTAATCTTCGTTACACAATATAAAATAAAATGTAGTAGTCTTCGTTACACAATATAAAATAAAATGTAGTAATCTTCGTTACACAATATAAAATAAAATGTAGTAATCTTTATTACACAATATAAAATAAAATGTAGTAATCTTCGTTACACAATATAAAATAAAATGTAATAATCTTCATTACACGATATAAAATAAAATGTAATAATCTTCATTACACGATATAAAATGTATTAATCTTCATTACACAATATAAAATAAAATGTAGTAATCTTCATTACACAAAAGTACTCATCTCCATTACACAATACTAAATCAAAAATACTCTTCTCCATTACACAATACTAAATCAAAAATACTCATCTCCATTACACAATACTAAATCAAAAATACTCATCTCCATTACACAATACTAAATCAAAAATACTCATCTCCATTACACAATACTAAATCAAAAATACTCATCTCCATTACACAATACTAAATCAAAATCACTCATCTCCATTACACAATACTAAATCAAAAGTACTCATCTCCATTACACAATACTAAATCAAAATTACTCATCTCCATTACACAATACTAAATCAAAATTACTCATCTCCATTACACAATACTAAATCAAAATTACTCATCTCCATTACACAATACTAAATCAAAATTACTCATCTCCATTACACAATACTAAATCAAAATTACTCATCTCCATTACACGATAATGAATAAAAGTTTAATTCCTTACTCAATAAAATTATTAATAAAAAATTACATAATAAATAAGAAATAATCTGTTACATAAAGTAAAAAATGTAATGATTATTATACAAAAAAACAAAAACGAATATAGTATTCGTACTTACACAATAATAAAAAACGTAATCTCCATTACACAAAAATAAATAAAAAATAGTAATCCGACTTACACAATAATTAAAAAAAGTAGTTATGTGCCTTACACTGTACCAAAAATGAGTAGTAATATTCATTACACAATAAATAAAAAATAGAAACGTCCATTACAAAATAATGAATAAAAAACAGTTCTCATTATTACACAATAATACATTTAAAAAAATAGTAATTTTGATTACACAATAAATAAAAAATATTAATCTCCATTGCACAAAAAAATAAAAAGTAGGTATTTTCATCACAGAAAAAAATCAATAGAAACAGTAATCTTTATTACACAATATTAAAAAATAAAGTAGTAACTTCCATTACACAATAATAAATAAAAATAGTAATCTTCATTACACAATAATAAATAAAAATAGTAATCTTCATTACACAATAATAAATAAAAATAGTAATCTTCATTACACAATAATAAACAAAAATTAATAATTTCTATTATGTAATAATAAATAAAAAAAGTAATTTTCATTAAACAATAATAAAAAATATTAATCTTCATTAAACAATAATAAATGATATTAATTCTTTTTTACACAATAATAAATAAAAATTAGTAATTTACATTAACAATAATAAATAAAAATGAGTAATTTTCATTAAACAATAAATAAATGATATTAATCTTTATTACAAAATAATAAATAAAAAAATAGTAATTTTCACTAAACAATTATAAATAAAAAATAATAATCTTTATTACACAATAATAAATAAAAATTAATAATTATTTTATATTGTGTAATGAAGACTACGATTTTTTATTTTATAACGTATAATGAAGATTACTGTTTTTTTAGATTTATTATTGCGCAATGAATGTTTTTTTTTATTTATTATTGTGTAATGGAGATTACTGTTTTTTATTTATTTTTTTGTAATGAAGATTACTATTTTTTTATTTATTAATGTGTAAATCAGATTACTAATATTTATTTTATATTGTTTAATTGAGATTATTATTATTTTATTGTGTAACTGAGGTTACTATTGGTTCCCCGACAAAAGGAGGGTGGACCTGTAAATTTCCCCCGGTCCGTTTGTCTGTCCGTATTTTTCTCAATAATTACACCTTGAAATTTTTTAAAATTTTGCACAAACATTAAACATGATATGAGTAAAAAAGTAACAGAACAGATTTTCTGAGAGAACTTTAGTTGCCCGACTAGAGGTGCCTTTTGGGTTAAAATAGCTAAAATTGACACTTTTGTACTTATTAAAAAAAAATTGATGCCTTGGATTTTTATAGAATTTTGTTTCTCTATACTTCAAGGGCTCTTTTAGGGCTCATAAAAACACTCCATTTTGGGGACTATTTAACTATATTTGTCCAAAAATTTCTGTGTATGCCTTTTTAGCAGCTTTGCATGTTCTGAACTCCAATTAAAATATGTACTTGGGGATTTTTGGGGCTAAATAGAGTGGGGTGTAATTGGACTTATTGCATGTTTGTTCATTTTCACCATGATTTGATATCCCCTGGGGACTTTTGAAGCTAAATGGGGAAGGGGGGAGGCAAATGCTGACTATTTTCTTTATACTTTATTCACTGTGCACTTACATGCATGCTTCACTTGTTATTTTAATACTAGCAGGACCCGTTAACTGGCATTGCCCAGTGGAAGCATGCCCCCTCTATTATAGTAAGTATTATAGTGGTATTAAATATAGCTTTATTGAGAGGAGGCATTTTCCTGCCTCCTCACCAAAGAGCTTAATCAGGGTTGTAGCCATTGAATGTCTAAAGAATGTATGGTCGGTATTTACTACTCCCCTCACAGGAAAAAAATAAATTGAGTAGATATGAATTAATTTCAGAAATAAATCAAATAAAATTTTTCATATAGATTTTGGATTTCTGTAAAAGATGGAAATTCCCATAGTCGAACAGAACTTATGCATTTTGGGACCAGTCCAATTTTCAATTTTGTAAATCCTCTATCTGGCCCAAAATATACGCCTATTTCCTGAGATGCAACCATAAATCATACTCTACATAAATCCTTGATGTAGCTTTCACAGTTACCAGAATATCAGGAATACTGACAAGAAACAACTATATATTCACCAGTTGATGACAATTTTTGTTATTTCTATTCTGTTGTTTTACTGAAAATTCAATTATGTAAACAAAGAAATAAAACCGTAATTTTTTACCTTAACATTTAAAATTACTTTTATGGGTTTTAAGGTATGCTGAAAACGAATATCGCATTTAAATTTTCTGCAAATAAGTAGTTTTCTGGATATTAGACAATGTCATTTCTTATGTTATCACTGGTGGCCATCTTGGTACATGCAAACACGCAAATGTAACCCCAAGAAACTATGCCCGAACGCATGTACAAAGATAACCACCAGCAATAACATAAGAAATAATATTGCTTGATATCAGGAAAGCTACTTATTTGCGGAAAATTTAAATGCGATATTCGTTTTCAGCATACCTTAAAAGACAGTCATTTTAAAGAAAAATGTTCAGGTGGAAACAAGGTAAAAATTTACAAAATGCATCACAATGAAATTCTTTATCAAACCACCTAATTATTATTATTATTATTTAGATATCTTCAGTTAAATAAAAAAAAAACGCGTTTGTTTTACAAATTCAAAAAAATGGTCTTGAGTTAAAAATAAATTCAAGTTTCCTGATATATTTTATTTAATTGTTAGGTGAAAATACAGAATAGTTAACAAAACACCCTTCCTTCCCCATGTTAAGAATGGGTTTCTAAATAATGTTATTTCAGTATGGTAGCATAAGTGCACAAGTACCTTTTATGTGTTATATATTTGTTCTTTGTTGTTTTTTTATTACCACAAAAAAACAAACGTATGTACTTAGTACATTTTGTTGTTCTTTAACACTTTTAGTACATGTGTACTAAAAGCGTTAAAAACAACAAAATAGTATTGTTTAGAAATAAAATTTGAAAAACCTGTATAATTTTTTTTTAATTGACAAACTCCATATAAAAAATGAAACTTTTTTTCTGCTTTCGTTTTGAAAGCAGAAAAAAACAGTTTTTTATTTTAAGAGAATACAAACTTGTTAATACGCTGACATTGTTTCCCTTTAAGCGGATTTGAATTTCTATAAAAGATAACATTTTAAAGAAATTTCCACACAATTAATAATTATCAAATATTTACATATTATACATGAAAATAATTCTGAAACTATTATCTATATGAAAATGATGATTTATCTTATCAATTTTGAAATATTCTTTGTCAGTCCTAACTTTGCTTCCTGTAGTCGTAAAAAAAAAAAAAAATCTAAGTCCAGTAGAGATGGACTTAGATTTTTTTTTTTTTTTTTTTTTTTCGCAATTTCATTGCTTTTAAGTAATCTATTTTTGGTACATTTGTAGATGAACATGCTCTGTTATTCCTCTCCCCACCTCTATGATTTTCAAAGTAATTATTTTAGACTTGTTTAGTACTTGTGAATACATTGAGAAATTTGGTGAAAAAAAAAAAAAAATCTTTTTAGTATTTTTGTGTACAAATGTAACATAAAATTATGTTACATTTGTACACAAAATACTAAAAAGATTTTTTTTTTTCACCAAATTTCCGGACCATTCTAACTTCTTAAGGAAACTAATTAAATTTTTTTTACACTAATCCTAAGTCTGAGTGGGAAGAACATAAAATGATATGTAATCGCTTAAAAATGTAAAAACTCCCAAAAAACAACACACATAATTTATCTGACATAGGAAAAAGAAAAAAAAAATGGTTATTTGCTTTAAGATGCAAGAACAGTCCGAAAATGAGGGACCATTGTATGTTAAATTTATATGTGAAACTGGTCTTTCATGAAAAATTCTAAATTGTCTTTTCTTTCTGTCAAGTTTTTCAAGATATTCACATGTAATCATATAAAAATAAAATCTCAAACCGGGGGGGGGGGGAGACAGTAATTTTATTTATTAAGTTCTGATATGCGAATTTATTTAATTTTAATATACAACAACAGTTTGAAGAGCATTTGTGATTAAAATCTTGCTGATTCTCTCACTTCTGATCTGGAGCATGTGGTGCAATAGGGGAAAATAGCTTGTTAATTTTATGAATTCTAAAGCCAAGCTTCTCTGCTTTCACTATCAATGCTCAGACCCTTTTTTTCAGTTCCAATTAAAATTCTAATATTGAATTTCATACCAGATCGAAAATGAATGACCTGTATCCAATCTATTTCTAAGGTTGCTGAAAAAATGGATGGATCCTTCTACTGCTCCAAAAGTATAAACTCCTGATGCAAAACTCAGATACATCCTAAGTTGGATGCCGTTTCCAAATTGGAGAGGTGTCACTTAAATCAATTTTTGATTCTTTGACAGAGTTCAAAATCAACTTCATTATCTACTGGAGGAGGGTGATCTATTCTTTTCTATATGGCCCATTTTTCACATAAGAAACCTTGCTAGTCTTTCTAGCCCAAAGTGAAATCTGTCCCCAGTCAAATGGGACCTAATAGTAAAATAGGCTATCATTATTTTCATGAAAGGTGCAAGACCGGCCTTTAATCTTTAGTTCTTTCTTGTCAGATAATTCATTTGTTTGCTAAATGATTGTAACATTGTGCTTCTAACCGCGGCCACCAAGATATAGAAGGCCTGTTAACTGAAAAATGCCTGCAGCCAATGTAGGTAAGATTTGTTGAACTGTTACAGTCGATACTATATGACGGCATTTTTAAAAAGAGCATTAAAACATGTTTAAAAAGACAAGAAAGGAACCCAATTCTTTTAATAATAAAACTGAACTTTTTTCAATATAAATATTATCTATGTAAATTTACGTAATTTTAAAGCAATATACTATCTAATACTGATAAAACTGAATTATGAATTTAGGGAATAAACAATTAAAGAAACATAAAACACAAACAATTATTAGGCTTCGGGACAAGATCACAGTGTAGTAGTATCTGTTCTGATGCCAAAATTTAGGCTTTTCCGTGGACATTTTTCTTTAGAAAAAGTGGGCAAAATTACAGACCTCAACATTTCAAGAAATTTGATAATTTCACCACCATTTATTTATTTTTCAAGCTATTCTCATGAAACTTTGCAGTCTTATGTAAAATTGTGTGCTCTTTTTTATTATGCAGTCAAATCTGATGTATTTCTTTACCATAAGCCATGAATTATAAATTAAGATGTACAAATTTCAATTTTTTTTTAAACATCATCATATAGTGGGTGTCTATTCATGAACAAAACTAAGTATCATAGTGGTATTTGAATATAGTCTTATTGAGAGTAGATATTTGTTATGGGGTTAAATGGTAATAAACGAAAGGAACATAGGACTTTTAGGGAAAAACATGTATTCACATATATTACAGGCAAAGCGAGTTGAGTAATACCATTCCTCAATGGTAGAGCGTTTGCACCCGACCTCCTTGGTCGCATGCCAATCTCTGACTGCCAGGCACCGGTACTCGATACCAGAAGTGATATCAGCAGAGGAAGTGACGTCATGAGATAGTCCATTAATCCCATGGAGCTGTCAGTACCTCTCCCTTTTAGGGTTTACCATCAATGGCTCGGTAAGCTTTCTCTTACGGAATGACCGCTGTAGTTCAGGTGCTGGTTGAGAAGGTTCAAGATCCAAAGTTTCGAAGACAATGTCTATCGGCTCATCTTCCAACGGTGGGCTGTCGCTGGTTTCAACTGATCGACATCTTAGTTGGTTCTGGTGACATTTGTGGGTATAAGTTGGTCCTTGGATGATATATACCATGTCACCGACTCTTAGTAATTGTATCCACCTCCCAGAATGATGTGTTGATTTTATAACTTTTGAAAAACACTCTTTTACCTGACCTGAAACGTTTACTGGGTACATAAGTGATCACTAGTGGCCTTGTCTGTTTGGGTAAGAGCTTGTCAAAAATGGACCTCACTTTCCGTGCAAACACTGTTTCTGCAGGTGAACTTGCTGTTAGTGTGTTCGTTTTAATTTCCGGTAGAGACACCGGGAGTTCTCTGATTGTGTTGTCCATCATCGTTTTTATTTCCCCGTCCGTCCAAATAGTGGCAGTGATGGAATCTTCAAATGGATCCCTTTTCAATGGTATCAGCCTAGATAAGCTATCCACATGGCTAATTTGTTTCTTATCACTTTTCTCCGCCTCCTTAGGTTGCTTTGGCTTGGGGAATTCTTTTGGCGCGGGTTTTTTAGCTTCCAGCTTTGCAGTTTCAGTTGTTATGCCTCCTTTGGCAGATTTCATTGAAGCTTTCTTTTTCGATTTCTCTGTTGCTACAAATGGGACATTTTGTTTCTTCTTGAAAATGGGCGGAGTGTTTTCTTTTAGTTCAAATCTTTCTATAGCCTTTGTACATTTTCCTAGTCCTGGTAAGAATACTTCTGGAAATTTCTCTTAACTCGTCCTTCAGTTGTTGCGCTTCTGTAGACGAGTCTTCTACCCTATGACAGAATTTATTCATAGGTTCGTCGTCCCACAATTTGAATCGCTCCATCTAATCAGTACCGAACAGGTTTTCAATTGTCCTATGTACATACACTTTCACTTTTTTAGTAATACCATTTAAGATAACTGAGAGTGTGAGCTCTCCCTCGAATTCCACTTTATCGCCTGTCACAGCTCGAGCTGATTTGTTCATCTTCCGCATGGTTGGTTTCCTTAGCCTTTTCCACATCTTAAGGTTAATGATGGACAGATCTGATCTGGAATCCAATTGTAGATGCAGTTATTTGCGATGTTAACTTATCCGAATCCAAGTCAGATCTAGTCTGTCGGACACTGTTCTTGACCTTGTTTTTCCTGCACTGGATCGCTTTGTGGCCCTTCCTGCCACATTCGTTGCAGTACTTATCTTTGTAAATACATTGGCTCGACCAATGTTTCCCACCGCAGCGATAGCACGGGCTTGTAGGGGATCAGAGTCTTGTGACTGGGTGGTACTTATTAGATGTAGCCTGAGTTTTCTTACTTTCAGTTTTGCTTTTTCGGGGTGAGTATTTTTTCGGTCTGAAGGTCGTCCTTCTAATGAATGTTGTACCTGACTCCTCGATGTGTCTCAAGTTGTTCCTTATGCAGACTACCCGTTGATAATCCTCGGCCAACTTCTGGAGGGTGAGGTCCTGTTTGCTCTCAAGTATAGAGAGAACACGTCATCTAATCTCAGTGTTTTTGGATAAGACTAGACCCTGCGCAAAAATTAAACACTTGAAGTCATCTGCCGATAAGTCAGATAGATGGAAATCATTGTAGTGTTTATTTACCATGGATACGAAGGTCAGGTAATCGTCGTTGTCGCTTTTTTGCAGGTTCAAGCACTTCCATCTTCAGAAAATTCCAATTCACTCGTCTTCCTGGGGAGAATATAATCCACAAACTTGCTATGTTCTGTGGTCCCTAATTTCCTCAAAAGTAGGCGAACTTTTATAGCGTTGCTCCACTCTTGACAATCCACGGTGAATAGGTCCTCATATATCCGATAGAAAGCGTCAAATGTCCCATCCACCTCGAGTTGGTAGCTGAATGTTTCTATAGCGTTCCATATTGTACTTTGAGGAAAAGCAAAACTATCATCCCTGTGTTCCGTTCTATCGAATATTTTTAACAATAACTCTTCTTGTCTCTGTTGTTGAAGTAGCATTCTCTCCTCCAATGCTTGTTGCTTCTCTTGAAATTATGAGCTGTTTATCACGTTCTTTTAAATTTTCCTCAGCCTTTTGTTGCTGGTCCATCTGAGCCTTGATTAGCTGTATTAATACTGTTTTAACCTCCTCCATCTTGTAATGACTTTTCCAAATGCACAAAAAAAAAAATCATTTCCCTTTTTGACTGGGGAAGAGAGATAAAAAATAAAAAAAGAAACTGCCCTTTCCTTAAGTGTGTGCGTATGAAGAGGGAGCAATGTATCCCTTACTTCTTGGTAAAAACCTTAGAGATAACCCAATATGAGGGTGGACAAAAAAAAAAATTTTCTTTTTACTTGCAAAACAAAAACAAAAAATTTACAGCAATACACTACAGTTGCAAAAGAATAAAAATAATTGTTGAATTGTCTGGAAGTTAACCAAAATAGTTGGGGGGTTTTTATGTGCGTGTGTGTTGGGGAGTTGTCCCTACATGGGGAAACAATTTTTTACTTTAGAACCAACAGTTAAAAATAGAATATTTCAGAAAATTCCACTCAATGAAAAAGTATTTCTTTTAGTCCAAGTAAAACGAAAGGGAAAAAAAAAGAAACATTTCTCTCTCGTTAAAATATTGCATAAGGTTAGCAGCAAAAAAACAAAGGCAAAAAAACTTCACTTCATTTGAAAAATGTTCAGATTTGCATACAAATAAATAGCCGACAAGTTACAATAGAATTGTTCTCGCAGTGAAATTGGGTCAACATTTTTCTCTTTTTTTTCTTTCACTAAGCAACCAAATTAAATTTTACAGGCTTAGCAAAAATGCGTTTAGCACAGTTCTTTTCAATTTAAATATAGAGACAAAAAGGTTAACTTACAATTGAGTCCATAACTTTGCCATGTGTTTGTTTTTTGTTTTTATTTTAGAACTTTGTTTTTAGAACGTAATTGCCAGCCGAATTCTTAGCTTGTAAATCCGAAGTTCTTTTGAAGTCAAATTCATTTCTTTTCCTTTTTTTCTTTTTTTTTGTGGAGGTAACCTGTGTAAAAGTCAAATCCAATGTCGCCAGTTGTTATTGGATTAAACAAAAGGAACACAGGACTTTTAGGGAAAAACATGTATTCACATATATTACAGACAAAGCGAGTTGAGCAATACCATTCCTGAACGGTAGGGTGTTTGCACCCGACCTCCTTGGTTGCATGCCAATCTCTAACTGCCGGGCACCGGTACTCAATACTGGAAGTGATGTCATAAGATAGTCCATGAATTCCATGGAGGGGTGTCTCTAACAGTATTTATCTACCACCCCACCAAAAGAGAGCTTGATCTGGAATGTAAACACTGAATGCCTAAAGAGCATTCATGACCAGTATTTACTACTCCCCTCAAAGAAAAGAAAAAATTGAGTAGATATGAATTAATCTTGGAAATAAATCAAAGAAAATTTTTCATATAGATTTTGGATTTCTCTAAAAGATGGAAATTCCCATTGTCGACCAGAACTTTTGAGATCAGTCCAATTTTCAATTTTGTAACTCCTCGAATGTAGCTTCCACAATACCAGGATAGCAGGAATTCTGACAAGCAACAACTATATATTCACCAGTTGATGATAATTTTTGTCATTTCTATCCTGTTGTTTTACTGAAAATTCAACTATGTAAACAAAGAAATAAAATGGTAAATTTTTACCTTGTTTCCAACTTAACATTTAAAATGATTACTTTTATAGGTTTTAGGGTATGCTGAAAACGAATATCATATTTAAATTTTCTGCGAATAAGTAGTTTTCTGGATATTAAGCAATTATGCTATTACCGGTGACTATCTTGGTATGCGCGAGCGCGCAAACCTAACCCCGAGAAACTATGCGCAAATGCATGTACCAAGATGGCCACCAGCAATAACATAAGAAATAACATTGCTTAATATCAGGAAAGCTACTTATTTGCAGAAAATTTAAATGCGATATTCATTTTCAGCATACTAGAAAACATTAAAAGACAGTCATTTTAAAGAAAAATGTTAAGGTGGAAACAAGGTAAAAATTTACAAAATGCATCACAATGAAATTCTTTATCAAACCACCTAATTATCATTATTTAAATTCAAGTTACACGATATATTTTATTTAATTGTAAGGTGAAAGTACAGAATAGTTAAAACACCCTTCCTTTCCCATGTTAAGAATGAGTTTCTAAATAACATTATTTCAGTGTGGTAGCATAAGTGCACATGTACCTTTTATTTGTTGTATGTTTGTTGTTTTTTTTACCACTAAAAAACAAACGTATGTACTTAGTACATTTTGTTGTTTTTTAACGTTTTTAGTGCATGTGTACTAAAAGCGTTAAAAACAACAAAATAGTATTGTTTGGAAATCAAAACTGAAAAACTTGATAATATTTTTTTTAGATTGACATACTCCAAATAAGAAATGAAACTTTTTTTTTTGCTTTCGTTTTGAAAGCAGAAAAAAACAGTTTTATATTTTTAAGAGAATACAAATTTGTTAATATGCTGACAGTGAGGGTTAGCGCACAGCGAGCTGTTTCTCTTTAAGCGGATTTGAATTTCTATAAAAGATAACATTTTAAAGAAATTTCCACACAATAATTATCAAATATTTACATATACATGAAAATAATTCTGAAACTATTATCGATATGAAAATGATAATATATACCGATTTATCTTATCAATTTTGAAATATTCTTTGTCAGTCATAACTTTGTTTCCTGTAGTCGTAAAAAAATAAAAAAAGAAAGAAACAAACCAAAGTCCTGCACTTCTATGCTTATATAGCCTGTAAATTTTCAGCCATATCCAATCAAATTTGACCCCACGCATAAGTATCCAAATGTAACATATGAAATGTAAACATTGAAAAAACAGTTTCCCTTTTTGCTGTCGTCATTTTTTACCATTTTTAACTTGGTGCATAAAAATATTGAACGCATAAAAGAAAAATAAATTAAGATAGTTGGAATGTTTATTTCTATTCTCTTTTCATCAATGTAATTCTTTTAAAAATTTACCAACAAATAAAAAAAGATATGACTTGTTGAAGCACATTATGTATGTAATATTGCCAATGTCCACGAAAATACAGCTTGTAATGCTAATACTATACATGAAAAAATTGAAATGCCTTAAAACATTTCAATATTGGTATACATAGAAAGAGCTTGATGAGCTAAGAAAGAATATTTTTTAATTTTTTAAATCCAATTAAAATTAAGGAAGTTATGACTATTTTTCTGCCTCACACATTTGGATATTTTTCCCTCTTTAAAACCATATATATTTTGTCACATTTTTTTACACTACTTTTTCAGTAAAAATGTTATATCTTTGTTAAAACAGAAGATTAAGCAATGAAATTTACCATATAAGTGTATTTTTGTGTTAGGAATTAGAATATGTGGCTGAAAATCTCCAGAATTAATAGTTTCTGAATAATCTGCTGTAAATATACATAAATATGCTGCAATTCCTTAAAAATGTCATGTATCCATTAAAAGAAAAGAAGTTAAAGAACTCAAATCTGAATTGTAATGCATTTTATGTACAAATAACTGAAATCGAAATCTAAGATTGTTTAAAAATGAATATATTGCAATATTTCTTTTATATTATTGTAGATTAATATCTTCCGTTATCCCCTCCCCTCTGACCACCTTTCCAAAATATGTGGTTTGACCTTTGTAGGCAATTATGTATGAACATCTTGAAAAACTTTAATGAAAGATAAACAAATATTATTTTAGAATTTAATGTAAAATAATTTTGAGCCATTCCAACATTTTAGAGCAGTTCACCATTTTTTTCCTATAAGAGATAAATCCTGGGCGTTGTTTTCTAAAGATGATTATGTGTTGTTTTTAGAGGGTCTGTGGCAGTTATGAAAGGGTGGGTGGGTTGAACAATCCTGAAGACTTGATAGAAACAAAATAATTTTAGAATTTAGAGTGGGGGTTGATTTCACATGAATTTAATGTAAAATAATTCACCATTCAGTTGACCAATTTATTTTTTATGGGAGATAAATCCTGCAATTTTCTTTAAGGAAGCATCTGTTTTTTGTTTTTTTCTTTTTTAGACTTCTGTATGTAGCTTACCACCAGTTTGGTGGGGAGCTTGCCACTCAGCGTTATTGTTAGGGCTAAAGGTTTTAGGAGGAGGAGGAGGCTTGCCACTTGTACCTGGGGTTAGAGGTAACATTAAGGGATTTTTTTAAAGAGGGTGTTTGACACCCATATTTACAATTAGTGGTTCATAATTATTGGCTTTTGAAACATCAAACATTTTGAATATCAAATTACTTTTAAATATGTAAACTTACATAAATGAGGAGTGCAAAACTTTACAAAAATTACGACAAACAAACAAAAATAAATTTTATTTAAAACAAGTGATGTCACTAAAAGAAAACATAAGGGTTTGAAAAGTATTAAGTATTTTTTGCTCACCTACTTAAATATCAAAAAACATTTTTTGCTAAAGTCTGTCCTTGTGGGGAGGCAATAAGTAGGAACTTCACTAGAAATTGAGCACCCTCTACAAATATTTAAATATTGATTTTGAATTTATTTTTATAATTGAGTAGATTAGTATCTATTCAATTATAATCTGCTGGAAAAAAAATTGTAAAAAAGACAAAAAAAAAATTGTAGGTGGGGAGCAGAAATGCTTGCACATGTGAAGCAAAAAAAAAAAAAATCATATTTCACATATTTGGTTGTTAAAAACAAAACACTGTTTAATTCACTGTTAAAAACAAATGCAATGGATAAAAGTGCACGCAAGTTACATATTTACAAAGCTTATTTTCTTGTTTAAAATTTGACTAGAAATAATGCCAGACTGGTTGAGATTGCTTTAATTATATATTCTGATAACCGAATAGCTCTAATTAAGCTAATTATGTTCTGATAACAAAAAAAAAAAAAAAAAAAAAAAATATGTAAGAACATTTTTTTTTATATTCATATTTTCATTTTTAATTCATTCTGGAATAAAAAGTTAACGAAGAACGTTTGTTTAGAGCAATGTTATTGTTGCTATGCTGCTTAGATACTTTTTTCAAATGGAACGATTTTTTGCCCGGTACCATGATTTTAAATTGTTCACTACTACAAGAAAAAATAAGTTAGAATTACACTTTTAATGAATAAAAACAGTAAAAATTTGATTTATTTAACAGTGAGTGTCCGAAAAAAAATTGTTTCAAAATCCTTGTCATGTTAAAGTCTTTTTTTTTAACACAACAGAAAAATGAGAAGCCAAAAGGTTTCAGACACACCAAACTATTAAAAGTGACATCTCTTCTAGTTATTTTCCAAATTTCATGACAAAATTCTTGATACAAACACGGTATGTGCATTTACAAATCAGGGTTTGTTATTACAAAATCTTACCAAAAACGCTGTTTTATGATGTTAACATTTTTATCACTTTATTTGTTTAAAACTCTTAAAATATACAATGTATGTTAATTTATTTGAAAGTATATTCATTTCCAAACAAAATGGTGGTATTTTGAGGACTTAAAGTGCTTTGGTTTTTAAATATGGCGATTTTAGCAGAAACCCCTTGAAATCTGTGATTATCCAAAGCATTTTATTGTCTGTGTGTATTGCTACTTATACAATTTCCAACAAGTTTTATGTTGACAATTTGGTCACCACTAGTTGTGATCAAGATTCTTTACTTTCAGTTTATAGCAATGTCCGTGACACCTTAAGTGAAGCAGGGTTCAAGCTTCGGCTCTGCAATTCCAATCGCGTGAGCTTGCAAATTAAAATGTTGGAAGATAATTCCATTTCCCTTCCATTGAAAAGGTGTTGGGTCATCGATATTCCCCTCAACAAACTTGCTCCCACAGCTATAGATGATAATGTCAAAACTAAACGTGGGGTTCTACTGTAGATTGAGAATATGTGATGTATTGTCGTTACTTCTTCCTGTCACTATTCAGGGGGAAGATTCTAGTCAGTCAACCAGCAGGCATCTTCCACCATGGCCCCATCATGGACTATTGATACGCCCGTGACAAAAGAGCTTGCATCAACCCACACAATCAGGTCCCGGCTGTCGACACACCATCTGCCCCTTGCGCACTCTGGTGAGGACTTCCTCCAGCATTGTGTTGAGAGGGGCATTATGTACCACATCGTCCCATCCAGTAGTGACTTCAGACGCTCTCCTCTTTATGAATGCCACTGCAACACAAAGCCAGCCACCTACAGGGAGGTGTTCAACC
Source organism: Euprymna scolopes (assembly GCF_053919585.1). Lineage (NCBI taxonomy): Eukaryota > Metazoa > Mollusca > Cephalopoda > Sepiida > Sepiolidae > Euprymna > Euprymna scolopes. The sequence continues at coordinate 95,917,663 of NC_136485.1, forward strand.
AATTTTCCGCACCAAGAAAATACATTTTCTTCGCATGACATCACGGGGCATGTCTGGGACTTCATTTCCCCGTTTCCAATGTAAACTGAGCACCCATGCTCCATCCTGTAGTCTCTCTGGCTCCTTTCTGAGAAGTCCAAAGTTGCGGAGATGCTCCTCTACACGCGTCGTAGATACAACCCCTTCATTCACGTACACATCATCAATATATGTAGATGTTGCCTGCCTTATGCACTCATCCTGAGCCAGAATGGTGTCAGCAATCGTTTGCATAATTGATGGTGCCAAGTTGAGCCCGAACCCCATATGGGTTAAGCAGTATCTCTTCCCTTTAACCAGAAATGTCTGATAAGGCCATAGTGACTAGTGGACATGCACTTGAAGGTACGCCTTCTGAAGATCAAACATGCACACATTACACCCTGCTTGCCGCCATTCCCGTAATTTGTCAGTGCATACGTCTGCGCAGGCCATAAAGGGGTCCAAATGTTTCACTCCCTATAATCAAGCCCGGCCTCACTTTTTGTTTGTTTGGCTGGACGACTGCCATTAGTGAGATTAAACACTTTGGAGGCCCCAAGGCCTTCTCAGGATAAGGAACTAGCCATCCATTGTTGATCCAGGTCTGCAGTTCCCTATCATAGTCTACGCGAGCTCCAGGGGAAATCTTGTACTCTGGCACTCTGTTGAACAAATTCTCTAGCAGTTGCTCGTCTGACCACTTCCAAGCCACAGTCCAGGACTTTTTCTCTAGCAGTTGCTCGTCTGACCACTTCCAAGCCACAGTCCAGGACTTTGTGCACTGGTTGAACTCCGCACGAAAATCAGGCTTATCTAGGGTGAGTGCCGCGCAATGCACTCTTCGCGTTGTTGTTCCTCGCTCCAGTTCCTGGCTTCGCGTCATGTTCCTGGCTCCATTTACTAGACTCCGCCCAGCTGCACAATTGCGTCCATTCCTAAGAGTAAATCATACCCAAGTAGCTCCCTGTCCATAATCAGAGCTAGCACGGCTACTTCAGGCCCGCCTTGTTTAATGACGATCTGGGGAGAAGACTGGTGCTGTAACTTCCTCCTCTAGCCTGTTTCTCGGACAGGCGCGAGCCAGGTGTCCCTGTTTTTGCATTTGTGACACTGCAGTCTGCTAGGCCTCTGGGTCATTGACCGCGACAAAAGGCAATCACAGGCCCAATCTCCGTATCTCTGGTATCCATCAGCACGGCACGAGCCCTCTCAAGCAGCTTTTTCAATGTAGCTTGTCCATTCGGGTTGAGGCTTGAAAAAGTCTCTTTGCATGGCAATCCATACATGAAGGCTCTCTTTATCCAACACACCTACCAGGCGTGCTAGCCGTTGCAAATCTGTCAAAAACTCATTCACAGTCTCCCCTGGCCGAAGGCGGCAGGCAGTGAACTGTTCCAATGCCGTAAACGAATCGGTCCTGTAAGCCTTTACAAGGGCATGCTTGATTTCCTCAAGGTCACTCCGTTTGTTCTCCGAGAGTTGCCGATACGTCTCATGAGCCGCACCCTTCAGCCGCAGTAATCACTCCACCTTGGTTACCTCGCACACACGTTAACTCTACATTCTCTAGCTATTCTACTATTCGAACGTCCATTGCTGCACCACTGAACTCTAGTTAAAATATCAAGCAGAGGTTCGCTAGTCACAAGTTGAGCCGAGTGGAGTTCGTTGTTCACAACACGAGATACACATCAACATTCTCTATTCGCATGTCTTAAACGCTTCTCCCACTACTCCAGCGACTCGCCTTTTATAATGTTTCAGGCACACCCAATTTGTATATACCACATGAGACTGCTCGAGATCTACACGTGACCGGAGGCTTTAAAAGAGAATAGCCGCTATCTTGGCCTCTTTTTCTTCTTTTTCTGTATTTCAGCCTGCTGCTGAGACAGATTCTTGCCCATTTCTGAGGTAGGTCCTGTCTATGTCTATCACGGTTACCTGTCTCTTATTGGCAGCTTTAAATTACCTCATATCCTAAATAAAATAACATCATATTCTAATTTAAATTATGTCAATATTCTAATTAAAATTATTTTAAATTATCTCATTATTTCATATTCCAATTTAAATTATCTCATTATTTCATATTCCAATTTAAATTACCTCATTATTTTATATTCCAATTTAAATTACCTCATTATTTCATATTCCAATTTAAATTATCTCATTATTTCATATTCCAATTTAAATTACCTCATTATTTCATATTCCAATTTAAATTACCTCATTATTTCATATTTCAATTTAAATTACCTCATTATTTCATATTCCAATTTAAATTACCTCATTATTTCATATTCCAATTTAAATTACCTCATTATTTCATATTCCAATTTAAATTATCTCATTATTTCATATTCTAATTTAAATTACCTCATTATTTCATATTCCAATTTAAATTACTTCATTATTTTATATTCCAATTTAAATTATCTCATTATTTCATATTCTAATTTAAATTACCTCATTATTTCATATTCCAATTTAAATTACCTCATTATTTCATATTCCAATTTAAATTACTTCATTATTTCATATTCCAATTTAAATTACCTCATTATTTCATATTCCAATTTAAATTACCTCATTATTTCATATTCCAATTTAAATTACCTCATTATTTCATATTCTAATTTAAATTACCTCATTATTTCATATTCCAATTTAAATTATCTCATTATTTCATATTCCAATTTAAATTACTTCATTATTTCATATTCCAATTTAAATTACTTCATTATTGCATATTCCAATTTAAATTACCTCATTATTTCATATTCCAATTTAAATTATCTCATTATTTCATATTCCAATTTAAATTACCTCATTATTTCATATTCCAATTTAAATTATCTCATTATTTCATATTCCAATTTAAATTACCTCATTATTTCATATTCCAATTTAAATTACTTCATTATTTCATATTCCAGTTTAAATTACCTCATTATTTCATATTCCAATTTAAATTATCTCATTATTTCATATTCCAATTTAAATTACCTCATTATTTCATATTCCAATTTAAATTACTTCATTATTTCATATTCCAATTTAAATTATCTCATTATTTCATATTCCAATTTAAATTACCTCATTATTTCATATTCCAATTTAAATTACTTCATTATTTCATATTCCAATTTAAATTATCTCATTATTTCATATTCCAATTTAAATTACCTCATTATTTCATATTCCAATTTAAATTACTTCATTATTTCATATTCCAATTTAAATTATCTCATTATTTCATATTCTAATTTAAATTACTTCATTATTTCATATTCCAATTTAAATTACTTCATTATTTCATATTCCAGTTTAAATTACCTCATTATTTCATATTCCAATTTAAATTATCTCATTATTTCATATTCCAATTTAAATTACCTCATTATTTCATATTCCAATTTAAATTACTTCATTATTTCATATTCCAATTTAAATTATCTCATTATTTCATATTCCAATTTAAATTACCTCATTATTTCATATTCCAATTTAAATTACTTCATTATTTCATATTCCAATTTAAATTATCTCATTATTTCATATTCCAATTTAAATTACCTCATTATTTCATATTCCAATTTAAATTACTTCATTATTTCATATTCCAATTTAAATTATCTCATTATTTCATATTCTAATTTAAATTACTTCATTATTTCATATTCCAATTTAAATTACTTCATTATTTCATATTCCAATTTAAATTATCTCATTATTTCATATTCCAATTTAAGTTACCTCATTATTTCATATTCCAATTTAAATTATCTCATTATTTCATATTCCAATTTAAATTACTTTATTATTTCATATTCCAATTTAAATTACTTCATTATTTCATATTCCAATTTAAATTCTCTCATTATTTCATATTCACATTTAAAATTATCTCATTATTTCATATTCCAATTTAAATTACTTCATTATTTCATATTCCAATTTAAATTACCTCATTATTTCTTATTCCAATTTAAATTACCTCATTTTTTCATATTCCAATTTAAATTACCTCATTTTTTCATATTCTAATTTAAATTACCTCATTATTTCATATTCCAATTTAAATTACCTCATTATTTCATATTCCAATTTAAATTACTTCATTATTTCATATTCCAATTTAAATTACCTCATTATTTCATAATTTCAATTTAAATTCTTTCATTATTTCATATTCCAATTTAAATTACCTTATTATTTCATATTCCAATTTAAATCACCTCATTATTTCATATTCTAATTTAAATTACCTCATTATTTCATATTCCAATTTAAATTACCTCATTATTTCATATTCCAATTTAAATTACCTCATTATTAATATTCCAATTTAAATTATCTCATTATTTCATATTCTAATTTAAATTATTTCATTATTTCATATTCCAATTTAAATTACGCCATTATTTCATATTCCAATTTAAATTACCTCATTATTTCATATTCCAATTTAAATTATCTCATTATTTCATATTCCAATTTAAATTACTTCATTATTTCATATTCCAATTTAAATTACGCCATTATTTCATATTCCAATTCAAATTACTTCATTATTTCATATTCCAATTTAAATTACCTCATTATTTCATATTCCAATTTAAATTACTTCATTATTTCATATTCCAATTTAAATTACCTCATTATTTCATATTCCAATTTAAATTACCTCATTATTTCATATTCCAATTTAAATTACCTCATTATTTCATATTCCAATTTAAATTACCTCATTATTTCATATTCCAATTTAAATTACCTCATTATTTCATATTCCAATTTAAATTACCTTATTATTTCATATTCTAATTTAAATTACCTTATTATTTCATATTCCAATTTAAATTACCTCACTATTTCATCTTCTAATTAGAAAAATGTAATGTATAATAAATACTTTTTCCTTGGCAAAACTTCAAAATTGTCAGAAATTCTACAGAAATTACAGCATGCCTCCTACTGTCTTTGTTTTAAACCAATGAAAGTGGTTGATTATTTTACAGCAGATTTTGGCGAATTTTTTTGCATGTGTTCCATTTCAGTTCCAAAAAGCAGCCATGGTGGAAACGTCTATAGAACTCACTCTCTTCATATAAGGCATTTGGTGCCTTTTATTCTGCTTTGCTTGAAACTTATATTTAGCCTAATGATTTCGCTAAGATATTATATGTCCAACAGAGACTTTCTTTTAAGGTCAAAATTAAAGACCTGTTAATAATAATTCAATTTATGAACTTTATTTATGAACTTTTTAATGATTATTGTGGTCGAAAATCGAACCTATCTACAGAAGGCGTTGTCTTTTTGTTGATCAACTTGTGAACAGTCGTGACAGTGGTCCCTCAAATATATGGCTAGAAATCCAACAATCGTCCACTCGGGCTGCTTTTATACAGCCTATCTTCCCCATTTGTATGTGTGCAGCGAGATTTCATGAGACCACAGCTGATAAAACCACAGGCATCATCTTTAATTTCTCTCTCTTTATTGCCCAACACACCCTGTTTTCCTTAACTTAAGACAACATGACCCCTGATCTCTAGATCGCATTTCGTACTCCCTCATTCACTGTGGCAGTCGTCTTTCCCTACTCAGCCTCCAAGGTGTCTCACCACCCTCTGGCTGCACATCGCTTTCCACTGTTTCACTTTCAACTGGCCTGATGTCGAGAACATGTCTCAGTGCCCTGTCTACCGCAATGGTGTTGCTTGTATTACTCCCAGTCATGCATCCATTGCACCCCTGGGGGCTTCATCCATACTTCATCTCGGAGTTTGATGGTCCCTGTTATCTCTGTCTCCTTGCTTGCTGGAAGAATCCTGGGATGCCTCCAGGAGTATGTGAATATTGACAGGTGTGGAACTGTCTCTTGTACTTGTCCTGGTCTAGGCGAGATATTGTATCACCTAGCTCGGGTGAGGTGCTCCCTCTATCTGCTACTGCCTTTATTGTCTGGTGGTTTCTTTCCACAATCCCTTGCCACTGGGTCTATAGGCGGCTCTGAAGAATTGACGGATATTCCATTTCTTCAGTACATTCATCACTGCTACCAATCTTAATACTGTACTGTTGTCAGTTAGCAGCTCTTCCACTGGACCTCACTCAAGAGCTGCCACTATTTCACTGTCCATTTCACCTCGCAGTCTTCTCGATAGGACGAAGCACCCAGGGCCGCAGTCAATCATGTAATGGGTTACATCAACTGCCAGTCATTCCCAGGTCTCAATCACACTTAGTTCTCCAGCTTCGTGCATGCTTGGAGCAGAGTTAATTGACAGACATCTGTCGCAAGTCCTGACCACTTGCTTTACTTGTTCCTTGCTGACACTCAGGTCAACTTTTCTCATTAGGTACAACGTCCTTACTACCCCCATCTGGTGCAGATCGTGCAACTCTCGCACCTCAGAATTATCCAGATCAGTCACTGCAGCAACATCCTCTTTTTGGGGTACAAGCTAACTCTTTTTCACTCTCTAGAGAACATCCGCTCTGTTCTTCTTGGAGGCCACCTTGATTACGTGCAGCTTCAGAGAAAACTCCTACATCAGCTCAGCCAGCATCCCAAGCCTGCACTTCACCAGCATCTCCGCTGCCCCTTTCATCTTTACTCTCTTATCGTTCGAAATCATTGACCAGGTAAACAGAGTGGCACAATCTGTTTTCACTGTCGCGTAGTCCTCATTTCAATGCCAGATCCACTCCTTTGGTAACTGCGTCCAATTCTGTCACATTGATGTGGCTAGCATGATCCTTCTTCCTTAGCCAAGCTGCATCCTCCACAACCACTTCACCCACTTCCAAGACAACACCTGTTGCAATGCTGCTTGCATCACACCACACGACTTCATCCAGTGTTAGCGGTACCTTCATGTTCTTTGAACTGGGTCTTGCCTTTCTACTTCTTTCAGAATTTCTTCGATCAAGGTGGCTATTCTTCCTTCCACTTTATCATCCCATCCTCTTCCTTCGGCATGCCTCTTGATGTAGCTATATGCTGGTCTAAGCCAGCCAGCAATGGGGTAATGCCCGATCAGCCTGCCACATATGCAAAAAAAGCTCCCGCTTGTTGAGCTATTCTTTCATTTGCGGGATCTCATTCCTCCTTCGAAATTCCAGGCCACTTGATGCAACGATAAAACACTTCGGATAATCACATAATTTAAGGGGGTTCTGCTAAAATAGTCATATTTTAAAAACCAAAGCACTTTTTAAAATACCACTGTTTTTTCGGAAATTAATGTACTTTCAAATGAATTAATAAATAATAATGTGCATTATATATTTTTAAGCAAATAAAGTGATAAAAATGTGAACATCATAAAACAGCGTTTTTCGATAAGATTTTGCAATGACCCCTCCCTGATTTGGAAATGCTTGTACCGCATTGGTGTTAAGAATTGTTTCATGAAATTTGGAAATTAACTAGAAGAGATGTTATTTTTAATAATTTCAGGTGTCCGAAATTGATTTGACCACTCGTTTTTTTCTTGTGTTAATTTAAATTGATTTAAAAACGACGGGTATAGAAAATTTTGCAAAATTTTATTCGGACAAATTTTTTAAATAAAACAATCTTTTTATAATGTTAATCCATTAAAAAAATAATTGTACATTGCTGTCTCTTGTGGCAGGTAGTAATTAAAAAACATGATATCCGAATAAAAATCATTTGGAATTTGAATCTTGACTGATGTAGTATTAGTAGCAGCAGCAGCGATAGCATGAGGTAGACGCATTTTTTTGTTGTTTATTTTCATTCCAGATCGATTTTTTTTTTAAATTGAAAATCTGGTAATAAAAAAAATTCTTACATGTTTAGTTAAAGCTATTTTGTTATCAACCATATAAATATTTTTAAAAAATTAGATAGTCAAATTTTTAAAATATCTAAATAACTGAAAATATAAAATATGATTGTTTTGGTTCATGTGTATTTTTCATCTTTTTAAAAATGTGTTCAGTGGATTTATTATCGAATGGAAACTAATCTACATGATTATAAAAAAAAAACTAAAAAATAAAAAAAAAACTGCAAAATCGATATTTAAATATTTGTATCATTTAAGAAATAAAAATGGTAGAAAAAGACATGAAATGTAATTAAAAATCAAAATAAAATTCAAAATATTTTTAACAATTTGTCAGCTTTAGTTCCTTTTTTGTATTTAAATAGGTGGGACAAAAAATACTTGATACTTTTCCAAACGTCACGTTTTCTGTTAGTGATGTCACTTGTTATAAATAACAATTATTTTTGTCTGTTTGTCGTGATTCTTGTAAAGTTTCACAATGGGTGTTAAACATCCTTTTAACAAAATAAAAAATTTAAAAAAAAACTTGCTTAATCCTACGTCTAGCCCTAGGTACAAGTGGGAAGCCTCCTCCTAAAACCTTTGGCCCTAACAATAACGCTAAGTACAAGTGACAGACAAAATCCCTCAGTAAACTACATATAAGCATAAAAAAGACTTTTCTAGTAGGTATCCCAAACTTGCCTAGTTTAGGATGTGAAAACTGGTTGATAAAGTGAAATTTCCTTTAACTTCAACTTGCAATATCTCGTTTATTTTTTGGGTTATTTTGATAAAGTTTTGATTTAAATAAAATTTAATCTTTTTGCTTTTTTTAGATATACTAGCGAGGGGTACCTGGTGTTGCCCGGGTGTTTGTAGGTGTGTGTGAAAAAGACCGGAAGCCTTGACGCGCATAGTAAAAAAAAACAGGTGCCCGTGAAAAAAAATGAAGCCTTGACGACATGCAGTTGGAAAATAGTAAAGTGTGAAAAAAAACAGGTGCGCGTTTTTGATTGACGTGACGGCGATAGCTATTCAGCAGTTAGGATTTTGTGCAGGACAGTTTTTAAATAAATAAATAAATAAATAAATAAATCGGTTTGTTTGCTTTTAACTATGTTCGGGGAAAACCAGCTCCCTGTTTATTAGGGGGAGTATCTCGTCTCGAAATGAAAGCTACCGTCTGATATGACGAAGTCGACATTGAACAAATGTTACTTAGCTCTCTAGAAACCACTGGCTTTGGGCCGGTGATTAGAGTCGAGTTTCGCTTTTTGTTTATACCGAAAACCGAATGTAACGCATGCCGATGCGGGAAATGTGGAATAATTAACGTTTGAAAGTCAATAAAATTAAATAGACAGGCGAGCTCCGTGGTTAAGTGTGAGATATTACAATTTATAGATGATATAAAAAGTTTTAAGAAGTTGCGAAGCGAGCGAGCGCTTCTCTGAAAGAAGCCTTTTGTGGACATCGAGGAAAAGCGTACATACATACATACATTTTCACTTTTATATATATAGATAATTCTTTTTCTTGTGTCTTTAATAGTTTTTTTTCCAGGCTACTTCAAATTATGCCCTTAATTTTGGTGAACGCCACTTTATTTTTTTACACAAAAAAAATGTTGGTGTTTTTCACATTTGGTCACTTTATATGATGAGCTTAAAAAAGGGTTTTAAGTTGTTTTTCACAAAAAAAAATCCAACTTGAAAACTTCAGTGAAAAAAATATGAAAGAAATTCTAATGAAAAAATTCCGAAAATCATATCATATTACTACGCTCATAAATAAAAGCAGTGCCACTAATAAAAGTGACTGCACCTACATATCGAGATTTACAACTTAATCCCAAGTGACCAAGTAAGAAGTATCATCACTAAAATCAACTGTCAGCAAGAACGAGCTGCAACCCAACGAAAACGTAAACAAACAACTTGTTTCAGTTTTCAATCAAAGTTCTTAAGTAAGTTTCTTTTTGTTTATTTAAAAGTTATAGAAAGTTATTGTCTAAAATAATAAAACAAGTGCATCAATAAAAGAAATGAAAATTTACAATTTAAAAAATAATGTCAGTTGTTTATTTTCTATATCTTCTTTCAAACTTTCATATGTTCTTTGCTTTATCTTCTTTCGGTTGGATAAACTTCAGCATTGTTAAATTATCTTTTTGTGCCGCATTTTTTTGTTTACTTATTTCTCTTATGTTCTGTCGGGCATTTTTGATATGTCTAACATTTTGTTAAATTATTTTTTTTTTATCAGACTGTACAAAAAAAAAAAATTAACAAATATAGCTAAGTTTTAAGTTACGTGCAACAAATCATGTGTAAATAAAAAAAATATTTTCACGTAAAAATGTGCATTTTTTTTTGTTTCTGTTCTATCGGGCGTTTTTGATAAATTTGAAGATTTTGTTAAATTATTTTTTAATTACAATGTACATTACTTAAAAAATAATAACTGAAAATACAATTAAGTTATGTGCACATGGCGCATAAATGTAAAAATCTGTTTTTTGTTGTTTATTTAATAATTTCCAAGACAGTTTATCGCCGAAAATGGAGACAACATTTTTTTCCACGGACATGTCATCAAAATCCGAGGGAGAAATCAGTATTTTAAACTATGACTGAAGTTAGAAATAAATAAAAAAAAAATTAAACTAGATATTAATTACTTCCGGAAAGAACTATGAAAAAAAGTAAATAAAGAAAGTGAAAGAGAACATTAGGGACTGCCAAAAGTTAGTACAGAATTACCCCACCCTATATGTAACACGATGTAACTTTATTATAAATTAATGTTATCAATATAACTTTTGTACCATTTAAAAGAAAAAGGGCAAAATAAACCAGTAATTAAAAAAATTATTTTCATCGAACGAAAATAATGAAATTGCGAGACGAAAATCGTGTTTACATAATTGGCGCTTTAAAATAACGTTCCCATGTCATAGACATTCCGAACGTGAAAACATACCCATATTTAATAAATCTAGCAAAAATCAACTAATGGTCAGATTTTTGTGAAATTTTCGATACTTATCCATTTTAGAATGAAAGTATATAATTAAAATGTAGTTTTCGTAAAATATACGAGGGGAAATATTTTTTAGTGCACGTCCCCGCCTATTTATTTTTTCGAAATTTGAACAAAATATATTTAAATCTATCGAAATTTCTATTTATTATGAAACATAAAAGTTCAAATAAGTAAAAAATATTTATTTTTTAAAAATTTAAATACACATATTGAACAAAAATTTACCTTGAAGTTGCAATTAAAAAAATTGATATAAACTTAATATTGTTTTTTTAAATAGCGTTTTTTCGAATTAATATATACTATAATCAGTTGAATTGCCAAGAAAAAGAAACTTCATAAACATTATTTTTTAAAAGATTAAAACGATTAAACTTCTATTATTTCAAAATGTTCTTTTACAACATAGATTTTTAATTGTGTTTAATTTTTTTTTTAAATGTTAAGTTTTAATATAAACATGACTCTTGTCAGCTATTTTATCACCAGATTAAAACCAATTTGAAAATATTATTGCACAAATATAAAGCATTTTGTAGGCACCCCTCATATTTTGTTTGTCTCTTTTTACCGAACAAAATATGGAACCCCGTAGGTAACCAAATGAACATTCAGTAAAACCGTATTTCATATTTAATATACAAATGTTTATAATATTAATCATTAAACTGTGTAAATCTTAAAGCCTAACAAAATTATAACAAAGATTAATTATTAATTGCAGTTTGAAGAAGATAAACAAAGGTTTTAAAAAATCATTAAGTCGCTTTTGCTTTTCCATAACTATGGAAAAGCAGAAGCGACTTAATGATATAGTTAACACAAATCTGACGTCACAGAAACATGCGGTCCATTTTTCACAATCGTTTGGCAGACCCTAGAGAACATATATCCGTAATTATTTCATTGAAAATGTTTTAATTTAATTAACGAAAATGGGAATGGTTTTCATGAAACGTATATATATTTTTATTATTACAAACAGAAAATGAAAAAATTAAAAACAGAAAATGAAACAATTAAAACAGAAAATGAAACAATTAAAACAGAAAATGAAACAATTAAAAACAGAAAATGAAACAATTAAAAACAGAAAATGAAACAATTAAAAACAGAAAATGAAACAATTAAAAACAGAAAATGAAACAATTAAAAACAGAAAATGAAACAATTAAAAACAGAAAATGAAACAATTAAAAACAGAAAATGAAACAATTAAAAACAGAAAATGAAACAATTAAAAACAGAAAATGAAACAATTAAAAACAGAAAATGAAACAATTAAAAACAGAAAATGAAACAATTAAAAACAGAAAATGAAAAAATTATTAAAAACAGAAAATGAAAAAATTATTAAAAACAGAAAATGAAAAAATTATTAAAAACAGAAAATGACATATCCATAATTTTCTAAACTGGGCAGCGCCATTTGAAAATCAAAACATTTATTAAATTTATCAAAATTGTAAAAACATTTATTGAAAAGTTTGCGTGAGAAAATATAATTTTAATAAAACAATTTTGTAATGAAAGCAACATTAGATTTTTATAAAATAGTTTTTTGTTTTTTTCCAAACAAATAATTTTAATGCAACATTTTAAATTAAAGCAACTTTAAAGGGTCAACACCAAAATAATTTAGATGAAACCGAAAAATCATTATCTAGTTTTTTTTTTTTTTTTTTTTGGTTATTTATTTCATGCTTTGGTCATAGTTTAAAATACTGATTTCTCCCTCGGATTTTAACGACAGGTGCACAAAAAAAATGGCGTCTTCATTTTCGGCGATAAACTGTAGATGTACCCCCCCCCCCGAGACCTATATGTTCTGTCAGGTGTTTTTGATAAACTTGAACTATCTCAAGGTTGTGTTAGGTGTCAAAATCAATACCACTGGAAATAAAGTTCAACTGGAAGCTGCTTTCTCTGACTACTTGAGAAGAAATCCAGTTGATTCATTTCCACCTCCAAAGCAACAAAAAAAGTCCCTTAGTGAATCTGATGAACATTCAAATAACTCCTGCAGTTGTGATGAAGAACCATCTCAGGATATCTTTAGTTATGAGCATCAAGGACAATGGGTTGCTGTCTATTATGACACCAACATTTACATTGGCCAAGTCATTGAGGTTATATCTGCATTCAGTGCTGTAATAAAATTTTTATCGCAAACCAAAGGTAGAAAAAATTTTTTTCAATGGCCTTTGTCAGATGACATTGCACAGGTAGAGTCAGCATTTGTTTTACAGATGAGGTTTTGAGGTAATGCTAGTTTTAAATGATGGTAGGATTTGGAGTGTTCTTGATATCTACCATAGCAGAAGTTTATGAAAGAATTCTGAAAGAAAATCAATAAGGCAAAGAATTGTAGTAAGACCTGCCTATAAAATATCCTACTTGTTTACTTGTCTTTTAAGTTGAAAGTTTTTCAATGCTTGAAAAAAAAAAAAATGACTTGTGACTTTTTGTATAACAAATTTCTAAATCTTATTGTTGTTGGTCCTTTTTTGGCGAGTTTAAATTCACCAAATAAAAATATTTCTGTGGAAAAAAGTTTTGTTATTAGAAACAAGGCAAACATTTCTTTTAATTCCTCACCCAAAAATTAGTAAAGTTGCAAAGTTTTAAGCTTCTACTTCCAATTGTTACATTTTTACAGCAATTTCAGTAACGTATACTTTGGACTCTTTAACCCTTTTTTTGCCTTTTTTACCAAATTGTCTGTTCGACTGCTTTTACATGGTCCACAATTGAGTGGTTTTATCAATTTATAATTAAAAGAAAAAATTATCTTGATCTAATGTGTTATGAATCATACTAAGAAGATTCAATACATTAGCTATTGAAATGAAATTGATATGAACAGTCAAAGTTGCATTTCCGTGTCATATTTGCACTTTTTTCCCGTTGGTAGTGGGATTTTGCTTAGTGTTTAAGTTAGTTTAATAATTATTGCTTTCATTAGTATTAATTTTCATTTACAAAATGACATTACATTTATAAGGATTTTTCACTTGTTAGTAGCTTAGATTTTTAGTTATATACTATGAAATTTGGCTTCTGGACCATGACAAATTTTCAATTTCCGACAAACTTTGAACGATCATAACCTGATGGCTAATTGAGCTACCAAAATAAATTTGGTACTTTTGTTTTTGGTTTACAAAAATCTATATGACCACATTAGTTTTTTTTAGATATAATGAAAATAAAACTTTGGTTTGGGAATTAAAGGATACTCCAACTTAACATCTAAATCTGACCCCCAAGATTGCCATGGGCATGGAATATGTGCCTACATCAAAGATGGCTTTCCATGTGGTAGGGATATCTCCAGAGAAGACCCTAATTTACCTTATATGTGCTTTCGGGTTGCACTAGCTTACACCACTGCACTTATATTTGCCCTCTATCGCCCCCACAACAGTGGAGTTACTTTAATCTTTAAGAGCATATCTGAGAAAATTGACCACATCCTGTCTGCTCATCCTTCGGCAAACATTCACATTTGCGGTGACTTTAATGTCCATAATGTGGAATGGCTGACCCACTCAAATAAAAACCGATGACGAGGGGAGGTTTTGTCATGATTTTGCCATTGCCTATGATCTCACTCAAATTGTTCACGAACCCACCCGTGTGCCCCATACACCCAGTCAATATGCAAGCCTTCTAGACCTTTTCCTCACAACTTACCCTGAGCTGTGTTCATGTTCCGTTCTATCTCCTCTGGGATCCTCTGACCACTCTGTTGTAGCAGTTAAGATAAAAATGAAATGTAATAAGTCTTCAGACGTACCTCTCCACCGTACTGTATATCGATACTCTATAGCTGACTGGGATATCTTTCGTACATTCATATCTGACCTACCTCTGCATTCCATGTTTAAAAAGGATGTATCCTCTATAGTATCACACCTGACCAAATGGTTAATTATAGGCATAGACCGATTCATACCATCCAAAAAATTCCAACAAAAACCTAACAACCAGCCATGGTTCTCCCCTGAATGTGCTGCTGCCATTGCGCACAGAAATCACTTTTTCCATAGCTACCAACGTAATAGATGTACTGAGACTAAAGCTGCTTTCAGGACTGCCAGCAACCACTGTAAAAGAGCAATAAAACATGCAAGAGCTATATGCTCAGTCTGTTAAATCCAAAGTAGCTGAGCAGCGGCTTGGTTCCCACCAGTTCTGGCAAATAGCAAACAGGATCTTGAACAGAAGTGTGCGTTCTATCCCAACTATCATCAATGGACCTGAGGTCATTTCGTCAGCATCAGACAAGGCCAGACTATTTGCAAAGAACATTGCAGCTAATTCTACCCTATGCGACAATGACCATCAACTCTCTGTATTTCCTCCTATAACAGACAACACGCTATGCAACATACAAATATCTGTGCGTGAGGTCGCCAAGCTAATTAAGAACCTCAGTAAAGCAACTGGCCCTGATGGCATTCGAGTTATAGTGCTGAAAAAGCTCCAACCAGAACTTGCCCCATTACTTACAAAACTGTTTAAGCGTTGCCTTAAGAAGAAGTGCTTTCCAACACCCTGGTAAACCTCATCAGCATGCCGTGTATTTAAGAATTCAGGTGAAAAGTCATCTCCCTCTCAGTACAGACCAATAAGTCTCCTGTGTGTCATGAGTAAGTTGTTGGAATCCATATTAAATAAAGAAGTAGTCAACCACCTCAACAGAAACAACCTTCTTAGTGACATGCAATATGGTTTCCGCTCTGCAAGATCTACAGCAGATGTGCTAACGGTTATATCACATAGAATTAGTGAATCTCTTGACGAAGGTTTTCTTTCCAGGGCAATTGCTCTTGACATATCTAAGGCCTTCAATAAGGTATGGCATAAGGGCCTACTTCACAAGATTTCCAGCTACGGTATTACTGGAAATGTTTTCTCAATTATTAAATCATTTCTCTCCGATAGGTTCATAAGAGTAGTGGTTGATGGGCAGAAATCAGAGGCCCACAGTATTAATGCTGGAGTCCCCCAGGGGTCCATTCTGGGCCCAACTCTCTTCCTGATCTACATCAATCATCTCCCAAAACACATACTTAAATCATTCGTTGACATCTATGCTGATGACACGACCATCTATGGCAACACATCAAAGGCCATAAATGACAAATTTCTCTCTAATTCTCTCTCCTCTGATCTTGAGTATGTGGTACAATGAGGGAAGAGGTGGCTGGTCACTTTTAATGCATCTAAAACCAAGCTTCTATCTTTACATCATCAACGCTCTGATCCCCATCTGGCATCAATTGAAATGGATGGCTCTCGTCTTGGAGAGGCTTCATGTTTTGACAAGCTTCTGGGTTTGACCTTTTACTCCTGATCTGAAATGGAACACGTACAACAAATCTGTTGACAGGGACACTGGGAAAATGGTGGGATCCTTCTACCACTCCAGAAGATATCTTACAACTGATGCAATTCTCTATCTCTATAAAAGCCAAGTATGTCCAAGGATGGAGTACTGCGGCCACATCTGAGCAGGAGCTGCAAAAAACAGCGTATCCTGCCTTGACAGAGTACAAAATAGACTTTGTGGTTTAGTAGGGAAGCCCTTTTCCCTTCCCTGCAACCTCTCTCCTACAGAAGAGACGTTGCGAGCTTGTCTTTGTTTTATCGCTATTTCCATCGCAGGTGCTCGTCTGAGCTCCAATCTCTCATTAAATCCAAAGTAGCTGAGCAGCGGCTTGGTTCAATCTTTCACGAGAAACACCCGTCTGGCTGAAACTACTGTCAACAATTTTCCCCACTCTTTATCTGTGCCTAAATCCAAACATAGATTCCATGAGCAAAGCTTCTTTCTTAGAACTGCACGCCAGTGGAACTCTCTGTCGCTTGCCTGTTTCCCACCTGACTACAACTTGGATGTCTTCAAGTCCAACATAAACAAACTCCTGACAAACCGCCCCCTTAAGTAAGACACTCATCAAAACCCCCAATACTAATGATTACTACAATACTATCTCATTGATTACTGTACACGTAATAACCCTTATCCCTGAGTGGCCTTCGGGCCTTGATAAGTGGTGACCCCATGTAAAAAAAAAAAGATACCTATTTAAAGAAAAGTGCACATGATTAATCTCCCATAAAAATAAATTGGTCAACTGTCCTAAAACACTAAAATGATCTTGAAATGGTGAATCATTTAGCATTAAATTTATGTGAAACCAACCCCACTCTAAATTCTAAAATTGTTTTTGTTTTGTTTCTAAATCTTCAGGATGTTCACACATGATTTTCCATAGCCCTATCATTAACCCAAAGTCAGAGTGGCAACCTCCTCACCTTCTCATAATTGCACAAAGACCCTCTGAAAACCACTCATAATCGCCTTTTAGAAAAAAAAAAAATACTCAGGGTTTATCTACCATGAAAAAAAAATTGGTTAACTGCCCTAAAACGCTGGAATGGTTCAAAATGGCAAATCATTTTACATTAAATTCTAAAATAATTTTGGTTTATCTTTTCTTAAAATTTTTAAACAGTGCTAGATTCCGATTTCAGTAAAGTAAAAAAAAGTTCAACAATTCAACTTAGAGCTCTATAATTTTTTTTCTTTTAATGGATACATGGCCTTTTTAAGGAATTGCAGAATATTTATGTGCAGTTACTGCAGATTATTTGGAAACCATTAATTTTTGGAGATTTTCAGTAGCATATTCGGAATTCTTGCAGAAAAATACACTCATATAAGAAATTTTATTGCTTTATCTTGTGTTTTAACAAAGATAAAACATTTTTACTGAAAGAGTAGTGTAAAAAAATGTGACAAAACGCATATGGTCTTAAAGAGGGGAAAATATCCAAACGTGTGAGGAACAAAAATAGTCATAACTTCCTTAATTTTAATTTAATAAAAATTTAAAAAGATTCTTTCTTAGCTCATCAAGCTCTTTCTATATATACCAATATTGAAATATTTTAAGACATTTCAATTTTTTCATGTGTATTGCTAATTTTAGTTTTAGCCCCAAGGCCGCTCTCCCATCCAATTCTTCCGGTGCCTTGGTGACTAACCCGAACTTCTTCAAGTGAACCACCACTTCCTTTGCAGTCACTAGAGTTTAATTTACAAGGATCTCATCAATGTAGGAGTTCATAGCGCAATCTCCTGTCTCCATTTTCTCCAGAACCTTCTTCAAAATGGTCGACATGATCTTGGGTGCCATTTCAACCTGAACCCCATCCTCATAAGGCAGTAGGTTCTGCCTTTATATCTGACCAACTGGTACTTCCAGAGTTTCTTGGCCACACTGAGTTGCAAGAAGGCAGATTTTAGATCGACCAACGTAGATGCATCGTTCATTTGCCTCCATTCTCTCACTACAGTCTTATTGTATGCAGTCTCACTGCATACATAAACAGCATCACTTTCAGTATTGCACTTAGTGTGTTGGTTCAACTCTCAAAAATCCAGAACTGGTCTGACCTTCCCTTTTGTTTGCAGAATAGCCATCAATGGCAAGATGTACGATTCAATATCAGCCATCCACGGCAACAGTATACTCTCCTCGATCCATCTGTCCACTTCTCATTCAAAATCTTCTGACCAGGCTTATATGCACAATAGTAGTGGTACAGCCAATGTAGATCAGGGCCACGATTTCTTGTCCTTCTCCAACAATCTCTCGCTTGGGCATCTGCTGCAAGCACGCCATTATTCCCAAGTTGGGGCAGCCGCTAATGCTTATGACTCCCCCTTGCCAGTTTCCCGGACTCGTGCAGTTCACTGCCATATGACCACTTCGGTTACACCTGTGGCACACCATCCTTTCATGGAACTTCCTGCAGTCTCTCTACAGGTGTGGGCCCCCACATTCGAAACATGCACCTTGCAGTTTCGACTGACTTTTGCTCACATCCTTCCCACACTGTTGCTGCCGTTCCAAAGAATTAGATGCCCATCAATTGCAGTGGAAAGCAGCTTGCTTACCAAGGTCTCGACACCTGGGACCTGCTGCAACCTCTTAGAAATTCTCTCTGGGAACCCAGTGACAAACACCATCTTGGCCACATGACTTGCTGCCTGCCTCCTAATTCCTGATATCTCCACGAATCTTTTAATCTCATTAGCATATACATCGACAGATTACCCCGTCCACCTTATCTTTTTTAATCTGTTGAACAACTCAAACGGCCCCTCGGCAAATGCCTGAATCAATCTGACTTTAATTGCATCAGCGCCATCTTGTTCCCGCTCATTCAGCTCCAAGTATAGGGCTAGTGCATCACCTTTCAGGAATAATGGTATCACTGTGGCAGCATCACCTATCTTTTGGAGCTTCGCCACTAGGTCCACTTTCTTTAACCAAGCTCCACATCGCCTTCGCCACTGAACGGCTTTATCATATTGTTTCGGCCAGTGTCCATAGCCAGAAATAGCTTGTTCTTTTGTTGATCAACTTATGAGCAGTCATGACAGCGATCCCCCAAACAAGTAGCTAGAAATCCAACAATCATCAAAGGTCACAATCCTACTTCTCAACTCGGGCTGCTTTTATACAGCCTATCTTCCCCATTTGCCAGACACACCAATGTGGTAAGACTTTTGTTTTCCTTAACTTAAGACAACAGGCATCATACCAACCCTTCCAAACGGCTAATCACCAATTTTCAAAGACAGATGAACCTGTATCCAGTTCCTGCAGAAGAGAAGACTATTAGCTTTCGAGCTTGTTACATTTCAGAGGCAAAATTTTTTGCAACAGAGAACTAATAAAATTTGTACTGAATTTTAAGGTAGACCTTTGTTGTACTTTGTCTTATTTTTGCCACTGTCATGTGAGAATAAATATCTCACATTGATAAGATATGTGATAAAAAAATAAAATATTAATTGATAAAAAAAGTTTAAAATATCTAAATAGCTTGACAAAAGTTTACATATTTGGTGTTAGTGCACTTACTGATCCGTGCTATTTTTTAAATCGTATTTCCAAGTTCAATTAAAGTTTTATGTTTTTTATTCAATTGTAAGGTTAAAGTATAGAATAATTACAAAACGCCCTCCTCTCTCCATGTTAAGAACGGCTTTTTAAATAATAACGTTATTATTTCAGCACAGATTAATAAGTGCACCAGTACCCATATATTTATATATTCTATCCATTTTGAAGTAGCAGAAATATTGTATCCATTTTGCGCTTCCATACCTGAACTGACAAACGCTGACGCCGCCTATCGGCGTGTATTAAAGTTAAGCTCCCGTTTTATGCACAATTACTGTTTTTACTTGTATTTTTTTTTTTTGCTATGGGTGTCCAAAATTAGTGCCATACCTACCCATAATCATTGTACAGGCCGACCGTTAATTTTTCATTAACTTCCAACAAATTTTGAAAAAAATTTAAAAAAATAAAAAGTACCCCAACCATACCAGCAATAATTCGGTTTAATGTTCTCGTCGAGTGGTTCTAATGTGAGGGATCGATAGAACAGAAACTGAGCACAAACTAAAGATCTTTAAATATTGAACTTTTGCATCGTAAAATCGTGGTAGATTAGTGTCCACTAGATAATAATCTGCTAAAAAAATTGGAAATATATATAATTTGAGATTGCTATTCATGACTGTGCATTGTACAGGTTACCTATATCGATAAAAATTTAATTCTGTGTTTATTAAATATTTGGTGTTTTTATTTTGTATCTTACTGGATCTCGACCGTTAACGACTTTACATCTTTTTCTGGTGGCCTCGTCGTCGCGTACTTGTAAGAATTAAACTCGACATCTGATGCCATTCTTCTAACGTAACGATATTCTTTATTCATTACCAATGTACGATGCAGAGAAAAACATTTACAAAAGATTCGGGTTGGTATTACTGTACACATAGATTCGAAAAAGTTGTCAAAAAACAAATATATAACAAATAAATGTTATCAAAGGCAAGATAAATTACTTATCTACCAAACTGGATATAATTTTCGTGTTTTTATTCAATTTAACATGTTTATTCAGCTCGAAAAGCATACAGTGTTTACAAATGTATTGAAAAATTCAAAATGGCGGCCGACTCTCTCTTTACCACGGTAAGTTCGGAAAAAGGTGTTATAAATAATAAACTAGACAAAATACTATTAAAAAACCACCGAATATATGTCAAGTTATGTCACGGTAACATATATTGAGCGAATTTCTAACAGTATTTTGTCTAGTTTATTATTTATTACACCTTTTTCCGAACTTACCGTGGTAAAGAGAGAGTCGGCCGCCATTTTGAATTTTCCAATATATCGGTAAACATGCATGTTTTTCGAGCTGAATAAACATGTTACATTGAATAAAAACACGAAAATTATATCCAGTTTGGTAGAAAAGTAATTTATCTTGCCTTTGATAACATTTATTTGTTATATATTTGTTTTTTGACAACTTTTTCGAATCTATGTGTACAGTAATACAAACCCAAAGTTTCAGGATTGCGCAGGTATTTACTTTTTTGTTTTGTTTTAGTAGTCGTAGTTTATAGTAATACGTTTAATGTTAACCAAAAAGATTCATAATATATATATATATATATATATATATATATATATATATATATCCAACAAAACAAAAGCGACTTGTCCAAAAACCACCAGTCATTTAAAGTTAATACTATATTAGTTTATTTTGAACGAAAAGAAAATAATATCACGTTGATTTTCAATAAAATGATGATGATTTATCTTCTGTTGACTCTTATTAAATTTATTTGATTTTTATAGCTATTATTTCAACGTCAACGTAACGACCTTGAAAAGAAAATAAACCTGAATAGGACTGGCGCAGTTTGTTTTTTTTTACGTTTGTTTTTGTTTTTGTTTTTTTAATATTTAGCTAACCAAATGAGATGTCGAAGTAATTTTTCTTTTTCATAAGATTTATTAAGGAAAAGGGATATTTTTTAGTGTATATTTACAAATAATCAATATTTGAGAGGAAAAAATGAAAAAGTAACTTTATAATTGTCTGATCTTGAAAGTTAGTATTATGTTATCAGAATTAATTCGCCAAGATTCAAGTGTGGAGCCGCAAGCACTTAATAATAATGCCAATAACAGAATTAAAAAAATATATATAGAAAGAAAGAAAAATGTTTTGTTAGCTTTTTTGCTTTTCTACCTACATTGCAGGATCTCGTTTCAGAGCTAAATTGACGTCCGACAAAATTCGTTCTCCTCGTGCGTCCATTCTTGTTTACCTCATGTCACGTGGGTCGTCGATTCCACGACGACTAAAAAGTACGAAACGAAACACATGTTTACTTAAATGTTTTAGGTTTAAAGTTAGGCCAGGTTTTTAAATTACATTTAAAATTTAAACAAATATTTTTAAGAATATTTTATTTTTACAGTCATGAAAACGAAATTAATTAAATTATTTGGTATTGTTGTAGATCAGACGTCCTCAATGAGATTCTAAACTTGATAGAAAAAAAAAATCTTTTAGAATGTAGAATTTAGAATTTATACACGAAATTGATATATAAGAAAAAAACTCGTCCCGGGAAAACTCGTCTCCGGAAAACCCGTATCCGGAAAACTCGTCCCGGGAAAATCCCTCCCTTTTTGCTAGGTAGGAAAACTGGTCCCTTATTGAATAAATATCGATTGAAAACACATTTTATTACCGTTCTTGAAGGAGATATTGTTTTTAAAAGAGACTATGCACCCCCATAATATTTTTTTTTAAATTATTTTTAACTCTTGCTCAAAAAAAAAAAAAAATAAACTTGATCACAGAGGCAAGATACGAAAACCGAAATCAAATATTTATTCACAAAAGTGCTCTAGTTTTAACACTTTTTGTGTCATTACGAAACAAAAATAAAGAAAGAAAACACGTATGACGTAAAATGGGGGGGGGTTCACCTCAAATACACAAACGGAATGTTCAAGAAAGATTATCGCTACAGTCCTCTGTCTCTTCTCTCTTGGCTGGCCGGGAATCATCTCCCAGCACCCAGCACCCAGAAATGAACATCGTTTTATAGGTTCCATCTTCACGCACACACGAGATTATGCGAGAACGGACGAAATAAAAATGCTGGCCGCCATGTTTGTTCTTCCTTTTCTTCGCCTGTACTCACTCGCTGTGCACCCACGGTAAGACTTCTCTTTCTTGCTTCTAACCACATGCCTCCCTGATCTCAAGATCACATTTCATAGTCTCTCATCCACTGTGGCGGTCGCCTCTCTCTACTTGGCCTCTGAGGTGTCTCGTCCTCCTCCTGTGGCTGCACACTCCCCTCCACTGCTTCGCCCTCAACTGGTCTGACGTCAAGAATGTGCCTCGGGACTCCTCCCACCACAATGTTGTTACTAGTGTTCCTCCCAGTTACGCGACCCCTACTCCATTGTGTGGTGCAGCGCGCCCCCGGTGGCTTCACCCATACCTCGTCCCCGAGTTTAATTGTCCCTGTGGCCTCTACTTCTCGGCTTGCCGGCTCCACCCTGGGATGCCTCCAGGAATATGCAAACATTGACAGTTGCGGGACCGTCTCTGGTACTTGTCCCAGTTTAGGCGACATGTTATACCAGAAGACGGCTTGCTCAGGTGAGGTGCCTCCTCTTTCCGCAACTGCCTTTATGGTGCGGTGGTTTCTCTCTACGATCCCGTTGCCACTAGGTCTGTAGGCAGCTCTGAAAAATTGTTGGATCTTCCATTTCTTCAGTACTTCTGTCACTGCTACTGACTTGAATGCAGTCCCGTTGTCGGTTAACAACTCTTTCACGGGGCCTCGCTCCAAAAACACCTCATCAAAGATTGCCGCTATTTCATTGCCTGTTCCTCCACGTAGCTTCTTCCATAGGGCAAATCGCCCGGGCTCACAGTCAATCATGGTAAGGTAAAGTCCACCCCTGTAATGGGTGACATCGCATGCCAGTCTCTCCCAGGTCCCACTCACCTCCAATTGGCCAGCTTCATGCGTGCTTGGAGCAGGATCAATCAACTGACATCTGTCGCATGTCCTGACCACTTGCCTCACCTGCTCCTTGGTGATCCTTGGGTCGACTTTTTTCACTAAGTATCAAGTCCTCTCTACCCCCATATGGTGCAAATTGTGCAGTTCTCGCACACCAACATCATCTAGATCCGATGCAGCAACAACATCTTTCTTTGGCAACAGCCAACTCTTCTTCACTCTCGTGAGAGCATCTGCTCGGTTCTTTTCAGAAGCAACCATGTCTACGCGAAGCTTCAAACAAAACTCTTGCATCAGCTCAGCCAGCACCCCAAGCCTGCGCTTCACTAACATCTCAGCAGCCCCTCTCGTTTTTATCCTTTTTTCGCTTGAAATGAGAGACTTTAGCCAAGCAAACACCGTGGCGGAGTCTGTTTTGATGCAGATGTCACGTAGTCCCCATTTCAAGGCCAGATTGACTCCTTTTATTGTCGCGTCTAATTCCGCCACATTGATGTGGCTGACGTCATTCTTTTTCCTCAACCAGGCTGCATCTTCTGCAACTACTCCTCCAATTTCCAAAACGACCCCTGTTGCAATGCTGCTCGCATCGCACCACACGACTCCATCCAATGTTCGCGGTATGTTCCAGGTTCCCCGGACTGGGTCTTGCCGTTCTGCTTCTTTCAGGAGCTCTTCCATCATGGCGACCGTTCTTTCTCCCACCTTATCATTCCATCCTTGTCCTTTGGCGTGTCTCTTTATGTAGCTGCATGCTGGTCTAAGCCAGCTAGCAATATGGAAAAAAGTTCACGTCTGTTGAGCTCCTGCTTCAGTTGTGGGATTTCATTTCCCCTGCGAAACTCTAGGCCGCCTGACGCACCTCGTTTCAGTTTTAGACCCAAAGCAGCCCCTCCGTCTAATTTTTTCGGTTCTTTGGCGACCAACCCGAACTTCTTCAAATGAGCTACCACCTCCTTGGCAGTTACCACAGTTTCATTCACCAGAATGTCGTCTATGTATGAGCTCACTACCCCATCTCCCTTTCCCATTGTCTCCAGAATCTTCCTGAGGATAGTTGACATAATCTTGGGTGCCGAATTTAATCCGAACCCTACTCGTGTAAGGCAGTAGGTTTTGCCTTTGTACTTGACTAACTGATATTTCCAGAGCTTCTTGGCAACATGGAGTTGCAAATAGGCAGATTTTAGATCTACCAATGTAGATGCGCCATTCATCTGCCTCCATTCCCTAATGGTCTCACTGCACACATCTACGGTGTCGCCTCCCGTATGGCACTTAACATGGCCGTTCAGCTCTCGGAAATCCAGGACCGGTCTTACTTTCCCTTTAGTTGTTTGCAGAACGGCCATCAACGGCAAAATGCCCGACTCCACATCATCCGTCCAAGGCATCAGTATCCCTTCCTCAATCCATCGGTCGACTTCCTGCTCAAACTCCTTTCTCGCCCCTCCTCTAAGCGAATTTGTGTAGCACGCCACCCTGTTTGTCAGCGATGGCGCTTGATGTTTCCATGCCCACTCCACCGTCCACCGCTCTCCGTCGAATTCGGTTCGGAAGTCCTGATGTTTGATCGACAATTTTCTTTCCTCCCCGGCCTTGTTGATCTCTCTGGGAGAGTTCTCCGTCACCGCGCACTCAGCTAGTCCGAACCTCACATTGTCACATGTGATGGTAACACCTCCAAGGCGGCATATAACATCCATTCCAATGATGGCTTGGACACCAGGCAGCAGGCGATCAGTGACAATTGCATGGACCCTCATCCGACGTTCAGCAATATCAATAGTGACGGTCTTTTTCCCTCGACACTTCACTCGCGACCCATCGAATGCCACTACTTCACCCTTCCCTTTCCATCTTCCGACCAGGGTAGTGTGCACCATGGTAGTGGTGCAGCCAGTGTCAATCAGGACCATAATTTCCCGTCCTTCCACCGCAATCTTCTGTTTGGGCATCTGCTGCGGGTGCGCCTCTATTCTCGAATCGGGGCGGCCGCTGGCGCGTCGGCCTCCCCTCGCCAGTTTCCCGAACTTGTGCATTTTACCGCTAAATGGCCTCTTCGATTGCATTTGTAACACACTGTCCGTTGCAAGAACTTCCTGCAGTCTCTTCTCATGTGTGGTCCCCCGCATTCGAAGCATGCGATCCCCGGGTTTGGCAGATTCCTGCCCACATCCTGCTGTACCGTTGCTGTCGTTCCTCCAGGCTCCGTGGGCTGGGTGCTCACTAAAATTTTCGCAGTTCTAAGCAGCTCACTCACATCCAGCGTCTCCACCCCCGGTACCTGCTGCAACCTTTTCGATATTTCTTCCGGGAACCCGGTAACAAAAGTCATCTTGACTACGTGACTCGTGGCATGTCCTCTGATGCCCGACAACTCAACCAATCTCCTTATCTCATTCGCATAGACATCCACAGATTCACCAGTCCACCTCTTCTCTTTCAACTTATTAAAGGCCTCGAAAGGCCCCTCTGCGAAAGCTTCGATCAGTCGACCCTTGATGGCATCTGCATCACCCTGTTCCCGCTCGCTGAGCTCCAAATAGAGGGCCAGTGCGTCCCCTTCCAGAAACAGTGGTATTACTGCGGCCACATCATCCAGCTTCTGAATCCTTGCTACAAGGTCCACTTTTTTAAGCCACGCCACCACATCACCGTCGCCATTAAAAGGCTTAATCATATTGCTTAAACCTGCGTTGGCCATCGCCGAAATAGCTTGACGTAAAATGGGGGGGAGGGGGGGTTCACCTCAAATACACAAACGGAATGTTCAAGAAAGATTATCGCTACAGTCCTCTGTCTCTTCTCTCTTGGCTGGCCGGGAATCATCTCCCAGCACCCAGAAATGAACATCGTTTTATAGGTTCCATCTTCACGCACACACGAGATTATGCGAGAACGGACGAAATAAAAATGCTGGCCACCATGTTTGTTCTTCCTTTTCTTCGCCTGTACTCACTCGCTGAGCACCCACGGTAAGACTTCTCTTTCTTGCTTCTAACCACAACGTATTATCAAAGAAAGCAATTATTTTATTTAGAAGAATTAATTCAGTTTAAATAATTCTTGTGTTATTACAAAACAAAAAAGAAAACACGGTCTTATGTAATTTTGGTACCGCGCTGAAATAACGTTATTTCGAAAGCCATTCTTAACATCAGGAGGGGAGGGGATCGTTTAAAAGTCATTTCGGGTGCACTTGTGCACTGTGCTTAAAAACATACAAATTTATTTTCTTTTGGAGGTGGGGAAGGCTCGTTTTAAAACTATATCTACCTTGTGCAAACCTTTCCTAGTCTCGCACAAAAACACACATTCACATTTCAAGCTATGTCATATACATACGCGCATGCAAACATACGCGCCCACGCCCACACACGTACAATTATTCACGTTCGCGTACATACACTCACATTCACGTGTATATATACACATGCTAACGTATACACATGTACTCACACACGCGCACATGAACGCACACATGGACTTCCGCTTTCTAAGGAAATATACACATGCGCAAATGACCACCAGAAACGAGTATAAAAGAGAGAGCAACAAGCGGCTCTGTGTTCGTTACAACTCTACTTTCAACCGAGTCGTTGTTTGTTTCATTCACCACATTCTTTTCTTCTACCTCTTCTTTTACACACGTCCGTTCGTTTTCGTAACTCAAACTCGTCTCCCTTCCCGCTCTCCTCTTCTCGTTATTTATGGAATCAGCGTACGAGATTCTCCGAGATTCCACAAGACTTTTTTCCACATAAACGCATGCGGGCACCATCTTGATTCTTAGTAGCCACTTTCTCCACACTCCCCCCTGATCTCATGATCACAGAGGCAACAGGGGGGGGGTGATCGCCGCCGTCGGGTGCTTCTACGAAGGGGGACAGTGCTGCTCTCGTCTTCGCATGCGCTCTCATCCACCGCCTGATGGTCAGGGAAGGCTTCATCTCCGTGGAGGTTACTGATATCAGAGTCACTGCTTGATAGGGATGGTGCAAACCAAAGCGATGGCCCACTCGTCTCAGAGTCAGAATCACTCTCATCGTTCACTGCAGGTGGTACATGTGTCGCCGGCCGTAGGTCCCTAACGTGATGGGGTAAGCCATCAACCTGTACACACTGCTGACTCACCACATCGGTCACTGTGCCTCGCTTATACTTGTCAGTACATCGGTTTCCTGGCGGCTTCACCCAGACAGCATCCCCTTTGGCATATCGATTCCGTTCTATCTCAGTGGCCACAGTTGTATCGGGGTGGATTCCTTTTTCTCGGACACGATACTGATAGATTGCGTTTGCAGGCGCCGTTCCTGGAGAGACGCCATCCTTTGGCATGAGATTATACCAGTACACAGTTTCTGCGATGGTGCACTGCTTCCTGGCTGCAATTGTTTTGATGCTGCGATGGCTTCTCTCAGCTATACCACTGCCAGAAGGCACATAAGCGCATCTAAGCCACAGCCGCACACCCCATTCTTGTAAGAACTGCCTCATCTGATGGCTGCAAAAGGCTGGGTCGTTGTCCGTCAGCACTTCATCGGGCGCACCTTTTCACAGCATCAATTGTGGAATGGGAAATTCCAAGCATAGAAAGACCATTAAGATAGACCATATTGGCCCCTCGAGAGAGTCTAATGAGTCGGATAATGATTCAGCCATGGAACAAGCTGATATCTCAAGCCAGAGAAGTTGACATCAACAGGAAAGACCAGATGAGGAGTCTGACGTACAGTTGATGGAGAGGAGAGTCATGACATGTAACATGACGTTGAAACTTGCAAATAGCTTGGATGCGAGTTATCCCTTATTTGCATCATTTGCAAAGGTTTAAGATGATAATAGGAGCCGTTCCAAAAGGCCTAAAGTAGGTTTGGAGTTTGGAAGTGGGGAAGAGGAACAAGTGAGAGGGAATTGTTTATATTTAAAAAATCTGTTTATATTTAAAAAATTATTTATATTTAAAAAATTTGTTTATATTTAAAAAATTGTTTAAATTTAAAAAATTGTTTATATTTAAAAAATTTGTTTATATTTTAAAAAGTGTTTATATTTTAAAAAAGTGTTTATATTTTAAAAAAGTGTTTATATTTAAAAAATTGTTTATATTTAAAAAATTTGTTTATATTTAAAAAAATGTTTATATTTACAAAATTTAGAAAAGTTACATGAGTTTGTAGAGCACTGAGCCTCTTCTGGGCAATCAATACCCTATTTCTACCGGACTAGTCTACCTCCTCTCACCTTGACCATCACGATTAGGATCTTCCTTGGTAGTTCATGGGTCAGATCCCTGCAAGAATTCCAATAAAACAGAAAAGAGAAAAGAAACAATTAAAGTCGTTCTTAATGCATTCACATCTCGTCCTCTAGAGGGTTCTCGACACGCGTGTTGCCTTTCCTTGGTTGCTCGTCAGGAACTGTTTTTTCTTCAAGTGGGGTCATTTGGGCAGCAGGTGGGTTTAAGGAGTAGATAGGCACTATCTATTGCCCGGCTTCCATACTCCTTCTTTGCCTATTAGCCAGGCATAGAGGTCGAAGCACAGGGATTCAACAGAAACACTTAGTGATCGATCTTGTTTCCTGACTAGGGCAATGAACACCGATTTCCTCCTCTACCGACATATCCCATCTCCCTCTAAACTGGGCAGTTGGGAGTGTTTGAACATCATAATGCCAGTACAAGTAGATTGGGTTGACCGTCGTCTGATTGAGTTGAGAGTACCGGATCGACAGTTCCTGGCTGCTGTTCCCAACTGGTAGTACAGAACCCTAACTCTTTGGTAGCACTTAGAACGGCTGCTTCATAAACAGTTGAATAATATCGCGATGTTTGTAGTGCCATGTTGCGCATGGAAAGGGACCCTGCACTCATCCCCGGTGGGCTTTCCTGAGGCCACAGTCCTAGTAGATGGAAGGTCAGCTGATGGTCTTCTTGTGTTGCATGCCTGGTGTAACCAATTGTTCAGCACCCCTTACCTAACTGAAACTTAAAACAAAAAAAATGACAGTACATCTAAAATTACGCTTAAACCAGGACAAAACTCAAAGAAAATCAAATTGCCTCCTCCCTTGAGGCTTGCATTTACTAACATCCGTGGGCTTAGAACTAATTTAGCTGATGTTGAAGCATTTCTCCTAACAAATACCCCGGATATCTTAGCACTAAGTGAGACTAACCTACACTCCTCTATCCCCTCTAACTACTTTAACATGCCCGGATATCTCCCACTCTGCTGTAAGGACTCTGACAGACATATGCACGGGCTTGGAGTCTATATTCGAAACACCCTCCCCCCTGACTAGAGAAAGAAAACTAGAATCGGACGATCAAGCCTTTATGTGCTTTAGACTTAACATGCAACATAATATTAGCTATTTTTATTTTCTTTACCACTCTCCCTCGACCCAGGACTGTACCCTAATAAACAAAGTCTCTGACAATACTTTCCCTCGACACTAGCGCACAAGTTCATGTATTTGGTGACTTCAATGTCCACCACAGTAACTGGCTTGGATTCTCTAATTACACAGATGCAGCTGATACCACAACACATAGCTACTCTATATCTCATTCCCTATCACAGACGATTACATTTCCAACCCGTTTCCCTGACCAGCAAGAGTAACATGCATCACTTTCAGATCTGTTTCTGACCACAGTTCCTGATGATTGTGTTACGAACGCCCACAGCCCAATTGGAAATGCTGATCATGTAGTGATAATAGTTAAAATCACCCTAAACTCTAGAGCCAAAATGGAAGAGCCATTGCTCAAAACAACGAGATATTATAAAAAGGCCGACTGGGAAGCCATCAGGGATCTCATTAGAGACACCCCATGGTGAAATATCCTTTAATTTCCTGCTGAACAGTGCGCAAATGAGACCACTGAATGGTTCAAAACAGCAATTGAAGCACATGTCCCCACGCGGAAATTTTATAGCAAGCCCCACTCTCCCCAATGGTTTACTTCCACATGTGCAGCTGCCATCGCTCAAAGGCAGCACGCATACCACAGATTTAACCGACATAAATCCAATTCAAACAGACAGAAGTATATAGAAGCTAGAAGTAACTGTAAGAAAGAAATAGCGACAGCTAAGAGAGAATTTACTGAAACCACCCAAAAACACATCGAAGCTCAGAAATTAGGAACCCGTGACTTCTGGAAAATCTACAACAGTGTAGTAAATAATGGGCAATCAACAATTCCCCCACTATCCAACAATCATGAGGTTGTTTGCTCTGCAACCGAGAAGACTAACCTGCTTGCCAGTCGGTTTGCCTCCAACTCCACACTGGACCCTCCTAACCACCCCCTACCTGACTTTCCTTTGCGGACAGACGCCACACTTGACGATCTGAAAATCACCCCTTCTCAGGTGCATGTCATTATAAAAATTCTTGACACTGCAAAAGCATGTGGACCTGATCTCATCCCAGCTGTGCTATTAAAAAAGTGCTCCACCGAAGTAGCTCCAATCCTCTCCAAACTTTACAACAAATGCCTTAATGAATCTTGCTTCCCTGTCTGCTGGAAAACTGCTTCTGTGTTACCAGTTTTCAAGAATTCGGGCGAAAGAACTGACCCAACAAATTACCGCCCCATTAGCCTCCTCCCACTTTTCGCCAAAATAACCAAGCTCTAGTCCATCACCTTACAGATGCTAAACTTCTTACTGACCAACAATATGGATTTAGGCAAACCCTTTCCACAGCAGACATTCTAACTGTAATCTCTGAGCGTATATACCATTCACTTGACAAAGCAGGGGAGGGTAGATCGGTAGCTCTAAATATATCTAAGGCTTTTGACAGGGTATGGCATGAAGGTCTTCTCAGGAAAATCAGATCATATGGTATCACTGGAAGAATACTTAACATAATTAAATCCTTCTTAGATAAGAGAAAAATCCAGGTTGTCCTCGATGGCTGTACATCTAAACAATATGATATAAATGTGGGAGTGCCTCAGGGGTCTATCCTTGGATCTCTATTATTCCTAATAATCATAAATGACCTCCCTGATAAAATTGTCTGTGAGATGGGTATATATGCTGATGACGCCATGCTTTATAACAGACACGACAGAAAACTAATAAACACATATCTAAAAAAATGGCAGAAACACTAGAGAATGACCTCCAATCTGTAGTGGAATGGGGACATAAATGGATGGTCACATTCAATGCTGCTAAGACTAAACTTGTTTCCTTCAATAACTACAAGAAACCTTCTCTACCACCAATAGCAACGGCCAAAGACTCTTTATCTGAAAGTACATCTTTTAAACTCCTCAGTCTAACGTTCACAGGAAACATGAGTTGGAAAAATTACATTGAGAGCATTGCGAAAAAGGTAGGTTCTCTCTACCGTGCTAGAAAGCTACTGACGCCTGAAAGTACCTTGTACCTCTATAAGGCCACCATTCCCCCATGTATGGAGTATTGTTGTCACATTTGGGCCAGTGCATCTGCCACTAGTCTCTCACTCCTAGACAAGTTTTAAAAGAGAGTCGCCAACCTGATAAATCCTGAATTATCATCCAAGCTTCAGCCTCTGTCCCATCGACGCAATGTAGCATCCCTCTGCCTGTTCTACAAGTACTTTAACAGTGTATGTTCTGACGAGCTGCAAGCACTTGTACCCCCTCCAACAAACCCGACAAGCAGTACAATTCCACCCCTTCATCGTAGAGATCCCTAGATGTAAGAGAGCCTTCTACTCCAGTAGTTTCTTCCCCAGAACTGCTAGACTTTGAAACTCCCTGCCAGGTTCCTGCTTCCCCAACTGTACTGACATGCAGAAGTTCAAGTGTAATGTGAACCGAGATCTTGCTGCCCAACTCCCCATCCAATAGTACCCCTGTAGCCTGTGTCCCTAATAGTAGCCCCCTACATCAAAGTTGTAATGTGCCTTGTTTGGAGTGAAAATGTGATAAAAAAAAAAGTGTGTTTGGACTGGAGTTACGTTTGTCATCAGCACAAACAGCCTCGAGGTGCTTCTCACTATCTTTCAGCCTTATCCGTCCTTTTACACATGACACCACCACTGCCAGTAACATACATATCATTATTAGCGTGCTTATTCCCCCTACCATAATTACCACTTTATGGGATCTATCCCTAGATTCTGTATCCTCTAGACCGTTCAATCAGGTTTGTAATTCTCTCAAATCTATTTTTCTTACTCCCTTCAGAGCCTTAGGTAACCTGAATCAGGTACACGGCAACGATCGACAGACTAGGGGATCCCAGAGGTTAGTAAGGTTATTCAACTGGATATTTGTCCACTCTACCTCAGGCGCTTTCAATAAATACCGTTCCTCAACTTGATAATATGCGGGTAACCTTCCCCTGGGCCTCACATTCCTAGTCCAATTCTATCATAGTTAAAGGTGGATGCACCTTAAATATCTCAGTGGCCAAATTACCACATACCCCGGATAATTTCAGTCTTTTTTGGGTGGACACTAACCAGGTGGCTTTGGCCACTCTTACAGTCAAGGGTAATAGTCTTGCCACTTCAACCTTGAAGACACGATTTATCATTCTCTCATCCCCCTGGAGTAATCCCAATACACACAACATGATCTCCAATCACATATATCAGGCTTTGTGACCGACAGATTGCAAGATTGACTCAACACTCTCCCACTTCTCACTGGTTCAATAACATAAATTTATCCCTGGCCATGTTAAATGCTACATATTCAGTCTCCACCCGGTAACTGGCCACCAGCTCTAATCTGGGTGTGTCCAGTGGATATGAAACAGGTGGAGTGATGACCTAATAAACCTCATATCGACCTCCTTGATCCCAGAGGGGCACAGACATGAACACCAATATTTTTCCAGCTTCTAGCTGCGCATCACATCTGAGGGTGTTATGATATTCCCACAAACCTTCTTCTGGGCTCACCGGGAGTTGTAGACGCGACAGTAATTTTTGTCTCTCTTAGGTCTGGGTTCCAGGTCCCTAAATCTCTGATAGTGATCCCATTGGTCAGCACACTGACGCCATAATATGCGCAACTTGTCCTCCAAGGGATTCAATATCCGGATATATTGTTCTAGATGCTCATACATGCTAACTAGTTGCTGATGATGACATCAAGGAATTCAAAGTCGTACTACATGGTTAAACGTTCTCACTTCGCTTCTAAAGGGACCCTCCTCTGATCATATCAGTTCTGTCCGACTGACTCTGCTGACTGTTCAACCCGGATTCGACTGCCTCTGATCTTCGACTGAAACTATTGAGAATTAATTTTGCTATGATGTCAGATGTATGGTTTCAAAATGTGATCGACTCACGTGGCTTAAACATACATGGCTCAGCACATTCTCCAAATACACTTCTGCAACAAAGAATTCTCACTAATCTATTTTTCAACCTAACTTATTTTTCAATATATTTTTAAATTGTATTGTTCTTTATTTTTTTAGCTGACCTTTTTAATTCAGTTCCCATAAAAGAATGCACAATTAAAATTTTTTTTACAATATCTCTATTTCCAAAACAATAGCCAAACTCCAACATTCCAACTCCAAATCTATTCTGAACCTTGCTTACACGATTCGAATCTTGGTCTATCCTAATCTCATTTTCCACTTATCTAATGTTTTTCATATTTACAAGAAAAGGGTCCCCTTTTCTTGTAACAATAATACAGAAAATGAAAACAGTTTCCCAAGGGCTCCCCTCCATTGGCAAGGCCGTATGTAAATATTCTGCTTAAGTTACGGCCTCTTGTATTAAGGGTTTAATCCTCCTCACCCCCTCCTTAATCTTAAGTATGGCCACACCAACAAGTGACAACAGAGCGTCCGAGGTTCAAAGACGCTGTCCCTGCTATTAGATAATTTCCGGCTGGCCCATAACCGAAACCCATCCAACATACATTACAGTGACATGCCTCCTCCCCCAATGTCCACCCTGAAGTTCAGCCCATAGGAAAAAAGAAACAAAAAGAAATAATTTTAGCAATAACTTCCCAGTTCATCGTTAAAGTTGCTTCGCACGTATTAGCCATTTATTTCTTAATTCACTGTCTTGCTACAGAAATTAACACGATTAATAATGACTCACCTTTACACAATCTCCCTGATTGCTTAAGTCCTCCAGAATTCCTTTCAATTAAAAGTAAAGTATTAAAAATAATGCGTAATTTGATATGCCGCACAAGCACTGATCCTTCAAGGAAATTCTGTTACTTGATTAATGACTCATGGCGGAAAGTTCATTTAAAGAAAAAATGAAATCGCTTTTCAATGTTATAATGAGTGCATAACAAAAGTAACCTTCCACACTCAGTCCCCCTGAAGGAAAAATCCTTCCAGATTGAGGAAAAAATTCTCTTTTTCCCTCAAAAATTTAATCAATCTTCCCAAAATACTACTCTTATTTATTCTCAATTGAATTCAACTAATATTTTGCTCTCATTCACGAAAAAGGAATCTTTCTAGACTGAGGAAATCTGTTTTCTTCTCGGAAATCAATTAATCTTCACTCTGTATTATTCTCAATAATAAATAGACACTTTGAAATAAGGGAAGAACTTTCCATAAATATTCTGTTGCGGCAAATGCATGAAAAGAGAGGGGGTTTGGAAGGCAAGCCATGGTGCGAGGCCCTCCCACACGGCCCCTCCCCTCACCTCTACACCCACTGTCATCAGGCAGTGCCGACAACAATGGCACCTCCCCCCCCCAGCCCCTTAGCTCTCATAGCAGGTTTTTCTTTCTTCAACGCCGGCAACCTTAAATTCAAAACAGGATTACGCATAATTCACTTGTTTAGCTCTGAGTGGAAAAGAGAAAAAGACTTTGTACATTTTTATAGGAGGCGCTCAAACTCGATTTCCCATTAGACGCTTTTAATTAAAGTTTCCTCCTTTTTTCTTCTTTCTTTAAACACTCCTAAAACTACTGCCCGCCCAGTATTAAATATTCAAGAACACAATTTCACCCTCTCAGTACAGGCCAATAAGTCTCCTGTGCGTCATGAGTAAGTTGCTGGAATCTGTGTTAAATACAGAAGTAATCAACCATCTCAACAAAAATAACCTTCTTAGTGACACTCAATATGGTTTCCGTTCTGCTAGATCTACAGCATCTCATAGGATTAGCAAATCTCTCGACGGAGGCAACCTTTCTTGGGCAATTGCTCTTGACATATCTAAGGCCTTTGATAGGGTATGGCATAAAGGTTTACTTCATAAGATCTCTAGCTATGGTATTGCTGGAAATGTCTTCTCAATTATTAAATCATTTCTTTCTGATAGGTTCATAAGAGTAGTAGTTGAGGGGCAGAAATCAGAAGCTCACAGTATTAATGCCCGTGTCCCTCAGGGGTCCATCCTGGGCCCAACTCTTTTCCTGATCTACATTAATGATCTTCCAAATCACATCCTTACATCATTTGTAGACATCTATGCTGACGACACTACCATTTATGGTAGCACATCTAAGACAGTAAACGACCAAGTTCTCTCCAATTCTCTCTCCTCTGATCTTGAGCACGTAGTACAATGGGGTAAGGAGTGGCTGGTTACTTTTAATGCATCTAAAACCAAGCTTCTCTCTTTACATCATCAACATTCTGATCCACATCTGGCATCAATTGAAATGAATGGCTCTCGTCTTCAGGAGGCCTCAAGTTTTGACAAGCTTCTTGGCTTGACCATTACTCCTGATCTTAAATGGAACACGTACATCAAATCTGTTGCCAAGGCCGTTGGAAAAATGGTGGGATCTTTCTATCGATCCGGTAGATATCTCACTGCTGGTGCTATTCTCTATCTATATAAGAGCCAGGTACGTCCAAGGATGGAATACTGTTGCCACATCTGGGCAGGAGCTGCTAGAAAGGACTTGTCCTGCCTTGATAGAGTTCAAAATAGACTTCGTAGCCTCATAGGAGATGTCCTTTTCTCTTCCTTGCAACCTCTATCTCACAGAAGAGATGTTGCGAGTTTGTCTCTGATGTATCGTTATTTTCATGGAAAGTGTTTGACTGAGCTTCAATCTATGGTCCCCCCTCGCCAAACTTTCACAAGAAACACTCGTCTAGCTGTAAACACTATCAATAATTTCCCCCACTCTTTATCTGTGCCTTAACCTAAACGTAGATTCCATGAACAAAGCTTCTTTCTTAGAACTGCACGTCTGTGGAATTGTCTTCCGTTTTCCTGCTTTCCGGCTGACTACAATATGGTTGTCTTCAAGTCTAACGTAAATAAGTTCTTGATGAGCCATTCCATATAAGTTATCAAATTTACCAAATTTTCATTACTAATGATTACTATATTGTCCAATTTCTACTGTACACTCTTTAACCCTTATCCTTGAGTGGCCTCTTGGCCTTGATAATGTGGTGATGCCTGTGTAAAAAAAAAAAAAAAAAAATTACATTATTATTTAATTCGATTTATAACAATCCTTCACAACCTCGCCCAGTTTTTTTGTTTTTTTTTTCTCGATGCTGTGGCTCTCCCCTTTGTCCTGTAAGGAGTCCACAGCCCAGATCAGCTAGTTCTCCCGGTTTTTGCATAACCTTCGTCGAACAGATTTTCTTCAGTATCAGAGCCCATCTCATCCAATGGGAAGTCTTGCTCGGATACTCCAATTCCACATCTGCTGGTTGCAAAGGTTCTCTATCCTCCATTTGACTGTATACATCTGCACTTAATAATGATACGGCTGCACCCGTATTTACCAGGGCTGTTAATTCCACCACCCCCCGTCTTCACGGGGCAAGTCAGGCCTCCTGTTTCTATCAGAACCTGACATATTCTGAGCCATTCTTTTTCGATGACCAGCCCTGGGCAGAGGTCGGCAACAAATATTCCTCACCCAGTGAGCGCCAGGCAGTCTGAGATTTGCTCATGTTCCCTAGACGGTATCTCTCCCCTTTTCTTGGGGATGTCTTTCCTTTCTGAAGGCATTCTCTCTGCCGATGGCCTGCAACAATGCAGGGGTTTTTTTTACTTCACGGGTCGCCGGTCCCCTTATGCCTTGGGCGACCCATTGGCGTTTCCTGAAGCCGTTTTCGGGGTGGGTTGTACCGGGGTGATCTGCCCTCCCACCTCTGTTTTGGGGCCTCCTTCACGTTCCCCTGAGATTTACCCTCGGGTGGAGGTTGTTGTGCTGGTCGAACCGATTCCCAGGCGATGATCTCCTGCATCCATGCACCATTTGGTTTCCTACAATAGGGCTGCAGATCCCAGATCCCATCTAGTCGGGCATTCCACTGCCTGATGACCCTCTCAGTCACACCTAAAACACACCAACCCCAATCGTCCAAGAACGGGAGTATAGTACCCATATCTGAGATCCCAGTCTAACTGATCGGGATCAACCTCCTTTTCCCAATCCTCCTCTTCTGGTCCCCAGGGAGGGTTAGTTTCAGCGACCGGTTTTAGCTTAGGCTTCCTTATGGTAGGGCGATTCTCTCTAATCTCATCCCACAATCTCAAACTTTAGATTCAGCTCCACACTCGGTCACTATTCTGGACGAGATCTACGGCCTCGCCCAGCTTAACAGAATGCCTTTCAACACATCCGCCCTTATGTCACGGTCAAGAAGTGCGTTACCTAGGAGGTTAGCTAATAACACCTGTATTGGTCTATCATCTTGGACCGGCTGATCCGGAAAGGCTCTTATAGCTAGTCCAGATATCCGCTCGGCCAAGGTATCTATTTCTTCTCTGGCACGCTGTCTAAGCCTAAACAATTCTCTCACCGCATCAATATCCTCTCACTACTGAACTCCTTAATCAGGGATGATCTTAGCTGTCGCCAGGTCAACTGGGGATTCTCCTGAAACTGTTGCCTAATGAATCTTGAGACCGGTCCCGCCATAGCCTCATAGGCTTATGTGGCAAAAATTGTAAGAATGCAGGCTTACGTCTTAAATGGCCTCAGTGTGCACTTTGCCGACGCAGCGTCATGATGCTGAAAAGGGTCCAAGCTGGCGCCTGCGACGTTATATAACAATGCAGTCTTGTCGAATCTCGTGTGCTCTCATGCACATATGCAAATTTAGAGGACTCTGTCTTTTATAAAAACAGGCCACTGAAGCAGATGAGACAGAGGTGAAAATGAGTCTACAGAAAGTACTGACGGACGATGTTGCTGCAGTGAGCTGAAGTTTTGTGTGCTCTTTTTTTTTTCTTTGCAACATCAAGCTATTTCGACGTACATTTTTTACCATGGACAGATTCGACCTGAAGCTGATACCCGAGTGTGAGACTAACCGTAGCCCTCGGCGCAAGAGGGTCCATGTGTGCCTGGCGTGTGGGGTGGTGGCTGATCCTGTGGTCGGGGCAGCGGACGAAAGAGTTTCAAGATGGCGCCTGCCTGCTTTTATTAGAGACGGAATCTCGCAGGATCGCGTGGGGATGCAAATTAGCTAGGCCATCTTGAGGAATAAAAATCGGTCCATTGGAGGTGCGAGGCAGTCGGGTTCTGACATTCGTGGCGAGCAGTACAGTGACTGTTGGGTTCCGTTTCTATTCGTGCAGTCAGCTGAGCTTTGTTAGTTACCTTCGCGCCGTGGCTGTCATTGTTTGTTGGTTCACTGTGTGTTGCCGTGGTTCTTCAGTGAAACGCTTCGTCGCCCACGACGAGACTCCCCGTCTCCTACACAAGATACTCATACACCGAGTTTGACAGGTCCCCAGCTGGTCCTTCGGTGGTTGAATGGCTGGAGAAAGCCGAGCACGTTTGCCGGTTTTGTAAAATTAAGGATCCAGCTATGGTCATCCCATTGAGACTCACTAAGGGGGCTTATGTGGTGTACCAGCAGCTTGGGGATGAGGCGACAATGGACAATGGAGCAGATAAAACAAACATTGTATGGAGCATTCGGTGTAGATCCTTTTGTTGCTTGGAGGCAATTCTCTGAACGTCAGCTTGGATCAGGGGAGCTGTGGATGTCTACCTGGCTGACCTGAAGAAGCTTGTTGCTCCCTTCGGTGGTGCAAGCAATTGAATATTGGCATGTGCCTTTTTGTCTGGGCTCCTGAATGACACCAGTCGGCTGTTGCCGGCATTGACGAAAATGAGCTTGGGTTGGATGAGTTGTTGGTTAGAGCCTGAAACATCCTAAATGACGATGTGGAGCATGTCTTGGCAGTGGTTGACACACTGGAATCGCCTACAGAGAGCCCACGGTGCTACAAATGTGGTGACCCCAACCACTTCACCAGAGACTGCAGAAGCAGTGTGAAGCACACCCCAAACTATGGAGCATGGAAACAAGGACGCTGTTACCGATGCGACAAGCCAGGTCATGTAGCACAGAATTGCCCAGGAAACGAGCAAAGGGAGGGAGCCATGGCGCCAGCAGCCTCCCCAAAGCAACACTAAACAAGGCGCCTCCTGTAGTGAGTGCAAGTTGATGGGTGTAGGCGCTCAGCACTGGTCGACACCGGATGCACCCAAACCCTCATACACAAGAAATGTTGCACCGCATGGAGGAAACAGAAGGTCCCAGTATTAACCATTGGCGGAGGCTCGCTGGTGTGTTGTGGGATGAGCATTGTCCATATAAGCATTGGTGATGCCCCCACCCCGGTGGCTGTGAAGGCATTGGTGGTCGACAGGGAGCTTCTTGGATACGACCTTCTCCTAGGAATGGATACTATTACACAGCTGGGTGGAATCACTGTGGACAGCACCGGTGATGTGAGGTTTACCCAACACAGGGAACAGGTCTGCATGGCAATCACTCTTAATGAACCCGACTTCCACACGGAATACGACAAGGGCACAAACGCATGGCGACCAGCCATCAATGTCCTTGCGGAATCAGCTGATGGAGTATCCACCTCTCGCATGGCTCAGGGGGCAGTACGAGGCAGAACTCCAGGTGTGGATGGATAATGGCTTGCTGGTTCCGTACCCAGAGGATGAGCTTGGGCCATTAAGGGGGCTGATATCCCTGATGGCCGTCAGGCAAGAGAATAAACAGAAGGTCCGACCCATCATGGATTACCAGGAACTAAATGAACACGTCAACCCACACACGGCAGGGGCTGACGTCTGTGCACATAAACTGATGGAGTGGCAACAGCAGAGGGTGTACACAGCAATCCTGGACCTGCGAAGAGCCTACCTGCAGATACGCTTTGAGAAATTGCTGTGCCGCCTTCAAGATGGAGCGATGGCTTGCATGTGAGCGGCAGCGCAAACGGACTCCACCGGGGGAGAGGTGGTGACATCCCGGAAGTTCCATCCAACATCATACGTCGGAGCATTTTTTCCATCTGCGGAAAACTGGTGGGCCACTTCCTTGTGTATGGGTGGCTCCGGATGGCAGTGGCAGTTATAAAGTGATGTGCGACTTCCATGTCAATGGAATGGGACGATGAGGTGCGTGATCCCTGCCTGTGAAGCATGCTGGTGGAAGCTGTGGCCAGAGTCACCGAGGACAATCCCATGTAAGGGATCTGGTGTGTCGACAGGAGTGAGTTTACAGTTTGGGTGGATGCCAGCTCACTCGCCCTTGCAGTCAATAGATTTATCATAGAAGATGCCTGCTGGCTTTGGCCAGAAAATGACGTTGGCCACATAAACCTGCCTGAGCTTGATGCTACACTCAAAGGGGTAAATGTGGTGCTCCAGTGGCAGGCAAGAGTGCTACACATCGTCACAGACTCTACGTGCGTGCATCGGTGGATAGCCATAGCCTTGAGTGGGAAAGCACGGTTGACAACAAAGGCATCGGCCGAAATGCTAATACGGAGACGACTTGCAACCCTGACCGAGATCATCAAGGAATTCAACCCAGCCGTAGATGTGACACTGGTGCAGTCCTGTCAGAATCGCACCAATCGCCTGACCAGAGTGCCACGCCATTAGCTGAACCTACTGAAAAAAGTGGACGAACCAGCACCTGTGAATTGCACCGTGGTTGAGCATCGGCTTAGCCCGGACTGTGTTGCTGATGTCGATTGCCAAAGTGGGCACCCCGGTGTAAAACAAACCCTTTACTTGCTATATGAAATCTGTCATGAGGAGCTGCAAGACCTGTCAGTCGATCGACCTAGCATCCGTCCGATGAAAGAAGTGAAAACTGAGTGTGAGAGGAAATTGGAACAGGCTCGCAATGGATGTAACTCACCACAGCAGCAGGCATTTTTTGACGCTCATCGATTGCGGACCGTCTAGATTTGCATTGTGGCGACCCCTTTGCCGGCAGGACTCGGCCGCGGTTGTCCGTGAACTGGAAAGTGTCTTCCTCGAGCATGGTTCCCCCCCCCTGAGATATTGACCAACAATGGCACCGCCTTTGCTAACAGTTCGCAGACAGCCGGGGTATAAGTTTGCGATTTCGGTGTGCCCATGTGCCCAGCAGAAATGGAATTATCAAGAAAAACCACAGGACTGTAAAGACCATCGCAGCTAGGAAGGGGTGTACGGTGCCTGAGGTGGTCTATTGGTATAATGTCACCCCTAAGGATGACATTTCACCCTCTACTGCACCAGCTACCACGTCAGGGTGATAGACATGGAGATCAGCCCACTGCCCGAGCTGGAGACGACGAGAGAGAGTATCAAAGAGGGGGATGCCATCTGAGTTAAGAACCCCCGCGGCAAGTGCACCACATGCTACGGAACCGGGCGTGTTACTGAGGTGATCAGCCCACAATCGATGCGGGTTGACGGGGTGCCCCGTTACATCAAGGATCTTTGATTGACATCATACGCACAGCTGCCATTCGTCGATGAGAGCGAGACTGGATCCGAAGCCAGTGAACCATCATTTTGGGTTATGCCGACTTCGTTGAACAGCGACCCTGAGATTAGCAGTCTTAGGTTCACCGACCCTGAAACTGAGGATGAAAGCACAGGCGAGGATGAAGCCCCTGGTCCCCCTCTCCAAAGAAGCACCCGAAAAAAAGGCCACCGCGTCCCTGCCCTTTCTGTGATGATGATATCAGGAGGGAGTGTGGCGAAAATTGTGGGATGAGCGACAATGGAGCAGATAAAACAAACATTGTACAGAGCATTCGGTGCGGACCCTTTTGTCTCCTCGAATGGCCTACCTTTTTTTTTTTTTTTTTCAAATCACTCTCCTCTCTTTTTTTTCATGATGCTGAGATAAGCAGTTTCACTTTGCATTAAAAAATTATGCAAAACCCAACCCCTCTCTCTCTCTCTCTCTCTCTCTCTCTCTCTTCAACCCAAAACATGACCAACTGCTTTGCTGTGCTGTTACAAAACACACT
Organism: Euprymna scolopes; assembly: GCF_053919585.1. Lineage (NCBI taxonomy): Eukaryota > Metazoa > Mollusca > Cephalopoda > Sepiida > Sepiolidae > Euprymna > Euprymna scolopes. The sequence continues at coordinate 95,960,741 of NC_136485.1, forward strand.
CTCACTCCCTCTCTATCTCTTTTCTTAATTCAATCTCTCTGTCTCTTTCCATTTTTTTCCGATTTAAACAATTCGAACACGGCGAGACAAAACAGTTTCGCTTTGCGTCCTAAACACACCTTACTCTCTCTCTCTCTCTCTCTCTCTCTCTCTCTTCTTACTCATACATGGAATTGTTGCAGTGAGGCCTGAAGGTGGTTAGCCAACTGACCGTGCAACTAAATAAACATCAGACACAAGGACAAGGAAGAAAACAACAGAACAAAGAAGAATGACAAACTCGGGTAGTTTAGTTTAAAGACGAAGTCTCGCCTTTTATTTAAGCAAACGAAAGGGTGGCAAATGCGAATTTTCTCACTGGGCGACGTTGGTCTGGGGTCCGTCGCCGGTGTATTCTGTCAGGGGGATGCTTGTCGGTTCGCCGTAAGCTGGAATGCTGGGATGACGTCGGAGAAGTCGGCGTGGTAACTGGTGCGGGTGATTGGTCGACTTGGGTCCGACTGGGACAGTACTGATGCGTTAGCCTCAGGTTATGAGAGGAACGGACGGACGAATTGGCAACACTGAGGGTTCATTGTTCATCAGGTACGGACGGGCGCTCGGATCGGACAGTCACTGAGAAAGGTGTCAGTGTATGAGAGGTACGGACGGACAATTGGCAACACTGAGGGTTCAGTATTCATCAGGTACGGACGGGCGCTCGGATCGGGCAGTCACTGAGAAAGGTGTCAGTGTATGAGAGGTACGGACGAACGAATTGGCAACACTGAGGGTTCAGTGTTCATCAGGTACGGACAGGCGCTCGGATCGGACAGTCACTGAGAAAAGTGTCAGTGTATGAGAGGTACGGACGAACGAATTGGCAACACTGAGGGTTCAGTGTTCATCAGGTACGGACGGGCGCTCGGATCGGACAGTCACTGAGAAAGGTGTCAGTGTATGAGAGGTACGGACGACATGGAGAATGGAGTCGTGGTGATGAGGTGGACTTCTACGGCGTGGAGACCGGAGCCACGGTAGTGGTGGTGGACTTCTACGGCGTGGAGACCGGAGCCACGGTAGTGGTGGTGGACTGGACTGCTACAGTGAAAAGACTGGAGTCACAGTAATTGCGCGAGCGTCGAACGGTTAGGGAACCGTGAGCAAGTGCAGAGCTTTGCCGAAAAACCAAGCTTTTATTTAGTTGTATCGGCCCCGGACCTGGCATTATCTACTGCCAGGCCCTCATTTGGGGTCCGATACAGCTTAGGCACCAAGGCCAGTAAGGGGAAGTGGGGAAGAAAAACGGGACTTTGCTAAATTCGCTAGCTAAACTTGCGTTAGAAAGCAAGTATTTTATTTAGAAAACCTATACTAGATTCTATCATAACACATCCGCCTACATTCTTACCAGGACCTACTTAAAAGAGACAGCTCCCCAGCTTATCGGGATGGCGGGCGACACTCGAACTGTGAAAAGAGAAGAATATGTACAAAAAGAAAAACAAAACAAAATGATATTTACAAACTTAAAATTTTTTTTTTTTTTTTTTTTTTTTTTTAAATGGGGGTGCGATGATGGGGAGGGGGGCAAACTAAAATACACCCAAAAAGAAAGAAAAAAGAAAACAACTTAATAAAATGCCTATGGGGGCAGGTTAGTAAGGGGACCCTCCCTACCTAACGGCTGGTTTGTCGTATGAAACGCCCACTGTCTTCCGGTCCACTTCCCCCGGGGGGAAAGGGTGAAAGCAAGCAGGTCGCTCCCTAGGGGGGAGTGGAGGAACTAAGGACTTGTAAGAAAAATAACTTAGGGTCGGGAATAACAGGGATGGATGGCGTCTTCCAAGATAAAATACGTAAGGGGTACAATCGGGCCGAGGACAAAATAAAACTGGTGGACTTTGGGCATCTTTGGAAGCTCTCCTAGTGCCAATCTTATCAGAAAACAAAGAACTACAGGGGACAGGATCAAACTCACATTCACCCTAGTCTAGGCCCTAAATAAAGTATGTGCTTTCCACTCTAGGTGGTTACTCCACCTAACTAGCAAACCTACTCCTACCCATGATTACGGGGTAAACCCCGTATTAATATATGAGGGGCTGGGTTCCGAGTGCACGACAATCGAAACTTCAGCACCTCCAGACGAATACTACTAGGGTGGAAACACAAGCTCGTACCTAGCTCCTCGTCGGATGCACAAACTAGTGTTGTGCACCCATCTCCTATCAAAGTCGATGCGGGGCAATCTTTTCCAATCACATCTGATTTTTATTTTAAGTTGATGCTTAAAATAAAGGACCAGATCCTGATCGGAAGCAGATTGCCCCTCATAGACAATGCTCAGACGTGAAACCCACGTCACTAACCTAGCTACAGCCAGTATCGCCAGAAACACCGCCTGTTTCTCCCTGATAAACGGCGGGTCCACATTGTCAACCACGTACGCCAAATCAAGTGGCACCGACCGCTCGGGGTCGATGCGAGCCGTTACCCCTTCGACATACCTCCAGAGACTCCGCACCCCGCTGCAAAGAAAGAACGCGTGTTCACGCGTTTCGTCCTCGTTCTCATCGTTGCAGCGTGGGCACGGGGGAAAATAATAATCGGGATCCCGGAAATCCCTGGCAAGTCGGTCGAAGAGAGGCAACGCATCCCGGACTAGCCTCCACGTTACCGAAAATTCTGCATTATTGATGTAGCTACTGGCAGGCGCCCAACTCCAAAGCGAGAGAACCTCCCCCCTCGACAGATGTAGCCGCTCCACCAGCGGATCGTTCGCGGTACCCTCCACTAACTCCTCATATAGCATCCACCTAGGCCGTGCAAGGTCATTGGACCCCGGCAATGCCCTAAGGGCGGCTCGGCATTCGGTCAGGAAGCGCCCTTCCCCCGCTGGTCGACGGCGACCTTCGGCGGCGGGGTTGGTTAATAGCCGTGGGAAAGCGTGCTGCACGGTCAGAACCCAGGGTGCCTCCTCTATCAGTGTCCGACTCAGGAACGCCAGTCTTTCTGCGTGTTGATGGCTGCGCAGATCAGGCATCCCCAAGCCTCCCTCGCTAAGCTTCTGCGTACAGACCTGTCTACGGACATACGGCTTTCCTCCCTTCCAGAGCAGTTTGAAAAGGAGTCGCTCTAAAGCCTTACAGCGGTCCGCAGGCAGGGGAAGAACAGATAAACGGTAAAGGATCAACGGAAACACGTAAGTGGCGCATGCCTCCGCACGACCCTTCAAGGACAATCTCCTCCGAATCCAAGTCACGACAGACGATTCGACCTTAGTCTGTACCTCCGACCAATTCTTGTCCAGCTGGAGATCCGGCCCGAACCACACACCGAGGATCTTAACCGGGCCATCAGTCCAGCCGAACGCACCTGGAAGCGAGTTTACCCCGGTCCAGGCGCTCAACCGCAGGCCGACGGACTTGTTGCGATTGATCACGGCCCCTGTGACAACTTCGTACTCAGCGATCGCCTCTATCACCGCTTCGATGTCGTTACGACTGGCTGCGAAAACGGTGACGTCGTCGGCGTACGCGGACACCCTGGCAAATCGGCCGCCAGGTAGAGCAATGCCGCGTAGGACTGGTCTCGCCGCCTCGTCCCTTAATTTGCGAAGGAAGGGCTCCAACGCCAGGACATAGAGCAGAGGCGACAGCGGACAGCCCTGCCGCACCGACCGGGAGACCCCAAAGGACTCCGACAACCTACCATTGACTTGCACCACCACCGCGGGGTCACGATACAGGGCGGAGATCCACTTGCGGAAGTCCGGACCAAAGCCGGCGGCCTCCACAACAGCCCTCAGGAACCCATGGTCCACCCTATCGAACGCCTTGGACTGATCTAAATTGATCAGCGCGGCCTCTGTGTCGTCTTCTAACCCCTCTATTATCGTGCGCACCAAGTGCAGATTGTTTTAAATTGTTCGACCCTTCACAGCGTAGTTCTGATCCGGTTCGACCAACTCGTCGATAACAACCTGCAGTCGGTTTGCAAGAATATGGGCCAAAATCTTAAAATCTGCGTTAAGCAGAGTTATGGGCCTATAATCATCTAAGTTCCCCCCCCCCCCATGTTGGTTTCCCTTCTTCAGAAGCGTGACCACTCCTTTGGTTACCTGCCTCGGGATCGAGTCCTGGGCAAACCAGTGGTTAAACACGCCCGTCAAAAGGGGCACAAACATGGGCGACAGCCTCAAGTACAATTCGTAGGGCAAACCATCGAGCCCCGGAGATTTGTTGTGGCCAACCTGCTTCAACGCAGTAATGACCTCACGCTCCGTAACCACCCCCTCGCAACTAGCCGCTCGGGCCGCAGTAAGGCGGGGCGAGCCAGCTAAATAGCTGCCAAACTCCTGGCCGCGGAGTCTGGGTAGTTTGGTGAAGCGCTCCTCCAAATGTTGCCGAAACCCATTGCAGATCTCCCGCGTCGACACGAGAGAACGTCCTTCCAGGTTTTTCACCTCCCGAATGTACCCGTCCGAGCCGCGTCTTAAAGCGGCCCCACGCTCAACAGCGTCAACGTTCACGGCTTCGTTGGAGACTCTATTTAACCTAGCCCTAACTACTTGACCTTCATATCGCTCGCTAGCCAAGCGACTGAGGTCCCCCTTAATTAGTGCTAGATCTAGGGAATCCCCCCCTGCCACCGCCCGGGTCAATCTATCCTCTAGGTGCTTTTTGGTCCGAGCCCTAGTTAAAGCGAGGCTTTGGCTATATTGGACACAAAAATGCCTAATGGTGACCTTAAGATTAACCCACCATCTACTCCTGGTAACCGCCCCCACTAACTCCCTCTGAATTAGTGTCGTCAGCTGCTCCCGGAAGTTGACCGACTCCAACAAGGAGGCGTTCATCTTCCAGTAGCCAGCCAACCTAGGCCTATTACCTAACTTCAAACGGGCCAACACAAGTTTGTGGTCCGAATGACCTAACCAGTGGAACGTGGGACAAGATAGAAAATCTACGTCGCCCCTTCTAATTAACATCCTGTCCAAGTATGTACTTGGACTGGCGGCCGCACTAGTATGCCACGTCCACATCTCCCTCCCGGGGTGATCCAGACGGAACCTGTCGACCAGATCGCACGAGGCCATCAGGTCAGACAGGCTGCTTTCACACCTACCCGTCCCACTAGGCCCCCCGACCTTATCTAACTTAGGGTCCAGGATGGCATTCCAGTCCCCCATTAATACTACTCGCTCCGGACCCAAAGAGAGAAACCCCTCCACCCGCCGAAAAAAGGAAACCCTCTCGCTTTGGATGTTGGGCGCATAAACTGCCATGATCCGGAATGCGCCGCTGCTAACGGCAACATCGACCACGACCAGCCTCCCATGAGCGTCCGCATGAACAAGTGTAACCGTCGCAGATAGGGTGCGACTTACTAGCACAGAAACCCCCTGGCTCTGGAAACTGCCATATGCTGAGTAAACGTCAAAATCGTTCACCAGCACATCGCAGTCCCCAGCCCCAACAAAGTGGGTCTCCTGAATTGCAGCTATGTCTACCTCAAGGGCCACGAGGTCCCTCAGCACGCGAGAAGCCTTGCTTCGAGACCTCATGCCCCTCGCATTCAAACTAGCTAGGTTTAAGCTTGTGGCCATGTTTCCCTAACTAGTAATATTCGTCTATCAAGGGTCTGAAATCCTCGGGGGAAAGGGCGTCAAAGGTCTGCCCAAGACTGCCCGTGAGCAGGACAGGCGTAAGCCGCCCGTCTTTGGCCAGACCTCCCACGTCCAGAGGGAACGTCAATTTAAGTGCCCTATAAAAGGAGGGGTGAATGTAAATTGGGACCCTTCCCTCGCAACGTTGGGCGATCTTCGATAGTGATGGGTGCTCCACGTCTATTAGTTTGAAGCCTGGGAACGCGGTTTTACCGGCCTCCAACATTCGCCAAAGGGCCTTTGCACGCCCACCCCTGTTCGGCCTGACAAAAGTAATTAAGTGCGGCGCGTCTGCAAAGTTCCTTGGGTCGGTGACCTCTTTTCCATCAACGGTTGTGAGGGTCTCTAGTACCCGCAGGTACTTCCTTTGGGTCCCGTTGAGGTCACCGGCCGCACGCTCCACTTCGCACAGACGGTCCCCAGGCCAAAACGGAAATTTCCTGGTTTTTTCCTTTCTGGGGGCCGTCTTCCCCGGGTCTTTGTCTTCTACAGCTTCCAAGGTTGCCGGAGTCTCTTCCTTAGACTCCGCGGTGTTGGTTAGGGGAGGGGTGGGCTGAGCTTCTTCTTGGGGGGTTGTTGTTGTTGGAGGCTCAGCACAAGGGTCTTCCATCTGCACCTCAACGGGTGCTTCTTGCTCCATTTCGATCGGCACTTTCTCAGGAATTTTTCCGGGTGTCGCTTTGGGCGTTTCCTTTCTCTCCTTCTTCTCTGGTTGTCTCTCCTTCGGCTCGCTCTCTTCACCCTCCGACTCAGAGGAGTTCAATCTCAACTTCCTTTTGGTCGTTGCCACCGTTGGTTTGGTTGTTACTGGGGGGCTTTCTGTCTCTTTCTTCTTCCCCTTTTTGGCAACGACCTTACTCCAGGACCCGCCCTCTGCGTCCACCGTGTTTGATTTCTCCCCTTGTACTTTGAAGCCCACTCTTTGCCTTTCTGCTTCTGCTGCCTTTTGGGTGTCCTTCTCCTTTCTCAGTGGGCAGAAGCGCGCCACATGCCCGGGCTTCACGCAATGCCAGCAGTACGGCCTCCTCCCTTCTACAATTACGGCCATCTGCCAGCCCTCACAATTCAGCTGGGCAGGGATCTTGTGGAAGTTCTCCCTATTCACCCTCATGAAAATCTTGTAGGATCCCGTCTGGATGTTCCTTGGGCCCTTCATAGGTTGAACTTCCTCCACTTCTCCATACTGGGTGAGGGTAGCTCCCAGCTGGTCCTCTCCGATGAAACTAGGGACTCCCAGGACTGTGACTCCCGCTCTTCTTCTTGACATGTACTCAGGCCTCAATCTCAGATTCCTCCACGTGAGATCCCCTCCTGCTAATTTTTCTGCCTCCTCCTTTGACGGCAGGAGGAGATCCCACGTGGCATGATATCTTCTCACCAGGTATTGTGCCGGAATCTTCAGATCCCCTAGGATGTCAAACATTTTTTCCAGGGGCACCCCGGTGAGACCTTTGCCGTTCGTTTCCAGGGTCACCAAAGAGACTGTTCTTTCTCTGATGTCCTCTAGCGCTTCTGGAACTACCTTCATCTTGTTGCCCTCCACGAACTCCTTGAAGCGGCTCTCTAGAAGGTCCTTATAATATTTTGGGGTTTTCTTTTCCATCTTCTTCTTTCCCCAAACACTTTGCGGCGTCTCTGCTGTATCCGGTGTGGGAGTCCCGGCTGCTTCCACCATGACTTGTCCTGCTGGTATCGGAGAGGTATCGCTCTGACTCTGAGTAAGGGCTGGCCACTCGCTACTGCTGGCTGGTGTCATGCAGTCTATAGATCCCCCCACCCTTGGGGAGCACCCATCTACTACTATCACTCCTTCCGACCGTACCCTCCTCAACTCAACTACCGGCTTGGCCGGGCTATTTGTCTCCGACTGCGACCTTGTTAGAGGGGTATTCCTCCCCTCATCAGAGACCCACCACTTTTGAACTGCCCGCCTCAGCTTTTTCGACCCTGCTGCGGGTGTCGCCCATGGACGCTGCTTTTCGCCCTTCACGACACTGGCGTTGCCTTTCGCGGTGGCAAACCCGGGAACCACACTGGGGGTAGCGACCTTACTTGGGTTACCATTCAGGGTAGCAACCCACGACCCGACCGAACTGGTGTTACCTTTTGGGGTGGCAACACCCGACACTGCTTCTACCGTACTGGGGGCAGCGATCCCCGCTAGCGATCCGGACACCGACGCTACGACAAACGACTCAGGGGTGGCGACCCCGGTAACCCTTCTCGAACTGGGGGTGCCTTGCGGGACGGCACCCCTCGGACCCTTCGCGGACACTACACCTGAGGCGTCCCCCAAGGTGGCAGGAGCAGAGGCCTGCTCCATCTATTTTGTTGGCCCAAGGCCCGGCTAGTCACCCGCCGATTCGGAAACCAAGGGGACCTTCGCCTAAAGAGGCACGTCAGTTTCCCTTGGCCCTGCCGGCTGCTTAAGTGCTAGCTGGACCCTGGACTATCTGAAAGAAAGGAGAAAACGCAGTTAATGGCTGCCCAGAGTGGGCAAAAACAACAATAAAGCACAAAAGTCCTTGCGGGTCCAATCCCCAAAGAGGGGCTGGTCCTTGCAGGGAGCAAAGCAAAAAGCAAAAAAAATAACCTTTGGCCAATGACCAAAAGCGCTTGGGGCCGAAGAACCAAGCTTTTATTTAGTCGTTACGGCCCCGACCTTGGCATTATCTACTGCCAAGGCCTTATTTGGGGTCCGTAACAACTTAGGCACCAGGGCCAGTAGGGGGAAGTGGGGAAAAATAGGTGTCTTTGCTAGTCCTAGGCTAGACTTGCGTTTGATAGCAAGTACTTTATTAAGTAAAAACCTATACTAGAGTTTCTATCACGCACTATTTGCATAACCGCCTTACATTCTTACCAGGACCTACTTAAAATAACAGCTCCCCAGCTTACACGGATGGCGGGCGACATTCACGCTGAAAAATTTTAAAACAATTATGTACAGGAACAAAACAAAACTTGTTTATATACAAAATAAAGTTTTTTTTTTTTTTTTTTTTTTTATTAAATTATTAAATGGGGGTGAAATGATGGGGAGGGGGGCAAACTAGAAAACACCCAAAAAGAAAGAAAAAGAAAGCAAATAAACAAAATGCCTATGGGGGCAGGTTAGTAAGGGACCCTCCCTACCTAATAGCTGGTCTGTCATGTGAAACGCCCACTGTCTTCCGCTCCTCTCCCCCGGGGGGAAGAGGTGAAAGCAAGCAGGTCGTTCCCTAGAGGGGAGTGGAGGACCTAAGGGTATGTGTGAAAAATAACTTGGGGTTGGGGTAAACCGGGGTGGATGGCGTCTTCCAAGATAAAAATGCGTAATGGGCAAAAAATAGGCCGGGGACAAAATAAACAAGTGGACTGGGCATCTTTGGAAGCTCTCTTAGTGCCAATCTAACGAAAAAATAAAAGACTACGGGAACAGGATAACATGCATACTACCCTAGTCTAGGCCCTAATAAAGCATAAGCTATCCACTCTTGGTGGTTAAACACCTACCTAGCCTACTCCTACCCATCGTATAAGGTTGACCTTATATTACTTTACATAAGGGGCTGGGTTCCGAGAAAACCAAACCTCAGCACCTTAGGAACAATACCACTAGGGTGGAAACACGAACTCGAACCTGGCTCCTCGTCAGATGCACAAACTAGTGTTGTGCACCCATCTCCTATCAAAGTCGATGCGGGGCAATCTTTTCCAATCACATCTGATTTTTATTTTAAGTTGATGCTTAAAATAAAGGACCAGATCCTGATCGGAAGCAGATTGCCCCTCATAGACAATGCTCAGACGTGTAACCCACGTCACTAACCTAGCTACAGCCAGTATCGCCAGAAACACCGCCCGTTTCTCCCTGATAAACGGCGGGTCCACATTGTCAACCACGTACGCCAAATCAAGTGGCACCGACCGCTCGGGGTCGATGCGAGCCGTTACCCCTTCGACATACCTCCAGAGACTCCGCACCCCGCTGCAAAGAAAGAACGCGTGTTCACGCGTTTCGTCCTCGTTCTCATCGTTGCAGCGTGGGCACGGGGGAAAATAATAATCGGGATCCCGGAAATCCCTGGCAAGTCGGTCGAAGAGAGGCAACGCATCCCGGACTAGCCTCCACGTTACCGAAAATTCTGAATTATTAATGTAGCTACTGGCGGGCGCCCAACTCCAAAGCGAGAGAACCTCCCCCCTCGACAGATGTAGCCGCTCCACCAGCGGATCGTTCGCGGTACCCTCCACTAACTCCTCATATAGCCTCCACCTAGGCCGTGCAAGGTCATTGGACCCCGGCAATGCCCTAAGGGCGGCTCGGCATTCGGTCAGGAAGCGCCCTTCCCCCGCTGGTCGACGGCGACCTTCGGCGGCGGGGTTGGTTAATAGCCGTGGGAAAGCGTGCTGCACGGCCGGAACCCAGGGTGCCTCCTCTATCAGTGTCCGACTCAGGAACGCCAGTCTTTCTGCGTGTTGATGGCTGCGCAGATCAGGCATCCCCAAGCCTCCCTCGCTAAGCTTCTGCGTACAGACCTGTCTACGGACATACGGCTTTCCTCCCTTCCAGAGCAGTTTGAAAAGGAGTCGCTCTAAAGCCTTACAACGGTCGGCAGGCAGGGGAAGAACAGATAAACGGTAAAGGATCAACGGAAACACGTAAGTGGCGCATGCCTCCGCACGACCCTTCAAGGACAATCTCCTCCGAATCCAAGTCACGACAGACGATTCGACCTTAGTCTGTACCTCCGACCAATTCTTGTCCAGCTGGAGATCCGGCCCAAACCACACACCGAGGATCTTAACCGGGCCATCAGTCCAGCCGAACGCACCTGGAAGCGAGTTTACCCCGGTCCAGGCGCTCAACCGCAGGCCGACGGACTTGCTGCGATTGATCACGGCCCCTGTGACAACTTCGTACTCAGCGATCGCCTCTATCACCGCTTCGATGTCGTTACGACTGGCTGCGAAAACGGTGACGTCATCGGCGTACGCGGACACCCTGGCAAATCGGCCGCCAGGTAGAGCAATGCCGCGTAGGACTGGTCTCGCCGCCTCGTCCCTTAATTTGCGAAGGAAGGGCTCCAACGCCAGGACATAGAGCAGAGGCGACAGCGGACAGCCCTGCCGCACCGACCGGGAGACCCCAAAGGACTCCGACAACCTACCATTGACTTGCACCACCACCGCGGGGTCACGATACAGGGCGGAGATCCACTTGCGGAAGTCCGGACCAAAACCGGCGGCCTCCACAACAGCCCTCAGGAACCCATGGTCCACCCTATCGAACGCCTTGGACTGATCTAAATTGATCAGCGCGGCCTCTGTGTCGTCTTCTAACCCCTCTATTATCGTGCGCACCAAGTGCAGATTGTTTTGAATTGTTCGACCCTTCACAGCGTAATTCTGATCCGGTTCGACCAACTCGTCGATAACAACCTGCAGTCGGTTTGCAAGAATACGGGCCAAAATCTTAAAATCTGCGTTAAGCAGAGTTATGGGCCTATAGTCTTCTAAGTTCCCCCCTCCATGTTGGTTTCCCTTCTTCAGAAGCGTGACCACTCCTTTGGTTACCTGCCTCGGGATCGAGTCCTGGGCAAACCAGTGGTTAAACACGCCCGTCAAAAGGGGCACAAACATGGGCGACAGCCTCAAGTACAATTCGTAGGGCAAACCATCGAGCCCCGGAGATTTGTTGTGGCCAACCTGCTTCAACGCAGTAATGACCTCACGCTCCGTAACCACCCCCTCGCAACTAGCCGCTCGGGCCGCAGTAAGGCGGGGCGAGCCAGCTAAATAGCTGCCAAACTCCTGGCCGCGGAGTCTGGGTAGTTTGGTGAAGCGCTCCTCCAAATGTTGCCGAAACCCATTGCAGATCTCCCGCGTCGACACGAGAGAACGTCCTTCCAGGTTTTTCACCTCCCGAATGTACCCGTCCGAGCCGCGTCTTAAAGCGGCCCCACGCTCAACAGCGTCAACGTTCACGGCTTCGTTGGAGACTCTATTTAACCTAGCCCTAACTACTTGACCTTCATATCGCTCGCTAGCCAAGCGACTGAGGTCCCCCTTAATTAGTGCTAGATCTAGGGAATCCCCCCCCTGCCACCGCCCGGGTCAATCTATCCTCTAGGTGCTTTTTGGTCCGAGCCCTAGTTAAAGCGAGGCTTTGGCTATATTGGACACAAAAAAGCCTAATGGTGACCTTAAGATTAACCCACCACCTACTCCCGGTAACCGCCCCCACTAACTCCCTCTGAATTAGTGTCGTCAGCTGCTCCCGGAAGTCGACCGACTCCAACAAGGAGGCGTTCATCTTCCAGTAGCCAGCCAACCTAGGCCTATTACCTAACTTCAAACGGGCCAACACAAGTTTGTGGTCCGAATGACCTAACCAGTGGAACGTGGGACAAGATAGAAAATCTACGTCGCCCCTTCTAATTAACATCCTGTCCAAGTATGTACTTGGACTGGCGGCCGCACTAGTATGCCACGTCCACATCTCCCTCCCGGGGTGATCCAGACGGAACCTGTCGACCAGATCGCACGAGGCCATCAGGTCAGACAGGCTGCTTTCACACCTACCCGTCCCACTAGGCCCCCCGACCTTATCTAACTTGGGGTCCAGGATGGCATTCCAGTCCCCCATTAAAACTACTCGCTCCGGACCCGAAGAGAGAAACCCCTCCACCCGCCGAAAAAAGGAAACCCTCTCGCTTTGGATGTTGGGCGCATAAACTGCCATGATCCGGAATGCGCTGCTGCTAACGGCAACATCAACCACGACCAGCCTCCCATGAGCGTCCGCATGAACAAGTGTAACCGTCGCAGATAGGGTGCGACTTACTAGCACAGAAACCCCCCGGCTCTGGAAACTGCCATATGCTGAGTAAACATCAAAATCGTTCACCAGCACATCGCAGTCCCCAGCCCCAACAAAGTGGGTCTCCTGTATTGCAGCTATGTCTACCTCAAGGGCCATGAGGTCCCTCAGCACGCGAGCAGCCTTGCTTCGAGACCTCATGCCCCTCGCATTTAAGCTAGCCAGGTTCAAGGCCATGTTTCCCTAACTAGAAGTATTCCTCAACTAAGGGTCTAAAGTCCTCGGGAGTGAGGACGTCGAAGGCCTGACCAAGACTGCCCGTGAGCAGGTCGGACGTAAGCCGTCCGTCTCGAGCCAGGCCCCCCACGTCCAAGGGGAACGTCATTTTCAGTGCCCTATAGAGGGAGGGGTTAACATAAAGCGGGACCCTCCCCTCGCATTGGGTATTAATCTTACTTAGTGAAGGGTGCTCCCCGTCTACTAGTTTGAGGCCTTTAAACGCTGTTTTTGCCTCCTCCACCATTCTCCAGAGCGCTTTCGCTCTACCTCCCCTATTCACTCGGACGAATGTAATTAATGACGGAGCGTCCGGAAAGTTTCTTGGGTCAGTGACCTCCTTTTTATCGACCTTTGAGAGGCTTTCTAGTTCTTTCAGGTACCTCCTCTGCCTTCCGTTGAGGTCACTGACCGTGTTGCTGATGTCGGCTTCACAAACTCTTTCCCCGGGCCAGAAAGGGAACTTTCTGGTTTTTTCCGCTCTTACTGCCGACTTTTCTACTTTCTTTCCCGGGGCTTCTTTTTCTGCCGTCATTTCAACTGGTTCTGGTGTTTCGACTGGTTCGGACGTTTCCGCTGGAGCCTCCGAACGCTCCGTTTCGCTTGCTGGTGTGGTGAATAGGGGAGGGGTTGGCTGAACATCTTCTTGGGGGGGTTGGTTTTTTGGAGATTCAGTAGGCTGGTCTTTCTTTTCTCTTTTTTCTTGATGTTTGTCATCCCCTCCGTCGCTCTCTGATTCGGATGACCTGCTACTGATCTTTCTCTTTGTAGCTGTTACTGTTAGTCTTGCTTCTGCTCGTGGAGCCGGTTCCACCTTTCTCCCCTTCTTTGCTACCACCGTACTCCATTTTGTAGTGGTATCTACCTCCATCGGGGGCTCCTTCGTCCGGCTCTGAGCTGGTCCTTGTTTACTGGTCTCTGCTGTTTTCCTTTGAGGGCAGAATCTGGCCACGTGCCCTGGTTTTTGGCATTGCCAACATTGTGGTCTTCTGCCCTCCACGATGACCACCATGGACCAACCCTCGCATGTCAATTGGGCGGGAATTTCATGGAACTCCTTCCTTGACAGCCGCATCAGAAATTTATATTCCCCTGTTTTGATATTACGGGGGCCTTTCACCGCTTCCACTTCTTCGACTTCCCCGTACTGGGACATGATGGCCCCCAGCTGGTCTTCTTCTAAGAAACAGGGGACTCCCGAAATTGTCACCGCTGTTCTCCTTTTTGACAAGTATTCTGGTCTGATGCGGATATCCCGCCATGTGAGATCCCCTCTTGCCAGTTTCTGTGCCTCTTCTTTTGTCGGTAAGAGGACCTCCCACATGGCATTAAATCTTCTTACGGCGTATTGGGCCGGGATCTTGAGTTTGCCCAGGAGTTCCATCATTCTTTCTTTCGGGACGCCTTTAAGTCCCTTCCCTTTGGCATCCAATGTTAGTAGGGAGACGGAGCGCTCCCTTATTCCTTCCAATGTTTGCGGGACCACTTTGATGTTGTTCCCGTCCACGAGCTCCTTGTATCTCGTTTCAAACAGCTGTTTGTAGTAAGCTGGGGACTTTGCCTTCCTCTCCTTTGGTCCCCAGCTCAGCTGTTCACCCGTGGACTGGACTCCTGCCGCTGCTACCACTACTTCTGCCACCGTCTTTGCCTGCGGTGTTCTCTGTCCCGCTGGGATCGGTGAATCCGACAATACGAGGGCTAGCCATTCCTCCTTTTCCACCGGCTCCACGCTAGTGTATCCCCCCGTCCCCGGGGAGCACCCTTCTAACCTGAACACCTCCAAGGATCTCGCCTTCCTCATCCCTTCGACCGATCTATCCCTTGGGCTGTTTCTTTCTGACCGTGACCATTGCCTGACTCGTCTCCTTCTATTTTTTACCTTCCACGGCCCGCCTGGAATCTCGTGAACAAACTTTCGCCAGGCCTCCACCTCCTCCTCCCTGGACGTTGCTGTTCCCGTTACCGATCCAGGGATGTCCTCCTGGGAGGTCATCCCAGCGCCCGAAACCCAACCGGGCGCACCTGCACTGGGGGTACCCTGCACGGCGCCTGCAACCCTGCCAGACGCTATCGACCGCGACGCAACCGAACACGACCCTTCTGAGTTGGGGGTGGCGACCCCCGGAACCGCACCAGCACTCGACCCTTCCGAACTGGGGGTGGCGACCCCCGAGACCCTTCTCGGCACGAAACCCTTCACGGCACCTACACCTGGGGCGTCCCCCAAGGTGGCAGGAGCAGAGGCCTGCTCCATCTACTTTGTTGGCCCAAGGCTAGACACCCGCCGATTCGGAAACCAAGGGGACCTTCACCTAAAGAGGTACGTCAGTTTCCCTTGGCCCTGCCGGCTGCTTAAGTGCTAGCTGGACCCCGGACTATCTAAAAGAAAGGAGAAAACGCAGTTAATGGCTGCCCAGAGTGGGCAAAAACAACAATAAAGCACAAAAGTCCTTGCGGGTCCAATCCCCAAAGAGGGGCTGGTCCTTGCAGGGAGCAATGCAAAAAAAAAATAACCTTTGGCCAATGACCAAAAGCGCTTGGGGCCGAGAGGACCAAGCTGCCGAAGGTGAAAAATATCGCCGTAATATTCAGGGGATTGCTAGTCACCGGGAGCGGGGCGGAAGTTGTTTCTATTTCTAAACAACAGTTAATATTAATGTCTTTTTTAAATTTCTTTTCTAAAACGGGGCTCTGGAATCACGTGACGGCTGCTGATATTACTTGCTACTGCTGATTTCGGCGGAGACTGTCAGTTGCTGGTCGTCTGTTGTGCTGTTGTTGTTGTTGTTGTTGTTAGCGGCCAAGCCGCGACAAGGCCCCCTCCCTGGATAATTGATCGTTATCAATTAAAAGTAAATGTAGGATTTGTATTTTTCTGGGAAGGTGACCTTCCTTCCTACACGGGTTTTTCTGGGTGGAATGGTGTGTGCTTCACGATCCGCTGCTGGCTCTGGTGGAGCGGGTTGTATCCGGATGCTTTCTGGCGCAGGTGGGGGATCTCTATGGATTGAGCTGCGTTCAGGCTCGTGTATTGACTTCTCTAGTCGAGCAGGTTTCACTCTATCGATCGAGACGGTGTCTGCTCGATTTCCTCGCTCGATGGTGAGGTGCTTGTCCGAGCGTTTCTGGATTCTAAAGGGACCCTGGTATGTCGGTGTCAGGGGCTTCTTGACCGCGTCATTGCGGATGAAGATAAACTCGCAATCCCGGAGCTGTTGTGGAACGTGGGTGTTTGGTGTGGGTTGCCTTGGCGGTGAGTATTTTAACTGGGCCATTTTATGGCGTAGTTCTTGGGTGAAGGAGTTTGTAGCAGTGAGGTCAAGCTTCGTATCATCGAAAAATTGACCGGGCAAGGAGAGTGGTGTGCCAAATACTATTTCCGCTGGTGAACATTCCAAATCCTCTTTGAGGGAGTTCCGGATAGATAGGAGGATTAGGGGGAGTTCATCTACCCAGTTGTTGGTGGGGTGTTTCGTAGATAGAGAAACTTTGAGTGTTCGATGAAATCGTTCGACGAGACCGTTGGCGCATGGATGATAGGCGGTGGTTTTTATATGTTTAACGCCGAGCATCTGCATAAATCCCTGGAAAAGTGAGGATTGGAACTGCGCACCTCGGTCTGTGGTAATGATGCCGGGTACGCTGAAGATTGCTATCCATTCTCGCAGTACTGTCTTTGCTACGGTGTTAGCAGAGGTGTCACTGATGGGTACTGCTACTGGCCATCTGGAGAATCGGTCGACTATGGTGAGGAGGTATTGAAAATCCTGGCACATCGGGAGAGGTCCGACGATGTCGACATGAATATGGCTAAACCGTGCATCAGGGTTGTTGAATGTGCCTGGTGGAGATTTCGTGTGTCGTTGGACCTTGCATTTCTGACACTCAAGGCAAGTCGCTACCCAGTTCCGGACATCGAAGTTTTTGTTAGGCCAGACGAAACGGTCAGCGATAAGTTTAACGGTTGCCCGTTTGCTGGGGTGTGATAATCCATGAAAGTGGTCGAAGATTTGTTTCCTCAGTGCCGGTGGTACGTAGGGCCTGGGATTGCTCAACTTTGTGTCGCAGTACAAGGTCTTACTGCTGAACGGTGCCGGAAATTCCTTTAGTCGCAGAGATGTGTTTTCTAAGGCCTCAGGGAGGGTTGTGTCGGATCCCTGAGCTGTCGCTATCATCTCTTGGCTGAGTGGGCCGTCTTCTATAGAGTTGACGTCAGAGCGGGACAGGGCGTCGGCAACAGCATTGTCTCTTCCTTTCACGTATTGGATATCGGACGTGAACTGCGAAATGTAGTCCAAATGCCTGATTTTGCGTGTCGAATACTTGTCAGAGTTGTTTGACAAGGAGGTTGCCGGAAGTGTTTGATGGCAAGGTATATTGCCAGGAGTTCTTTTGAGAAGTTGCTGTACCTCGACTGGGCCGACGATAATTTAGCTGAGAAGAATGCGATTGGTCTTCGCTGATTATCGATCTCTTGTTCTACCACGGCCCCGACTCCAGTGTCTGAAGCGTCTGTCGTGAGGAATATCCGCGTTTGGACGTCCTGGTCAAGGTGTGCTAATTTCGTGAAGTTAGCCAGTGATGCTTTTGCTGTGTGGAAGGACTTCAGCTGGTCGCCTTCCAGAGAGATGGGTTTGTTTTTTCTCTGTATGATATTCGTCAGAGGGGTGAGGAGACTTGAGCATCCTGGGATGAATCTCCGGTAAAAATTTATCATCCCCAGGAAACGTCGCAGCTGCTTGATTGATGTGGGTACCGGAAAATTCTGGATAGCTTCCACTTTCTCTGGCAGAGGGGTGATTCCACGAGCGTCGGTGTGATGGCCTAAAAAGTCAATGTGGTGTGCTCCGAATTCACATTTGTCTGGGTTGATCCGGAGGCCGTAATGTGCTAGGCGGCGGAACACTTCATCCAGATGTTTCTCGTGTAGGTCAGCATCTCTGCTAGCCACCAGGATGTCATCAATGTAAGCATAGACGTAAGGTAGTCCACGCAAGACTTCGTCTATGAGTCTCTGAAATGTTTGGACTGCGTTGCGTAATCCGAAGGGCATTTTGGTAAACTCAAAAAGTCCAAAGGGAGTTGTCACTGCTGTCTTTGGGATGTCCTCCGGGGCCACTGGGACCTGATAGTAGGCCTTAGTCAGGTCTATTTTCGAAAAAATTCTAGCTCCCTGTAGGCCGGCAGCGAAGTCATGGACGTGAGGAACGGGGTACCGGTCAGGGACCGTGGATGAATTTAGTTTCCGATAGTCCACGCATATACGGAACTCGCCGTTCAGTTTGGGTACCAGGTGCAGTGGTGAAGCATATGGGCTGTCCGATGGGCGGATGGTGTTGTCCGCCAACATCTCTTCAAATGCTTTCTTGGCGTAAGCTAGTTTGTGTGGAGGTAGTCTTCTGGGTCGGGAAAATGCTGGTTGTCCGGTCGTCTTAATGTGGTGTTGCGTCTGGTGTTCCCCTGCATCGGTAGATTTAATGGGCTGAGTTAGGTCCTTGTACAGGTGCAGGATGGCTGCGTACCGTGGATCGTGTTGTGTTGCCACGCTGATTCCCGTCGTGTTGAGGCTTGAAGGGGTTCCTATGATTTTTATCGAGGTCACGCCGTCAGACAGGGTCCTTGTCCTCATGTGGATGGACAGGCTGTAGTGGGCCAAGAAATCGGCACCAAGTAATGGTGTTTTCACATCGGCCAATGTAAATGACCATTTGAAGTCCCGCCTGAGGTTGAGGTTGAGGATGAGTTCCTTGTTGCCGAAGGTTTGTATGGTTGATCCATTTGCTGCTCGAAGTTGAAAGGAGGTGGGTTTCAGGGTGGGTCTGTTGGTGGGTGGTATAACACTGATAGCGGCGCCGGTGTCCACTAAGAATTTGAGACCGTTATTACGGTCCCACACATATAAAAGACGACTGTGTGGATGTGCCCCGACAGGAGTAGTCGTCGCTGTCTGTCGGTTTATTCGTTTCCCTGGGCCTTATTGTAATTGCAGGGAGGTTGGCATTTTCGGGCCCGGTCACCGAAGGATTGGTGGTACCAACATGTGCCTGGGAGGTTCCTTCGTCCTCGGCTTGGGGTGCGGGTACGGCTTCGGTTCCGGGTGTGGGGTGTTGGGCTACGTTGTCTCTGGCGTAGGGAGAGTTTGAGCTCTCTCAGCTCTGCTCGCAGTTGAGTCAGTTCGTCTTCCAATCGTCGTGAGCGGTGCCCGGGGTCACTCTCGACATGATGTATCCGTTGGTGGGCCTGTGAGTATACTTTGTCGGCCGAGTCTGCCACTATTTCCAGGGGCGTCTCTACGGGTACCAGGGCCAGGACCTGGGTAATGTTTTGCGGAAGCCGATCCATCCAGAGACCGCGGAGAATGGGCTCTGTCATGCTGTTGTTACCGAGTCGGCTCTTCATCAGTCGCAGGAGCTGTGATAGGGTTCTATCCCCGAGAGTCATATTTGAAAACAGGTCTCTGATGAGATCCTCGTCTGAACGGCCGGTTCGCTTGAGGATTGCTTCCTTTAGGCAGGTATATGGGAGTTGCTCTGGTGTGTTGAGGAGGATGTCCTCTACTTCTTCTACCATAGATGGAGGTAGTGCCTGCACCACTGAGGCGTACTTCGAGTCCTGGCGAACGACCCTCCGGGCTGCAAAAATCGCCTCGAGCTGGATGAACCAACTCCTGGGGTTCACTGGGTTGTAAGGTGGTAACTGGACCAGCGGGGCAGAAAGGTTAATCTCCGGCTCTGTGCTTTCTGCCATCTTCTCTGCCTGACTGTTTTTCCAAGCCTGTGTCTGTAGATCACGTCGGGGTCAGCACTTGTTACAGTGAGGCCTGAAGGTGGTTAGCCAACTGACCGTGCAACTAAATAAACATCAGACACAAGGACAAGGAAGAAAACAACAGAACAAAGAAGAATGACAAACTCGGGTAGTTTAGTTTAAAGACGAAGTCTCGCCTTTTATTTAAGCAAACGAAAGGGTGGCAAATGTGAATTTTCTCACTGGGCGACGTTGGTCCGGGGTCCGTCGCCGGTGTATTCTGTCAGGGGGATGCTTGTCGGTTCGCCGTAAGCTGGAATGTTGGGATGACGTCGGAGAAGTCGGCGTGGTAACTGGTGCGGGTGATTGGTCGACTTGGGTCCGACTGGGACAGTACTGATGCGTTAGCCTCAGGTTATGAGAGGAACGGACGGACGAATTGGCAACACTGAGGGTTCATTGTTCATCAGGTATGGACGGGCGCTCGGATCGGACAGTCACTGAGAAAGGTGTCAGTGTATCAGAGGTACGGACGGACAATTGGCAACACTGAGGGTTCAGTATTCATCAGGTACGGACGGGCGCTCGGATCGGACAGTCACTGAGAAAGGTGTCAGTGTATGAGAGGTACGAACGACATGGAGAACGGAGTCGTGGTGATGAGGTGGACTTCTACGGCGTGGAGACCGGAGCCACGGTAGTGGTGGTGGACTTCTACGGCGTGGAGACCGGAGCCACGGTAGTGGTGGTGGACTGGACTGCTACAGTGAAAAGACTGGAGTCACAGTAATTGCGCGAGCGTCGAACGGTTAGGGAACCGTGAGCAAGTGCAGAGCTTTGCCGAAAAACCAAGCTTTTATTTAACCTTTCGTCCCCGGCCTTGGCATTATCTACTGCCAAGACCTTATTTGGGGTACGAAAGCGCTTAGGCACTATGGCCAGTAAGGGGAAGTGGGGAAAAATAGGGGTCTTTCTAGTCCTTAGCTAGACTTGCGTTGGATAGCAAGTACTTTATTGTAAAATCTACACTAGAGTTTCTATCACGCACTATTCCGCCTAACATTCTTACCAGGACCTACTTAAAATAACAGCTCCCCAGCTTACGGGATGGTGGGTGACATTCACGCTATGAAAAGGAAAAGAATAAGAAAAACATATAACATATTTACAAGGAAAACCATATTTACAAACTAAGGCATTTTTTTTTTTTTTTTTATATATTTATAATGGGGGTGAGATGATGGGGAGGGGGGCAAACTAGAATATACCCAAAAAAGAAAGAAAAATAAAACAAAATGAACAAAATGCCTATGGGGACGGGTTAGTAAGGGGACCCTCCCTACCTAATCGCTGGTCTGTCATGTGAAACGCCCACTGTCTTCCGGTCCACTTCCCCCGGGGGGAAAGAGGTGAAAGCAAGCAGGTCGTTCCCTAGAAGGGAGTGGAGGACCTAGGGAATTGTATGAAAAAATAAATTAGGGTTGGGGACAACGGGGGTGGATGGCGTCTTCCAAGATAAAATACGTGATGGGCAATAATAGGCCTGGGACAAAATAAAACAAGTGGACTTTTGGGCATCTTTGGAAGCTCTCCTAGTGCCAATCTAACAAAAATAAAGAGCTATGGGAACAGGATCAACACGCATACTACCCCAGCCTAGGCCCTACAAAAAAGCACAAGCTATCCACTCTTGGTGGTTACACGCCTACCTAGCCTAAAAAACTACCCATCTTATAAGGTAAACCTTATATTACAATGTCTTAAGGGCTGGGTTCCGAGAAAAAGAAACCTCAGCACCCTAGGACCAATACCCCTAGGTACCCTAGGGGTATTGGTCCTAGGGTGGAAACACGAACTGAAAACTAGCGCCTCGTCGGATGCACAAACTAGTGTTGTGCACCCATCTCCTATCAAAGTCCATGCGGTGCAATCTTTTCCAATCGCATCTGATTTTCGTTTTAAGTTGATGCTTAAAACGAACAACCAGATCGTGATCAGAAACAGATCGCTCCTCATGAACAATGTCCAGACGTGAAACCCACGTCACTAACCTAGCCACCGCTAGAATTGCTAGAAACACCAACCGTTTCTCCCTGTCAAACAGCGGGTCCACATTATCGACAACGTACGCTAAATCAAGTGGCACCGACCGCTCGGGGTCGATGCGAGCCGTTACCCCTTCGATATACTCCCAGAGACTCCGCACCCCGCTGCAAAGAAAGAATGCGTGTTCTCTCGTCTCCTCCTCATCATCATTGCAGCGTGGGCACGGGGGATAATAATATTCACTATCCCGACAGTCCCTGGCTAGTTTGCCGAAGAGTGGCAGCGCGTCCCGGACTAGCCTCCACGTAAGTGAAAATTCAGAGTTATTGATATGGCTACTGGCAGGCGCCCAACTCCACAGCGAGAGAACTTCCCCCCTCGACAGATGCAGCCGCTCCACCAGCGGGTCTTTTGCAGTCCCCACCACTAATTCCTCATATAGCCTCCTCCTAGGCCGTGCAAGGTCACTGGACCCCGGTAATGCCCTAAGGGTGGCTCGGCATTCGGTCAGGAAACACCTTTCCCTCGCCGGTCTTCTGCGACCTTCAGCGGCAGGGTCGAGCATGAGCCGTGGAAAAGCCTGTTCCACGACTGGTACCCAGTGCGTTTCCTCCATCAGTGTCCGACTCAGGAACGCCAATCTTTCTGCACGCTTGTGACTTTGCAGATCAGGCATCCCTAAGCCTCCCTCGCTAAGCTTCTGTGTACAGACCTGTCTATGGACAAACGGCTTTCCTCCCATCCAAAGAAGTTTGAACAGGAGGCGCTCTAAAGCCTTACAGCGGTCCGCAGGCAGGGGAAGAACAGATAAACGGTAAAGGATCAGCGGAAACACGTACGTAGCACATGCCTCCGCACGACCCTTCAAGGACAATCTCCTCCGAATCCAAGTCCTTACTGACGACTCGACCTTAGTCTGTACTTCCGACCAATTCTTGTCCAGCTGGAGGTCCGGCCCGAACCACACTCCGAGGATCTTTACTGGGCCATCAGTCCAGCCGAACGCACCTGAAAGCGAGTTTACCCCGGTCCAGGCGCCCAACCGCAGGCCAACGGACTTGCTACGATTGATCACGGCCCCTGTAACAACTTCATACTCAGCGATCGCCTCTATCACCACTTTGATATCGATATGGCGCGCAACAAACACGGTGACGTCATCGGCGTACGCGGACACCCTGGCGAATTTGCCGCCAGGCAGAGCTATGCCGCGTAGGACTGGTCTCGCCGCCTCGTCCCTTAATTTGCAAAGGAAGGGCTCCAACGCCAGGACATAAAGCAGAGGCGACAGCAGGCAACCCTGCCGCACCGACCGGGAGACTCCAAAGGACTCCGACAACCTACCATTTACTTGCACCACAACCGCGGGATCACGATACAGGGCGGAGATCCACTTGCGGAAGTCCGGACCAAAACCAGCGGTTTCCGCAACAGCCCTCAGGAACCCATGGTCCACCCTGTCGAACACCTTGGACTGATCTAAATTGATCAGCGCGGCTTCCGTGTCGTCTTCTAACCCCTCTAAGATCGTGCGAATCAAGTGCAGATTGTTCTGAATCAATCGACCCTTCACAGCGTAGTTCTGATCCGGTTCGACCAAGTCGTTGATAACAACCTGCAATCGGTTCACAAGAACGCGGGACAAAATCTTGAAATCTGCATTAAGCAGAGTAATGGGTCTATAGTCGTCTAGATTCCCCCCTCCATGTTGGTTCCCCTTCTTCAGAAGCGTGACCACTCCTTTGGTTACCTGCCTCGGGATCGAGTCCTGGGCAAACCAGTGGTTAAACACGCCCGTCAGAAGGGGCACAAACATGGGCGACAGCCTCCAGAACAGTTCGTAAGGTAAACTATCGAGCCCCGGAGATTTGTTGCGGCCAACCTGCTTCAACGCAGTAATGACCTCACGCTCCGTAACGATCCCCTCGCAGCTAGCCGCTCGGGCCGCAGTAAGGCGGGGCGAGCCAGCTAAATAGCTGCCAAACTCCTGGCCGCGGAGTCTGGGTAGTTTGGTAAAGCGCTCCTCCAAATGTTGCCGAAACCCATTGCAGATCTCCCGCGCCGACACGAGAGAACGCCCTTCCAGGTTTTTCACCTCCCGAATGTACCCATCCGAGCCGCGTCTTAGGGCGGCCCTACGCTCAACAGCATCAACGTTCACGGCTTCGTTGGAGACTCTTTCTAACCTAGCCCTAACTACTTGACCTTCATATCGCTCGCTAGCCAAGCGATTGAGGTCCCCCTTAACTAGAGCTAGTTCTAGGGAATCCCCCCCCTGCCACCGCCCGGGTCAATCTATCATCTAATTGCCTTTTGGTCCGAGCCCTAGTTAATGCGAGGCGTTGACTGTATTCGACACAAAAGCGCCTAATGGTTGCCTTAAGGTTAACCCACCATCTACTCCCGGTAACCGCCCCCACTAACTCCCTCTGAATTAGTGTCGTCAGCTGCTCCTGGAAGTCGACCGACTCCAATAAGGAGGCGTTCATCTTCCAGTAGCCAGCCAACCTAGGCCTATTACCTAACTTCAAACGGGCCAACACAAGTTTGTGGTCTGAATGACCTAACCAGTGGAACGTGGGACAAGATAGGAAATCTATATCGCCCCTTCTAATTAACATCCTGTCCAAGTATGAACTTGCACAGGCGGCCGAGTTAGATTGCCACGTCCACATCTCCCTCCCGGGGTGATCCAGACGGAACCTATCGACCAGATCGCACGAGGCCATCAGGTCAGACAGGCTGCTTTCACCCCCCCCCGACCCTCTAACCCCCCCCCCCCCGACCTTATCTATGCTGGGGTCCAGGATGGCATTCCAGTCCCCTATTAAAACTACCCGCTCCGGACCCGAAGAGAGAAACACCTCCACCTCCCAAAAAAAGGAAACCCTCTCGCTGCGGAGATTAGGCGCGTAAACTGCCACGATCCGAAACGCGCCGCTTTTAACGGCAACATCGACCACGACCAACCTCCCATGAGCATCCGCGTGGACAAGTGTAACCGTCGCAGACATAGTGCGACTTACTAGTACAGAAACCCCCCGGCTCCAGAGGCTGCAATATGCTGAGTAAACATCAAAATCGTTCACCAGCACATCGCAGTCCCCGGCCCCAACAAAGTGGGTCTCTTGTATGGTGGCTACATCTACCTCAAGGGCCACGAGATCCCTCAGCACGCGAGCAGCCTTGCTTCGAGATCTCATGCCCCTCGCATTTAAGCTAGCTAGATTTAAGCTCGTATCCATGTTTCCACTATCTAGTAGTATTCGTCTACTAGGGGTCTAAAGTCCTCAGGGTTCAGGACGTCGAAGGCTTGACCGAGACTGCCCGTGAGCAGGTCGAACGTAAGCCGTCCGTCTCGAGCCAGGCCCCCCACGTCCAGGGGGAACGTCATCTTTAGTGCCCTATAGAATGAAGGGTGAACGTAAAGTGGGACCCTCCCTTCACATTGCTTAGCTATCTTGCCGAGTGATGGGTGCTCCCCGTCTACTATTTTTATCTCTGTGAAGGCCTTCTTGCCTTCTTCGATCATTTTCCACAGAGCCTTAGCTCTGCCTCCCCTGTTCACCCGGACGAAGGTAATGAGAGATGGAGCCTCGCTGAAATTCATGGGGTCAGTGACCTCCTTCCCATCCACTATCTTCAGGGCCTCCAGTTCCTTTAGAAATTTCCTCTGGCGTCCGTTGAGGTCACTGACAGTATGGCTTAAGTCGGCGGAGCAGATTTTTTTCCCGGGCCAGAAAGGGAGTTTTCTGGTTCTTTCCTCCCTCGGGGCCGCCGACTTAGTCTGTTCTTCCTTTTTTGGGGCTTCTTTGGGTACTTCTTCGTTGGTGTTATCTGGATTTTCAGGAGCACCCGATTGCTCCATCTCGGAATCCTGGGTAGTGAACAGGGGAGGGGTGGGCTGAACTTCTTCTTGGGGGGTTGTTTTATCCGGAAGCTCAGGGCGCTGGTCTTGTTCTTCTTTTCTTTCCCTTTTTTCCTGCTGATGGTCCTCCTCGTTCTCTGAGCCCAAGGAGCTGCCTCTCAGTTTCCTTTTTGTTGTTGATACTGTGGGTCTAACCACGGTTTGTGGAGCCGGCTCGGTCTTCTTGTTCTTCTTGGCTGCGACCGTACTCCATTTGCTTGTGCCTGCTTGTTCCTCCTTAGCGGGTTCGTTCTTCTCTGCCGCTACCACTTCCATCTTTTTGGTCGTATCGGCCGTAGTCTTCTTTTGAGGGCAGAATCTGGCGACGTGGCCCGTTTTCTGGCATTCCCAGCATTGTGGCCTTCTGCCCTCCACAATGACGACCATAGACCAGTCCTCGCAGGTGAATTGGGCCGGGATCGCGAAGAATTCTTTACGGGTTACCCGCATCTGGAGCCGGTAGTCCCCCGTATGGATGTTATGTGGGCCCTTGATTGGTTGAATCTCCTCCACGTCTCCATATTGAGATAGGATGGCCCCCAGCTGCTCTTCGATGAGAAAGCACGGTACTCCTGTTACTGTAACCGTCGTTCTTCGCTTGGAGAGATATTCTGGGCGAATCTTGATATCCTGCCAGACGACGTCTCCTCTTGACAGCTTCTCGGCCTCTTCTTTCGTTGGCAAGAGGACCTCCCACATCGCGTTGAATCGTCTGACCGCGTATTGAGCATTTATTTTCAATTCGCCCAGCAGCGCCATCATCCTTTCTTTCTGTACTCCTTTCAATCCCTTGCCCTTGGCGTCTAGGGTTAACAGGGATACTGATCTTTCCCGGATCTTGTCGAGGGCCTCTGGGATGACTGAAATGTTGTTTCCCTCGACGTAGCTCTTGTATTTTTCATCGAAGAGCTGCTTATAATACTGGGGTGATCTTGCTTCCTTTGGTTGGGGACCCCAGCTCCGCTTTTCTTGTACTGGTCTTGCCCACCCTGGCGCCACAGGGGTTGCCGGCGGTGTTCTCTGCTCCTCTGGGATAAGTGGTGAGTCGGTACCTGCGAGAGCTGGCCACTCCTCCTTTCCTGCCGGCTCCACACTTTTTGCTTGCCACACCCCCGGGGAGCACCCATCCACAACGTAAACTTCCGCTGATCTAGTTCTTCCTCTGGTCTCTGTGGCCGACTTTTGGGGGCTGCTTGTTTCTGACTGGGTCTGCGCCGGCGGTGATGCTGTTTCATTGTCTATCACCCACCAACGTTTTACCGGCCTCCTCCTCCTCCGCCTTTTCTTCGCCACCTCCTTGCCACCTGGCGTCTGAGACAGGTAATCGCTCCAAGCTTTTATCTCTTCCTTGCGGCTTCTAGCTGTTCCCGTTCTGGGCGCCATCCATGGCCTATTCATGTCGACCACAGAGACCCCTTTGCTCGTCCTGGGGGCGCCTTCCTGGGTGGCGATCCCCTGGTCTGCAACCCTGCCGGACGCTGGTATTGACGATTGCGACCCTTCCGTACTGGGGGTGGCGACCCCCGGAACCATCCACTACATTGGAGCCCCACCGTGTGTGGTACCCCCCGTCGTCGGCACAGGGATATCCCCGAAGGCGATATCCCCAGGTATCGGCACTGGAGTGTCACCGGGTGTGACACCCCCCGTTCTCGGCACTGGGGTGTCACCGGATGTGACACCCCCCCGTTCTCGGCACAACACCAGGGGCGTCCCCCATGGTGCTAGAGGCAGAGGCCTGCCTCCTGGTTTGTTGGCCCGGTGCCCTTCCCCAACCCGCCGATTTGGAAGCTAGAGGGCCTTCGCCGCAAAAGGGCACGTCGGTAACCTCTAGTCCTGCCGGCTGCTTAAGTCGGTTCCAGACACTGGACAATCTGAAAAGGAATAGAAAAGCAAACAGTTAGTAGTACAATGCCAAAAGGACCACACACCCAAAGGGGTCGGTTCTATTGGCCAACAGAGCTTTGCCGAAAAACCAAGCTGTTTATTTAGTGTTCTGCCCCGGACCTGGCATTATCTACTGCCAGGCCCTCATTTGGGGTCCAGAGACACTTAGGCATGAAGCCCGTAGGGGGGGGAAGGGGGTCGAGGGTCATTCTAAACTAAAGCTAGGTCTTTGAAGACTTTATTAAAATCCCTATACTAAGACACTAATTTTTATATTATCATTCTTACCATGGAGTTTATCTACTTAAAATCTCCCCAGCGTATGATTTTTGGCATTTAAACTGAAAGAAATAAATGTTTTTATTCAACAAATCAAAATCATATGTACAAACAAAACCAGAAAAATTTGTAAAACTAAGATATTAAGATGAGGGATGAGATGATGGGGAGGAGGGCAAACTAAGATACACCCAAAAAGAAAGAAAAAGAAAATAAATGAACAAAATGCCTATGGGGGCGGGTTAGTACGGGGATCCCCCCAACCTACTTCTAAAATTGGAGCGCCCACTGTCTTCCAATCTCGAAGGTCGAAAGCAAGCAGGTCGTTCCCTAGTGGGGGATGGGGGACCTAGGGACGATATTTGAAAAATAAATTAGATAGGGATGGGTAACATAAGGACTGGACGGCGTCTTCCAAGATAAATGTACGTATAGGGGCAACAGACCGGGGACAAAACAAAGGGTGGACTGGGCATCTTTTGGAAGCTCTCCTATTGCCGATAAAATTAATATCAGGGACGGGATCAACTTTCATACTTGCCCTAGTCTAGCATCTAATAAAGACTTTTCCACTCGTGGTGGTTAGGACCTAACTATCCCTACTCTGTTACTTTGTTTGGGGCTGGGTTCCGTAGAACCTTAGCACTGCCTGACAGATACCACTAGGGTGGGAAAACAAACTTAAACCTAGCGCCTCGTCGGATGCACAAACTAGTGTTGTGCACCCATCTCCTATCAAAGTCTATGCGGTGCAATCTTTTCCAATCGCATCTGATCTTTACTTTAAGTTGATGTTTAAAGCGACCAACCAGATCCCGATCCAAAACAGATTGCTCCTCATAGACAATGTCAAGACGTGAAATCCACGTCACTAATCTAGCTACTGCTAGGATCGCTAGAAACACCAATCGTCTCTCCCCAGTGAACGGCGGATCCATGTTGTCGACGACGTACGCCAAATCAAGTGGCACCAACCGCTCGAGGTCGATGCGAGCCGTTACCCTTCCGACGTACTCCCAGAGCCTCCGAACTCCGCTGCAAAGAAAAAAGGCATGCTCCCTCGTTTCATCTTCGTCTTCCTCGCAGCAAGGGCAGAAAGGAACGTATTCATCCCCTCTGCAGTCTCCGGCAAGTACGCCGAAAAGTCGCAGCGCATTCCGGACTAGCCTCCATGTGATTGAAAACTCTGAATTATTTAAAAAGCTACTGGCTGGCGCCCAATTCCACTGAGAGAGGACCTCCTCCCTCGACATGTGCAGCCGCTCAACCAGCGGATCTTTTGCGGTCCCCACTACTAAATCCCGATACAGTCTCCTCCTAGGCCGTGCTAGGTCACTGGACCTCGGCAATGCCCTAAGGGCGGCTCGGCATTCGGAGAGGAACCGCCGTTCCCCCACCGGTCTTCTGCGACCTTCGGCGGCAGGGGAGGGTATGAGCTGTGGGAAAGCGTGCTCCACAACTGGTACCCAGTGCAATTCCTCGAGCAGTGTCCGACTTAGGAACGCCAATCTTTCGGCGTGCTTATGACTTAACAAGTCAGGCATTCCCAAGCCTCCATTGCTGAGTTTCTGTGTACAGACCCGTCTATGGACATACGGCTTTCCCCCTTTCCAGAGGAGTCTGAAAAGGAGTCGCTCCAAAGCCTTACAGCGGTCCGCAGGCAGAGGAAGTACTGACAAGTGGTAAAGGATCAACGGAAAGACGTAAGTTTGGCACGCCTCCGCACGACCCTTCAGGGACAAACCCCTGCGAATCCAAGTCCCCATTGACGATTCGACCTTTGTCTGTACCTCCGACCAATTTTTGTCCAGCTGGAGCCCAGGCCCGAACCAGATTCCAAGAATCTTTACCGGGCCATCTGTCCAGCCGAACTCACCTGGAAGCGAGTTTACCCCGGTCCAAGTGCCCAACCGCAGGCCAACGGACTTGCTGCGGTTGACTATGGCCCCTGTAACACTTTCATACTCATCGACCGCCTCTATCACCGCTTTAATATCGATCCTTCGCCCTACATAAACGGTGACATCATCAGCGTACGCGGAAACCCTGGCAAACTTGCCGCCAGGTAGAGCTATCCCACACAGGACTGGTCTCGTCGTCTCATCCCTTAACTTGCGAAGGAAGGGCTCCAACGCCAGGACATAAAGCAGAGGCGACAGCGGACACCCCTGGCGCACCGACCGAGAGACCCCAAAAGACTCCGACAACCTACCATTTACTTGTACCACTACCGTGGGGTCACGATACAAAACGGAAATCCACTTGCGGAAGTCCGGACCAAAACCGGCGGTCTCCAAAACAGACTCCAAAAAACCATGGTCGACCCTATCGAAAGCTTTGGACTGATCTAAATTGATCAGCGCGGCTCCTGTGTCGTCTTCTAACCCCTCTATGATCGTGCGCACCAAGTGCAAGTTGTCTTTAATCGTTCTCCCCTTCACAGAACAAGTCTGATCCGGTTCGACCAAATCACCGATGACAACCTGCAGTCGGTTTGCAAGAACGCGGGCCAAAATCTTCAACTCTGTGTTTAGCAGAGTGATGGGCCTGTAATCATCTAAGTCCTCCCCACCATGCCGCTCTCTCTTCTTCAGTAGTGTGACCACTCCTTTGATTACCTGCCCAGGGATAGATCCCTGGGAAAACCAGTGGTTAAACACACCCGTCAGAAGAGGAACAAACATGGGCGACAGCCTCAAATACAATTCGTAGGGCAGACCATCGAGCCCTGGAGATCTGTTCTGGCCAACCTGCTTCAACGCAGTAATGACTTCACGCTCTGTAACCACCCCATCACAGCTAGCCGCTCGGTCCGCAGTAAGGCGGGGCGAGCCGGCTAAATAGCTGCCAAACTCCTGGCCACGGAGTCTGGGTAGTTGGGTAAAGCGTTCCTCCAAATGTTGACGAAACCCATTGCAAATCTCTCGAGTCGATACGAGGGTATATCCTTCCAGGTTTTTCACATTCCGAATGTACCCGTCCGAGCCATGTCTTAAGGCAGCCTTACGCTCAACAGCATCAACGTTCACGGCTTTGTTAGAGACTCTTTTTAACCTAGCCCTAACTACTTGCCCTTCGTAACGCTCGCTAGCCAAGCGCTGAAGGTCCCCCTTAACTATGTCTATCTCTAGGGGATCCCCACCAGCCACCACCCGGGTCAATCTATCATCTAGCTGCCTTTTGGTCCGTGCCCTAGTTAACGCGAGGCGTTGGCTATATTGGACACAAAAGAGCCTAATGGTAGCCTTAAGTCTAACCCTCCAGCTACTCCCAGTAACCGCCCCCACTAACTCCCGCTGAATTAGTGTTGTCAGCTGTTCTCGAAAGTCGTTCATCTCCAATAAGGAGGCGTTCAACTTCCAGTAGCCAGCCAACCTAGGCCTATTACCTAATCTCAAACGGGCCATTACTAATTTATGGTCCGAATGACCTAACCAGTGGAACGTGGGACACGATAAGAAATCTATGTCGCCTCTTCTAATTAACATCCTGTCCAAGTAGGTACTTGAACAGGTGGCCACGCTACTTTGCCACGTCCACATCTCCCTCCCTGGGTGATCCAGACGGAACCTGTCGACAAGATCGCACGAGACCATCAGGTCAGACAGGCTGCTTTCACACCGATCCGACCCTCTATTCCCCCCGACCTTATCTATCTTGGGGTCCAGGATGGCATTCCAGTCCACCATTAAAACTACTCGCTCCGGACCCGCCGAAAGGAACACCTCTACTTGCCAAAAAAAGAAACCCTCTCCCCAGCGATATTGGGCGCGTAAACTGCCAAAATCCGGAACTTACTGCTTTTAACGGCAACATCGACCACGACCAGCCTTCCATGAGCGCACGCGTGAACTACAGTAACCGCCGCACCTAAAAAATTGCCGTATGCTGAATAAACGTCAAAGTCGTCCACCAGCACACTGCAATCCTCGGGCCCAACAAAGTGGGTCTCCTGAATTGTAGCTATATCTACCTCCAGGGCTATGAGATCCCTCAGCACGCGAGCAGCCTTGCTTCGAGATCTCATGCCCCTCGCATTTAAACTAGCTAGGTTTAAGTTTGCCATGATTGCCCTAACTAGAAGCATTCATCAAAAGCGGGTCTAAAGTCCTCGGGTGTTAGAACGCCGAAAGACTGACCGATGCTGCCAGTTAGCAACTCTGTTGTGAACTGACCTCCTCGGACCAGTCCCCCCACGTCTAAGGGAAAGGTTATTTTAAGGGCTCTATAAAGGGATGGGTGAACATAAATGGGGACCCTCCCTTCGCATTTAACAGCTATTTGCATTAACGACGGGTGTTCTTCGTCTACAATCTTCAGCCCTGAAAAAGCCAGTTTAGCTTCGGCAACCATCCTCCATAGTGCTTTTACTCTGGCCCCCTTTTCCTTTCTCAGGAACGTGATGAGCATCGGTGCTTCACGGAAGTTGGTTGGCTTCTCCACTTCCTTCCCATCCACCTTGGTGAGCTTTTCCAGCTTCCTCACATTCTTCTTCTGGCCTGTGCTGAGGTCCACCGGTCCCTGGCCTACATCCACCTCGCATATCCTCTCCCCGGGTAAGAAGGGTCGCTTCCGTGTCCGCTCGGTCCAGATCGGGGCTACCGGGGTGGTGGTGGTGTTGATCGTCTCTTTTTCTTCTCTGCTTTCTTCGGCTTCCATGCCCTCTGAGGACCCGGCTTCTATGTCTTCGGAAGTCCTGGCTTCAGAGGTCTCCTCGTTGGTAATAGGAGTAGTAGCAGTAGTAGTAGGGGGAGGGGTATTCTGCTCATCCATGGGGTCTGACGGTTGGGCAGGGTTTTCTTGGTCTTCTTCGTCTTCCTGGTCTTCCTTGACCTTCTTGTTCGTGGCTGCCAGGCTTCTGTTTTCCGTCTTCTTTTCCTTTTCCTCCTCTTCTGATTCGGGGGCCAACTTCCTTTTAACTCCCGACTTTTCTTCCTTTGTCATCTGTTCTTTTGGCTTTTCCGGGGCCACTGTCTTTTGTTTTCCCTTCTTGGCTACAGTACTCCAGCTGTTAGATGTCTCCGCTGTTGGTGTGACTGCTTTCTCTGTCCCTTTCACCGGGGGCACTGCTGTCGGCGGGGGTACTGGATCCTTCTTCGGGCAGAATTTTGCCATGTGACCTGGCATCCTGCAGCTCCAGCAGTGTGGCCTTCTGCCCTCGACGATTATGGACATTGTCCATTTCTCTCATGTTAGTTGGGCGGGGATTGCGTCGAAGCCTGCTCTGTTGACCCTCATCTTCAGCCTGTAGTCGCCAGTCATTATGTTTTTGGGGCCGCGTGCTGCATTCACTGCTTCCACGTCTCCGTATTGTGACAAAATGGCTCCGACTTGTTCTTCCTCGAAACACCATGGAACTCCCAGTATGGTCACCGTTGTCCGTCTCTTCTCCAAGTATTCCGGTTTGCACCGGATCCCCTTCCATACAGTGTCACTTTTGGATACTTTGATGGCGTCTTCTTCTGTGGGTAGCAGAACATCCCACATTGCGTAGCTTCTACGCACTATGTATGTCGCCGGAATGTTCGTCTCAACCAGCAGGCTTATCATTTTTTCCTTATTCAGTCCGGTGAGGCCCTTCTGCTTTTCATCAAAAGTGACTAGGGACACAATTCTTTTCCTGAGGCTTTCGAGCTTCCCGGGGACTGGCTTGATTTCATTGCCGTCTATCAAAAACCGGTACTTTTCTTGAAAGAGTCTTTGGTATGCGTCCGGGCTTTTCTGTTCCTTCGGGCCCCAGGTCTTCTCTGAGCTCTTCTCCGGGCTTCGTTGTTTCGGTCCCCAGCTACTTCCTACTTCCGGGCTCTTTTCTGGGCTGCACTGCTGTGATCCCCCGTGATTCGTCTTCTCTGGCCTTGCTTCTGGGCCTTTTCCAGGATTCTGCTTCCTCTCTTCGTGGGTCGCAGGTTGCTGTGCAGTAGCTGTCCCAAATTCAAGGGAATGCCATCTCCTTAATGCTGGCTCCTTCTTTTTCGGGCTATTGTTCGCTGACCTGACCGCTCTGCTTGCTCCTTCTGCGAAAGGGTGTGATTTGCTGATCGGCCTTTGTGGTATGGTCCAGCCTGTTTTGTTCGCTCTTTTTGTTCTCTCTTCCCGTGTTTTTGGTTTTTCTCGCGGTTTTCCCCCGACAACTACCCATGGGTTGAGGAAGTCTAGGTCGCTCTTCTCCCTTGGCTTAGTGCCCCCGGACATAGAGGTTCCCGTCTTATCTTTACCCTCTACTACGTATACTGGAGGTGATGGTGAATACCGTGCGGTGAACGACTCTATTTCGACCATGAACACTGCAGGTGATAATGGGATTTCACTGGGTGTGGCATCCCCCAACAACGACGGCACTGAGACTCCACCGGGTGTGGTATCTCTCGACAACGACGACAACGACGATGGCACTGAGACTCCCCCAGACGACGACGATGGCACTGGGATTCCACTGGGCGTGGCATCCCCCGACAGCGGTACTGTAACGTCACTCAACGGCAGCACTGGAACGTTACCGAATGTGACGCTCCCCCTTCTCGGCACTGGGGTGTCACCGGGTGTGACACCCCCCCATCTCGGCACTGGGGTGTCACCGGATGTGACACCCCCCTTCTCGTCACAACACCAGGGGCGTCCCCCATGGTGCTAGAGGCAGAGGCCTGCCTCCTGGTTTGCTGGCTCAGTGCCCTTCCCCGACCCGCCGATTTGGAAGCTAGAGGGCCTTCGCCGCAAAAGGGCACGTCGGTAACCTCTAGTCCTGCCGGCTGCTTAAGTCGGTTCCAGACACTGGACAATCTGAAAAGGAATAGAAAAGCAAACAGTTAGTACAATGCCAAAAGGACCATATGCCCAAAGAAGGGGTTGGTTCTATTGGCCAAAAGAGCTTTGCCGAAAAACCAAGCTGGTATTTATTTGCTTCCCCACTGAGCAAATTAGGCACAAGGCCGTTTTTTAATGTGGAGAGAGAGGGAGGGAAAGGGGGATCCAGCTCCCGAGAGGTGGGAAATGGGAGCTGGATATTAACTGTGGTCGTAGGGTGATCCCTACCTTGACCAAGTTCAGATATGTGGGGTTACCCCCACATATGGTCTTTGCTAGTCATAGCTGGTCTTTGCTTGCAGCATCTGCCGGAACAGATGGTATTTATTTGCTCCCCCACTGAGCAAATTAGGCACAAGGCCGTTTTTAATGTGAGGTAAAAACCAGCTCCCCCAAAAGTAGGCAAAAAGGGGGCACTCTGGTTACCAAAAATAATAATTGTCCCAGTATAGAGGGTTTCCCCTCCATTGACTGGTACAAATCATCTTAAGTGCAGCATCTGCCGGAACAGATACTATCTTGTCCCCCGTGCCGCCGAAGCGGGGAGGGGGGGGGGGCAAGCTGCCGAAGGTGAAAAATATCGCCGTAATATTCAGGGGATTGCTAGTCACTGGGAGCGGGCCGGAAGTTGTTTCTATTTCTAAACAACAGTTAATATTAATTCTCGGATGTGTTCTTTACAAACAGTCGATGCTGAAGGAGTTCGTTGTTTGTATTTCACAAAGTTTTTCCAGGAAATTAAAGTTTGTTGTTTTGTTTTTGTTGTAGAAAAGATGTCTTTTTTAAATTTCTTTTCTAAAACGGGGCTCTGGAATCACGTGACGGCTGCTGATATTACTTGCTACTGCTGCTTTCGGCGGAGGCTGTCAGTGGCTGGTCGTCTGTTGTGCTGTTGTTGTTGTTGTTGTTGTTGTTGTTGTTGTTGTTAGCGGCCAAGCCGCGACAGAATGACAACAATACCCTCGCGTACACCTGATGACAAGGAAACTAAAAAAAAAAAAGAAAAACTTACCCAATCTACGTTGATTCGGCGTCTTCCAACCCCAGTTTTCTTGATGTTAGAAAGTTTGTGGTTTCTGCCTTGGAGAAAGCAAAGAAAGAATTCTATTCTTTCATAATGTTAGTTAGTTAGTATTGTATTCTTGTGTGTGTGTGTGTGTGTGTGTGTGTGTGTGTGTGTGTGTGTGTGTGTGTGTGTGTGTTTTCTGTCTTCAGTCTCTCTTAGTTCATTTTCTATGCATTTTATTTATGTTTTTTTTTTTAGTCTTTCTTTCACTCTCTTTCTATTTTATAATTTCTTGTTTTGTTTCTGTGCCGTGAATTTATATGATAGCTTTCTTTTTCGCCTCTCTTTCATTTCTTACTATTATTTTATTTATTTGTTTATTTTATTTTTTTTATTTTTGTTAAATCCCTCGTTGCACCGTGGTATATTTTTGTTGTTGTTCATTCTCTTTTTCGAGTTTTTCTCGATTTTCCGCCCAGGGTCTTGTAGTGTTATCATAGAACTACTTTCATACGCGTAACGAGTAAATCATGGCGTATGAATATTGATGTCAACCGCCTAATACATACGTATTCGACAACATGGCGTAGACCTCTACACGCGTACATTCAATCTCTCTTCTTATGTAAATATGTCAATAAAGTTCTATATTAAATAAAACCACAACTTGGTTATCAATTACTTATAAACCTAAACTAAAGACATGGTGGCAGCGCAATGGATACTGAACATTTATAACAGTTAAAAAAAACTCACTCAGTTGGATTGACTAGTCGCAACCGACAACAGAAAACGAAAAAAAAAAAAAAAAAAAAAAAAAAAAATTCGGCAACAGACCAGAAAGGAAAAACATTTCTTTCACAAAAGACAAAACTTCGGCAACAGACATGAGAGGAAAAATATGTTTACAAAAGACAAAACAAGGCATGTAAACCAATTTTTATTACTTTACCCACCTGTGCATTTTATAAAATTTTGCTGTCCTTCTCGTATATGCTATAAACACGTGTGAATTTTTGCACAATAGCAGACATTTTGAATTTTTGTCAACTGTTGTTATCGTATATGTCCCCGTAAACACGTGTGGATTTTTGCACACCGGCAGACATATTGAATTTTCTGTTTATCGAAAAAATACATAGCCGTTAATAATAATGTCTACTAATAATGACATTATTCCGTTTATGAACTGGGAAATGCCAAATCCAGCGGAAACATTTAAACTTTTTAAACAGAGGCTAGAACTATATTTTTCTATAAACACAATAAAAACCGACCAACAAGTGAATTACATACTGCTAAAGACCGGCAACGAAGGTCTCAAAAAATTTAACACTTGGAAATTAACAGATGAGGAAAAACGTTCTCCCGACACTATTTTTAATAAATTCTTGGAGCATTTAGAACATAAAGAAAACTTTAGGATTAACAGACTAAAACTAATGTCTTATAAACAAAAACAAAATGATACATTAGACGACTTCGTCAATAGATGTCGTCAACTTACGTTAAAATGCTCACTAACCGACGCTGAACAAGAACAGTGAATTATAGAACTAATTATTGCGAGTATCCCAATTGTCGAATTCCAGAAAGAACTACTACAAAAAGATAATCCACTAACACTGGATGAAACCATCCGAATTGGTAAAACGTACGAAGTGAGCAAGAAGAGATGTTAACCTTGCAATACTGTGTTTAAGAACAACGCCTATCAGCCACAAACTTCCAAGCCCAGCTGAACTTCTAAACAGTCGCATCATGAAATTGAACCTGATTGCAAAAATCACGAATCACAGATTTCCCAACCGTGACCATATCCCGAAGAACTAAAGCACAGATAGGCTATACAAAAAACCTATCACGACAAAACAGCCCATGACTTACCAGCACTTGTCCCTGGACAACACATACGTATGTGGGATAACCAAACTGGAAAATGGAAACCAGCAACAATTCTCAGCAAATGTACAGAACCTAGATCGTACATTCTCAAATTGCCAGATGGATCGTCAAAAAGACGTAAGAGAGTCCATATCAGAGCAGATGGAAAAGCAACCCATAAACATGTTCATTTCAGTGACCAAACCCAATCTCAATCTGGACTCCCTAACACAAGCATCTCAAACCAAATAAACACTAAGAAACACGCATCAAACATAACAAGACATGGCCGTGAAATCCATAGGCCAAACAGATTTAAACAATAAACATCTGAACAATGTGTACTACTGTTCTTCCTTCTGGTAAGGGGGATGTAGTGTTATCATAGAACTACTTTTATATGCGTAACAAGTAAATCATGGTGTATGAATATTGATGTCAACCGCCTAATACATACGTATTCAACAACATGGCGTAGACCTCTACACATGTACATTCAATCTCTCTTCTTATGTAAATATGTCAATAAAGTTCTCTATTAAATAAAACCACAACTTGGTTATCAATTACTTATAACAACAAACCTAAACTAACGACAAGTCTATTATCCTTGTCGGGGCCACCTTGTTGTGACCTCTGGCCCCATCCAAGTCACAATGGTCATGATCGTCTTCTCTCTGGGAGTTCTCTACAGGATTCTTTCGCACTGCAGGCCTCATCTATCAGGTTGATATGCTGGTTTCTGCTGAAAATAATTAGCTTCTCATGCAGGTAAAAGAAGGCAAACTCAGATATCTCTATTTTACAAAATTAATTCAAATGAAATTTACAAAGTGCGATATATACAATTGTTCAGTTCCATTTCATACAAAGAACTTTTGAATCTTATTCTCCATGGTCTATGGTGACAATGGTCGAGGACAGTGTCTCTTTGATTAGCGTTAAATTCTCTCGAGATTTTTGATGTGTGAATTTGCTTATATTGAGAGGTGATAGGGTGGGTATGGTCGCTTACCAGACCAATCACCAATCTGCTTGTCATTCAGGGGAACTCCTATGCCTTTACCTCTCGTCTGGCCCCAGAATCGAAATCATATTCGTAATTATTTTGAAACGCCATCAAATTTGTCACTTTTCCCCAACAATAAAAAGTATACGTCTGTTTTACAAAACGTAATAAATTTATAACTTAACTCTTCCTTTCAGCCAGGTTATCTGCCACTGCCTGGGCACCCAATAATGCTTAACAGTTAATACCAGCATAGTTGCCCAGCCTTACTCAGTGTTTCGGGAGTCTTAATCTCCCCCCAATAGGGTAGCTCTACCACCCCAGAGGCGGTCACGCCACACAGCTAATTAGATAAACAGATAATTTACTGCTTCTGCTTGGCCACTTTATAACATTTGGGTGTTGTGGAAGATGCATACTGGCTTTGTCTGAAAAATGATGGCCAGCAAATAAATTTAGTGTATTTGATGCCATGCCTTAATATTGCACTGCAATAACAGGGCAAGGGTGTACATTTCCACACTGACTCATTGTGTATTGACTGCCACCTTAACTTGAAAGCTTGAGTTAGGACTAAAGCTGCAAGTAAAATGTTGAATGTTGGTACAAAGGAGATGGCGATAATAAACTATAGAAAAGAAGGGAACGCAATGGTTGTGTGTTCATATCATGTCGAGTTCACCAAAATATAGAGATGAGAGATAATGAAATGGAGTTTCATTGTATATTAATAAACTTTATTTGTTATCTTTGTTAGTAGAGTGTACACAAGAAAAACGTATTAGTAGAAGTGGGTATGAGAGAGAAACGGGTTAGTAGGGTAAAGTGTTCTTGTGTAGAGATAGATTTGATATATTTCCGGCTTGTTGAAGGAGAAAACAGTTCAGATCCGTTTACACGTGTTTACGGCTAGTAGTCATCAAGATGGAGGAAGCCAATTAAAAGAGAAAGAAAGGGAAAAAGTATTCAATGTGTTGACGTGTTGTCGTGGGAGCGTGCATCCGATAGTAGAAACAGGACAAAGGGTGTGGGTGTGTGTGTTGGTGCATAAGCAGTTCTTTAGCATGATAAAGAATGTTCGTTTGGGTACAGCACGTGGAAATAAATGTGAGTTTGAATAGAACCATAGCTAGCTTGTAGTACTCACGTTCTGCTGGGGGCTTTTGCCCTAGGTTAATGTCCACTGCCTAGCAGGGTCAGGATCAAAGAGAGTTAATGATTTCAGATTTCACCTTTTATATACTTTGTCACATGATAGAGAGCTGGCTTGTGATTGGACAAGCCAGGGAGAAATGGATTTCAAATCTCAAAGTCATGAGAAGTAGTCTCTGCCTGTGATGTAGCGGGTATCGGCTGCTACAGATACCCCCTTGTTGGAATGGTTTTCAGAAGAAAACCAAAAATGTTTGTCGAAATCAAAGAAAGGTTCTTTTATGTGTGTCAGTTGTAATTTAGAAAATTCGAAGTAGTGAGGATTCTGTAATATGTTCGCCTTTGATAATTACTTATAAACTCTGTTCTTTTTGTGTCAACACGAGGATTGTTGTTTGTGACAGTATTCAAATTTGTTTTGTAGAATTAAATATAATTTCTTTAAATTTGAATGTTTCCAGTGGAATTGGAAGTTGTTAAATTTCTCGTTGCTAAACGTCGGTGACGAATTGATTTGTTGACGAGTTTACTTCGGTGGAGGTTGTGAAAAAATAAATGTGTCGAGTGTGTTCTTCTGTGAAGAGTGTTTTGTATGGTTAGTCGCCAGTAACGCGTTTTTGTTGGACTCAACTGTTCAGTAAACAGTTATTTATTTTTTCTGTGAAAAAAAATTGTTGCTTTTCTGTGAAAAGAGTTTTTTGTGAGGTTATTTTGCAAGGGGAGTATTTATCGTAGCAGACAATATTTACGCCATGTGTGTAAATGAGTTGAGTTGACTCATGTTTTTGTTTTTGTTGTTGTTGTTGTAATATGCGCAGTGCGCGTAAAAGGCAGGAAGTTAGTAATAGAAAAAGGTAACATGTAAAACGGCGAAAGTCCAGGCCAGATATTAGAGTTTTTCGTACACCAAGAAAGTGTTAACTTGTAGTGAACTACTACTATGATGCTGCTACAGTATGCTTCCCTTATTTCTCTCTTTCTCCCTACTCTTCTACTTTTCCTTTCCTTTCTTCTCTTAACGTCACCAGAGGTT
The DNA here is from genome assembly GCF_053919585.1 of Euprymna scolopes. Taxonomy (NCBI): domain Eukaryota; kingdom Metazoa; phylum Mollusca; class Cephalopoda; order Sepiida; family Sepiolidae; genus Euprymna; species Euprymna scolopes. The sequence continues at coordinate 96,001,223 of NC_136485.1, forward strand.
TCAGCCAATCGGAATAGAGCACTGTCCTGGAGGGAGATACAAAGAAGAAATCTGTCTCAGACATGCGGAAACGATAGAAGCATCAACACGTGATGGACCAGTTTCCCTGGGTAAAGACTTTTATCAAAGAAATGTACCATCCTCTTTGTACCCCTATATCTTGGAAACCTTTATAAAACATCATCAATCCTAAAGTCTCGTCGCACTTAATTATAATCAATGTTTTCTTTTCCACAACCGTTCTTTTTCAGCACTCTTGTTCTCTCTCTAATGTCGGAGGTGCCCTCAAAAGGGGACCGACTGAAATGGTGACCCTTTTTCAAACGTCGTTAAAATTTATGGTAACCGCCATAAACTCTTTTTATAGGCTGTTGTTTTTTTATATGTAGCCGTTGTGAAAGAAAAGATGCTTTTTCTCTGTTTTGTTTTGTTTTGAGAAAATGTATCCATTTGAAACATTTTGTTTTTTCTGTGAAAATGTGTGATGTATTTCTATTGAAATGCATTTCTGCTAAAAGCTTTGTTTATGTGACACGTGTCTTTGAAAATGTTTTAGCTTTTTAGTTTATTGTGTTTGACGAGAATGTTTTGTCTTTCTTTCCAGCAAAAAGGTGTTAGAACAGTGTTTTAGAGAATTCTTAAGCGACATTTGAAGATGCTTTCATTTATCAGTGTAAAATGGCATTTTTTTTTATATGCTCCTTTATTTTGTTCATGACGAGTATGCGGTCAAATCGAATTTTTTGAAAGGAAAAAAAATAATATTCTTTGGCAATGTGAAATGTAGCATTACTGAAAGTTTGTTGTTTTAAAGCATAACGAAAATAATGAATACAGCCTAGAAGGTTATGAATTCGGGGTCACCATTTTAGTTAATAATGAAGACAAAATGGAATAGGGTTGCATGTTCATATCACGTCGGGGGTCACCATTTTAGTTAATAATGAAGACAACGAAAGGAAGTCTCATTTTAACATTTAATAAACAAACTTTATTTGTCATTTTTGTTAGTAGTGTGTGTCGGCTGCTACAAAAGCGTCTTGTTGATGAGTACAGTTTGCAAGTTGACATTACTCTAGTTCGATCGGCACAGAATTTGGCTGATAAGTTTACTTGAATGCCAAAGAGATGGATTTTTTGACAAAAAAGTGTCGAGTTGTAGATTTAGAAGTTTTGACAACAGAGTGTTGAGTTGTTCAGTTGGAAGTTTGGACAACAAAGTGTCAAATTGCAGAGTTGGATGTTTTGAATACAGAGGTCGAGTTGTGGGCAGATTTGCCTCCAACCTGTTATCAAAAAAAGGGACATGTTGGGTCGTTACCGGTATGTATCAAGAAGTTTGTTTATATTTACGTGATTATTGAAAATGCAATCCTGTGATTAAAATTTAATTAAATTTACCACATTGTTTAACAAATAAAAAAATAGAAATAATGCAAAATGAAGTTTTAAAATGATTAAATGTGTTTGATTTTATAATTTAAACATAAAAACATTGGACTGTTTTGTTACATTTCTACTAATAACAACAGGACAAGGATATATCATCGTTCAGACCAACATGGCCGACTGACCAAGTCTCGTTTATTCACGTTTATGTCCGAGAGCTTACATTATAAAACATTGGACAAAGGGGGGCAACTCCCATCGATCCAAGGGACATAACAGAACAGTATAAATAAAATGTTGGTCTTGTTCTCGAATAGAAATAATGAAAGATGAAGTTAAATATTGAATTCTTGTAGAGACGCATCCTCCTATGCATCCAATATAAAATGTAAAATCTAACCAAAGTCTTATTTGTATTGTTCAATGTTTTAAATTTTAAAACAAAAAGTTTAAATTATTAAATAAAAGACATTTAATCATTTTAAAACTTCATTTTTCATTTCTTTTTTATTTGTTAAACAACATATTATTTGTATTGTCCAATGTTTTAAATGTTTAATTACACAATAAAAATTTTAAATTATAAAATAAAACATATTTAATCATTTTATTTGTTAAACAATGTGGTTAATCTAAAATAAATTATATGTAAACAAACTTCTGGATATGTACCGGTGACGGCCCAGCATGTCTCTTTTTTTTATAACAGAGTTGGAAGCTATTTGTACAACTAAATGGTTCCTTATGTAGAATGTTCCAGGTTGGTTACCCATCTCCACATAACACTTCCCCCAAGCCAATTTCTCCTTGGAGAATTTTGCTTAATACCATTTTTTTTTTAGGTCTGGGGCTCAGTTGGTTAACTTTTCTTTTCACTCTGTCCTTTTTCTCCTCAACACTATTTGAGGGGATGGAGCTGGTGGTGAAACTGGTACTCTCTGACCTGAAGTAAAAGATACTACTCTCGGAGCAGTAGTGTCACAATATCAAAACTCTCATATTTTGTGTTTACTGTGTTGTTTAATTATCTCCCCTTTCTGTGTACTCTCTAGTATTTTCTATTAGTTCATTAAAACTTTTATTCTAGGTAAACGTGTCTTTTGTTTTCATTTTACAACAATTTAATGAACTAATAAAAAAATAATATATATATATATGGACAAATTTTTAACTCCTAATCGTCTGGATATCTCTTCTAGCTCGACCGGCATAAACAAAATATTTAAACATTGGCTTTGGACTATATTGTCTCTCATACGAAGAACAACTACCGAGAACACAACCGATCTTGACAGGTGTACGAGCCTTTTTCAAGTCTCACACAAAAACACACATTCACAATTCAAGCTATGTCATATACATACGCGCACACAAACATACGCGCCCACATCACACATGTACACATATTCACGTTCGCGTACATACACTCACATTCACGTGTATAGACACACACGCTAACGCACACACATGTACTCACACACGCGCACACGCACGAACACATGGACGGCATCACTTCCGCTTTCTAAGGAATTATACACATGCGCAAATGACCACCGGAAGCAAGTATAAAACAAAGAGACAAGCTTTTTCTAACCCTTTTTTAGGACCAACTCTCAACCAGAGAGGTTGGGCTAACCAGCCGCCTCCCTTTCAATTGAGTCTTTATTTCCTTCAATTCCATTCGTTTCATTATTTTCTTGTGGCGAGCTAGGTCCGCTACATTTTTATGGTGACCCCGTTATTTTAAAATGAAATGGGTGAGGTTGAACGAAGCACTCATACACACACAGACTCTCTCTCTTTTTTTTTTTTAATTTTTTTTTTGTCACAGTGATCACCACTTATCAAGGCCCGGAAGCCACTCAGGGATAAGGGTTATTGTAAGTACATTACGTTAGTGTGGAGATTTGATGAAGTGTTTACTTAAGGGGGCGGTTCATTAGGAATTTGTTAACATTGGACTTGAACACATCCAAGTTGTAGTCCGGTGGGAAGCAGGCAGATGGAACAGAGTTCCACAGGCGTGCCGTTCTAAGAAAGAAGCTTTGTTCATGGAATCCATGTTTTGATTTAGGCACAAATAAAGAGTGGGTGAAATTTTTCACAGTGGATTCAGCTAGACGGGTGTTTTTCGTGAAAGATTAGCGAGGGGGGACCAGACTGGAGTTCAGACGAGCACCTGCCATGGAAATAACGATAAAACAAGGATAGGCTCGCAACGTCTCTTTTGTGGGAAAATAAACTTTTCCTCTTCACCAGCTAACAACGAGAGACGCACGCCAAACTTTAGACCTTCTTCTTCACCAGCTAACAGCAAGAGACGCATGCAAAACTAACCACGTGTGGTACCCTTTTCTTTCACTTGTTTCTTTCACGAAAGAAATTTCTGTTCGTTTAATTCAATTTAACACGTCTTCGTTTCTTCCTCGAGATAATTCATTTTCCCTCGGAACGCGAGAGGAGCACGCATTTCCTCCTATGCCACAAGTCCAGAACAAACTGGCGCCTGACTGATGCGAAAACGAACAAGCATGGCGACCCAATCTTTTTTTAAATTAATCGTTTTGAGCGAGACGCGCGTTTTATTTGATAAAGAAAAAAAAACGAACTTTTCAACAAGAAAACCGCTACCGACAAGGACCTCAACGAGCTACAATGACAAAACCCTCGTCAGACTCGGCAAAAAAAAAAAAAAAAACGAACACGGAGCTGTCGACTTTACTACCAAATTTAAAGAAAAATTTGAGCTCGACAAACATTTTCACGGTTTCCTGACATTACCCTGCGATGAACGTGAGGAGTAAAATTACATAGGCCAATACACATTCTCTCCCGCACAGCAGACGCAACAACAAAGAAACAGGACATCCCTATCAACACATAGGAAGAAGTTGAATCACCAATACGAGTTGAGATGCACCACGCACACTGATAAACTTAAAACTTGGAAGTTTCGTTGACAGCCGGCAACTAAGAACGAATGCGCGACTAGCGCCAGTCCAAACGATGCACACATTACCGCAGACTCACATGCGAAGATACCGTCAACTGGGCACACACACACGACATCAACACGAAACAAAAACAATTCACTTCGCTGTCCAAGCAACTCTTTGCACATGTCAGCACACAACAAAAAACCGAACAAACAAATGTCAGCCTAAAAAAGAGTAAACGCATTTTCCACGCGTAAGTAAATACTTTTTTTTACGAACACACTCCGTTTTTGACATTCCGTTCTTTTTGACGTTTTTCAAACAACCACACCAACAGCAAAAAAAAAAAAAAAAAAACAGGACAAAAAAAATCAACTGCCGAGAACATTACTCACAAAAATATATATATATATATGCATAAATATATATACATTGCATGCATTTTTTTTTCCTAGGAAGGGGAGTATTGTACAAGCCTTTTTCAAGTCTCACACAAAAACACACATTCACATTTCATGCTATGTCATATACATACGCGCACGCAAATATACGCGCCCATGCCACACATGTACACATATTCATGTTCACGTACATGCACTCACATTCACGTGTATAGACACACACGCTAACGCACACACATGTACTCACACACGCGCACACGCACATATGGACGACGTCACTTCCGCTTTCTAAGGAATTATACACATGCGCAAATGACCACCGGAAACAAGTATAAAACAAAGAGACAAGCTTTTTCTAACCCTTTTTGGTATCAACTCTCGACCAGAGCGGTTGGGCTAACCAGCCGCCTCCCAAAAGGGAGGCGCACGCTCACACGCGTCAATACCCCTGCGACTATGTATGGGGCATGAGCTAACAGACTGTATGTACGCATTCACACTCTTTCTCTCTCTATCTACTACTGGTCCCTGAGAACACCACCGCGTAGCTGACTGCTAACATGGCGTACAGCTTAATCTCTATCCTCGTCTTTGTCTACACGCTGGACTATCATTCTCAATTTTCACTACAACACTTATTTCTCTTCCCACGCGTGAACAAACGATAGTGACCCAAACACATTTCCTTTTCTTGCTACAACACCAGTCGTGCAACGAACATTGGTTACATACGCGCGGACATGAACACGTTATAACTAAAACGTTCATTCTTTCAACAGCAAATAAACGACATTTATCTTATCCATCAATTGAGTCTTTGTTTCCTTCAATTCCATTCATTTCATTATTTTCTTGTGGCGAGCTAGGGTATTATACCCTGGTCCACTACACAGGTTAGACATTTTGATAAATCATGTTTCTCATGACATATACGAATACATTACAGAACATACGACGTATACCTCTGCGCTGACTCGTCTCAGTGACTTATGTATAAAACCCACTACTGAAATTTTCACTAGACATACGTTGTCAACTCGAAGACAAAAAGACGATGAAAACATCGACGAATACATAGAATCGCTACTGTTGTTAGCTAAAGATTGCGACTTTCAAGCAGTTAATGCTATTGAAAACAGAGCCGTTTGTGTCAGAGACGCCTTCATTACTGGTTTACATTCCAACTCTATTCGGCAGAGATTGCTTGAGAATAGAACACTTGATTTAAATACAGCCATCGACTAAGCTAGAGCTCTTTATTCAGCACAGAAAAATTCCGAACCCTATGCTCATTCTGAACCTTACGCTCGTTCCTATGACACGGTGGCTACTGTTACCAACAAACAAAACTATCATAAATCTGAGGATGAATTTTGTGATACTTCTGCTTTTATAAAAACTAAATCTACTTGCTATTTTTGCGGGTATCGGAAATTTTGTCCAGCGAGGTCCGCCATTTGTAAAAAATGCCGTTAAATGTCATTTTGCGAGAGCATGTTAAAACTCTCATAACTCTACATCTGCTTCCATTCAATCTCAAGCCACGTCAGCATCCACACAATCACACAAGCTAATGTCCATATTTTCTGATCCTCCAATAAAGAAAAACAATTTTTTTGAGAATACATCTGCTTCTTCTTCGGGTAGAACCAACTTCTGTATACATTCTTATAATTCAATAACTTGAGTTTTATTTCTTCCGCCCATCACACCAATAATTTCCTGGGTAAGGTTAACACTTTTGTCCAAACTTCCAACTTCCAAACTTCTGTACACGTAACGCATCTTCTCTCAACTCCCAACGAACTTCTGCTAATTCAATTTATTTCTTTGAAATCCAACTTCAAAATGAACGGCCCTCTAAAAAATCAACCCACTTTTATCTCCAACCAGGAGCATCTCATTTGCATATTGGGTGGTCACGTTGCAGGCATATAAAGAGATAAGGCAGCCATTTTTGTTTCTTTCTTCTTAATTCATTTCATTCCACGACCGACCCATTGAATTATACATACGTGCTAATTAGGTAAGTCGCACGTTTCCTTACACTCCCCCCTGATCTCATGATCACACACAGGGCAGGGGGGCAGTCGTCTTTGTCGGGTACTTCTTCGAAGAATCGGGGGAAGCACTTCCTCATTGCCATCTTCCTCATTACCACCGTTATTGCCACCAGTCTGTTCCATTATCCCTTCTTGTGGTTCCCTATGCGGTGTTTCACAATCAGGGCAAGGGGGCAGTATCCGTCTTTGTCGGGTACTCCTTCGAATAATCGGAGGCATCACTTCCTCGGTTCTATCTTCCTCAATATGTTTCATCATTCCCTCTCGTGGTGCTATAGGCGGTGTTTCACAATCACGGTGGGTGAGCAGTATTTGTCTTTCTCGGGTACTTTGATGAGGAACTGGTGGTATTACTTCCTCATGTCCATCTTCCTCATCACTATTGCCACTAGTATGTTCCATCATTCCCTCATCTGGTTCTGTAGGTAGTGTTTCTATGCTCACCTGTAGGGGCAGTAGGCAATCAGGATCATCCCTGAACTGTATGTGATTTTCCTCATTATCCTCAGAATCAGAAGAGGTATAACAGGGGTGGATATCTTTTACATGACGTGGTACACCATTAATCAACATGGTCTGAGGACTTATAATTTTGTCTATTTTTCCTCTGCAAAATTTTACAGTGCACCCAGCATTTGGGGGTTTTACCCAAACACGGTCTCCCATTTGATATGGTGTATTGACAATGCTAACCACTGATGGTGTGACATCAATTCCTTTTATACGCTGTTCATAGCGGTAAATCCCATTGGCTGGTGCAGTTTCTGGTGTTGCATCGTCCTTTGGTGTCACATTATACCAGTACACAGCTTCTGGAATAGAACACTGTGTCCTGGCTGCAATTCTTTTAATGGTGCGGTGACACCGCTCCGCTATACCGTTACCTTCTGGAAAATATGCACATCGGTAACACATTCTAATCCCCATTCCTGCGTAAATTTCTTAAATTCTTGACATCAAAACGTAGTGGCGTTATCAATCAGAATTTCCAGCAGGGCACCACGTTCAAAAAAGACAGCTCTCAACTCGTATAATGCTAGATGCATCCTGTTGTGTCAACAGGCGCCATATCATGAAACGTGTCGGACCACAATCTGTCAAAAAATGCCTGCCCTCATAATGCGTTACATCCATTCCTACTCGATACCAGTTGTCCTCCACCTCAAGCTTCCCTTTTTGCCATTGGGATGGTGCCGGATCAATTTGCTGACACTCTTCACATGAGCGTATAGCTGCCTTGATTGATGCTCTTGTAGTTGAGGGACACACTCTTCGGACAAAATATGTTGTCCTCCGAATTCTGGGATGTCCACTCTGCTGATGTATTGTACGGATCTGGTCAGGTGTTAGTTGATCTGTTACGGCCATGCATATCTGTTGTGGAGGATCAGATCCCTGCCTCATTACATCAATCCACCTCTTTGGTACTCTAGTCAAGCTATCAGCCAAATTCTGCATCGACGAAACTAAGGTAATGTCCACCTGCAAGCTGTATTCGTCAACTATACGCTTTATTATTGCCAGTCTCCTTCGTACTAACATCTCACTTGCAGCTCTAGTCTTAACTCGAGTCTTTCCAGTCAAGGTGTCGGTCAACCAGTGGTAAACACACAACGAGTCAGTGTGGAGATGCACAACCTTAGCCTGCCATTGCAATGCAAGATTAAGCCCTTTTAATGTGGCATTGAGTTCTGCCAAATTTATATGCTGAGTATCATTTTTTGGATGAAGCCAGCATACATCTTCCACAACGGCACCCAACTGTTCCAACACGACACCTGTAGCCATTGAACTTATGTCAACCCATGCATTCAGTTTGTTTCCAGATACTTGCCACTCACCCTGGGCAAGGTCGTTTCTATGTACTCTGGACAACATTTCAGCCATCATTTGCTGGAAAGAATCATCATCCACCATGTTGTCTCATCCTTTGGTTACTGCAGTTACTCGTCTTTTTAACACTCCTGTTGCCGATCGGAGCCATCCACAGACAGGTAGATGTCCTACTAATTTACCGCAAATAGAAAACATAATACGTCTTGTCAATACACTGGGTAACTCTGGAATTGTGCTCCCTCGCTTCCATCGCAAAGTATTGCCCTTCTCATAGACCTCTAGGCCTAACACGGGCACCCCATCCTTTAGGCGCTTAGGGTCTTTGCTTATTAACCCAAACGATTCCAGTTTTGCTCGAACCACATCTGCAGAAATTATATCCTCATTAACGTAGATGTCGTCAATGTAAGCTGTAGCAGCTTTTGCTGTGGTCTCATCCTGCATCAAAACAGTTTTAATAATAGTTGTCATTATTAAGGGTGCTACGTTTAGGCCAAAACCTAAACGTGTCAAACAATATCGTTTTCCCTTGATTATCACTGTCTGAAATGGCTATAATGACTCATGGACACGTATCTGCAGGTAGGCTCTCTTTAAATCCAGCAGTGCTACATTACTCCCTTTCTGACGCCACTCTCTTAGTTTAGCAGCGCACACGTCTGCGTTTCCAGTGAAAGCATCAATATGTTGATTCAATTCTCGGTAATCCATTATGGGCCGAATTTTGTCTTTAGTAGGTTGTTCAACAGCCATGAGCAGAATTAATCCTTTGGGTGGTCACAGACGTTCCTGTGGGTATGGTATTAACCATCCGTTATCAATCCACATCTGAAGTTCTTCTTCATATGCGGCCCTATTCTTTGTGGAAACTGCATATTCTGGAATGGTGTTGCACAGCCGATCTGGTGCTTGGCTCATAGTCCATTTCCACTTTGCAGTCCACGCCTTTTCCTTGTTGTCAAACGTAGCACAGAAGTCCTTTTCTTCAACAGACATGGCTGCACAGACTTCTTTTCCTTCTCCAAGCATTACACCTCCAGTCGCTGTGATTATGACGCCTCCTAGTGCTTGTATTGCATCAATTCCAATCAACATGTCATAGCCATAACATCACCAGAACATCAACTTTGGCTGTGTCACCCTTCTCAGTACAGATTGTAATCATCCCTTCACCACAACATGCTTGGGATAAACCACTGATCGTCATAATACCAACTGGTTGCTCCCGCCACATCTGACAGTAATGTGCACTAACTATAGACCGGGAACACCCTGTGTCTATGAGTGCTGAACACTGCACATCGTCAATTTTAACGCAAATAACCGGTAATCCTGTGTTTATTGGTTGACAAGGGGCAAGGGTGGCGATAGTACCTTGCCCCCAACGTTGTTTCCTGAACAGTTGTGAGATATGTGCCCATACTTATTGCAGCAATAGCATTGTACTGTTCTCTGTGCTCGTGGATATACACACCTCCTATCACTCCGGCAATCCTTAGCAAAATGGCCTCCCCACATTCATAGCACACTGGACCTACATGCTTATTACTACCTGGGAGAGAATCTACATTGCTTTCATGCGGTTCGATTGTTGCATGTTTAACGCTAGTTGCTACTGCAATTGGCTCCTGTTCCTTACAGATGTTTCAAGCTCGGGCTAATAACTCGTCTGTTGTCAGTTCATCAATTCATGACGATGCCCGCAACAGTTTGCTGACCTCCTCAGGTAAGCCTACTAAAAAGGCACATCTTAATATCTTATCGTTAACCCCACCAAATGGTACCGACAACTTTCGTAGGTCGGCTAGGTACACATCAACGGTTTCCTTGGGGTGAAGTCGCCAGCTCATGAACTGTTGCCATGCAACAAATGGATCTGTACCAAACGCTGTATACAGGCTGTGTTTGATTGTATCCCAGTCTGGTTCATCTCTGAGTTGCTGGTAGACTGCATAGGCTCCTCTGGTTAACCTCAAAGGAATGACTGCGGCTGGTTCTTTAATTCTGCACAGTGTACAGATCTTTTCAGCTTTTTCCACCCATGCGACGACAGACGGTCCAGTGGTAGATCCATCAAACTCAGGTATCAAGCGAAAGTCGAATCTGTCCATTTTCTGCCTTTCGAGTCACCACACACCGAGAGCTGAAATAGCTTATAATTCAATAACTTGAGTTTTATTTCTTCCGCCCGTCACACCAATAATTTCCTGGGTAAGGTTAACACTTTTGTCCAAACTTCCAATTTCTGTACACGTAACGCACCTTCTCTCAACTCCCAACGTACTTCTGCTAATTCAACTTATTTCTTTGAAATCCAACTTCAAAATGAACGGCCCTCTAAAAAATCAACCCACTTTTATCTCCAACCAGGAGCATCTCATTTGCATATTGGGTGGTCACATTGCAGGCATATAAAGAGATAAGGCAACCATTTTTGTTTCTTTCTTCTTCATTCATTTCATTCCATGACTGACCCATTGAATTATGCACACGTGCTAATTAGGTAAGTCGCACGTTTCCCTACAATTCTAGTCAAGAAAACTGAAGCAACAGCTATGAGAAACACTGGGAGCTCTGGATTCTTCATCTCGGAAGACTTTGTTAAGAAAAATAAATTGAAAATACAACCGACTACTGGAAGGGTACATATGGCCTCCTCGTCATTTAATGCTTCGGTAAAAGGACAGTGTACCGTCAATATCAATTTACAAGGTGAGTGGTATGCTAACATAAAATTTGAAATTTTACCGGATCTTCGCAGTGATGTCATTCTCGGCCAAGATTTAATGAGGCAGTATTCTAGTGTTTCTTTTAACTTTGGTAGCCATAAGGGAAGCCTCCAAATCCCGAGCTCTGTTTCCTGCAGTGTACAGTCTGCTTTAGAAACACCATCTCTTTTCGCAAACCTTTATCCGGACTGTAAACCTATTACCACTAAATCTAGAAGGTTTGGAAATCAAGATAAACAATTTATACGGTCAGAAATTGAGAAAATGCTCCAAGAAGGCATAGTTGAAGAAAGTACCTTACCTTGGAGATGTGTAATAAATTGCGAACAGACGGGCTTACCTGACAAACGCTCGAGGTGTGCATTCTGCAAAGCGGGTACGTCCAAAGAAAAATGGCAAGATGGCGGCGGCCGGTTAATATTGCCAAGTAATCACGCAAAATCTCGTGTTCTCTCGCACACACGAGAGTTCAGCTTAGCATAAAAACGGGTCACTGTGAGCAAGAAGCGAGAAGGAAAAACGTAGTCAAGAAAAGACGACGCTTCTGACGACTGAGTAAAAAAAAGAAGAAAAAGAGCAAGAAGTAGAAGAGGAAGAAGAGAACGATACATGAGAAGACGAGGTGTGTGCGGTTTTGAGTAAATCGAAACAGACACAAAAAAAAAATCTGATTACAAGCTATTTCGGCTTTGGTATGGAGAAATTTGACATCAGATTAATTCCGGAATTCGATGGCTCCCCCACTGGTCCCACGGTGGTCGAATGGCTGGAAAAGGCTGAGCGCGTTTGCTGGTTGTGCAAGATTAAAGACCCAGCTATGGTTATCCCATTGAGACTCACTAAAGGGGCTTATGCCGTGTACCAGCAGCTAGGGGAGGATCCGACCATGGAGCAGATTACACAAGCGCTATACGGGGAATTTGGTACAGACCCTTTTGTCGCCTGGAGGCAGTTTTCCGAACGCCGACTTGGGCCGGGGGAGACAGTGGATGTCTACATGGCCGACTTGAAAAAGCTTGCCACTCCCTTCGGCGGTGCAAGTGATCGCATATTGGCATGCGCCTTTTTGTCGGGACTTCCGGATGAGGCAAGTCGACTGCTGCGAGCATCGTCAAGACTCACTGAGATTGGATTGGAGGAGTTATTGGCGAGAGCACGAAACATCTTGAAAGACGATCGAGAACTAGTCTCCGCAGCTGTTGACACTCTGGACTCACCAACGAAGGGTCTACGATGCTATACCTGTGGTGGCCCCAACCACTTTTCCAGAGACTGCAAAAGCGGTACAAGGCGCACCCCTAATTATGGAGCACGACAAGTAATACGGTGTCATCAATGCAATAAGCCAGGCCACATAGCGCGGAATTGTCCGGGAAACGGGCAAGGGGAGGACGCCGCAGCGCTAGCACCCTCCCCAACGCGGCATTGAACAAAGCGCTGCCTGCAGTAACAGTTCAAGTTGATGGATGTGAACGTTCAGCGCTGGTTGACACCGGCTGTACCCAAACCCTTCTTCGAAAGGAATATTGCGCCACATGGAAGAAACGAAGGATCCCTGTACTTACTGTCGGCCAAGGCTCATTGGTGTGTTGTGGGGTCAGCGTTGTTCATATCAGCATTGGCAATGGCTCTCCGGTTGCTGTGACGGTGTTAGTGGTCGATGGGGAGCTGCTCGGATATGACCTTCTCCTTGGAATGGACGCTATCACACAGCTAGGCGGAATTACTGTGAACGGCGCCGGTGATGTGAGCTTCTCTCGACCAAACAAACAAATGTGTGCAGCAATCATTCTCGATGAGCCCGACTTCCATGCAGAATACGATAAGGGCACAAACACTTGGACAGCGTCCTGGAAATGGGCAGGCGACCAGCCACCAGTGTCATTGCGGAATCGACTTACAGAGTATCCTCCTCCTGCGTGACTTAGGGGGCAGTACGAGGCAGAACTCCAAGTGTGGCTGGATAATGGCTGGTTAGTTCCATACCCAGAGGATGAGCTCGGGCCCCCGCGGGGGCTAATTCCCCTGATGGCTGTCAGACAAGAGAACAAGCAGAAAGTTCGACCTGTTCTTGATTACCGGGAACTTAATGAATACGTTGACCCACACACTGCGGGGGCTGATGTCTGTGCTCATAAACTACGGGAGTGGCGGCGGCAGGGTGCGGAAGCAGCCATACTGGACTTGCGAAGAGCGTACTTGCAAATACGTGTTGAGAAATCGCTGTGGCCGTTCCAGACGGTGGTGATCAAAGGAACTCGCTATTGCTTGACCAGGCTAGGATTCGGCCTGAATGTAGCCCCTAACATCATGACAGCAATCATGCAGGCGATCCGGCGTCAAGATGAAGCGGTGCAACATGCGACATCGTCGTATATAGACAACATTTTTGTCAATGAGAGCCTCCTGTCTGCCCAGGCGGTCAAAGAACACTTCGAGCACTTCGGATTGTCGTGCAAGGAGCCGGAGCGGCTACAGGATGGGGCGAAAGTGCTCGGACTGCAGGTGAGCGGAAGTGCAGATGGCCTTCAATGGGGAAGGAGTGGTGAAATCCCGGAAATCCCATCTACCATCACACGTCGGAGCACGTTTTCCATTTGCGGAAAATTGGTGGGTCACTTCCCTGTGTGTGGGTGGCTCCGAGTGGCTGTAGCGGCCATAAAGCGACGGGCAACTTCTATGTCAACTGGATGGGACGATGAGGTGCATGATCCTGCCCTGCGAAGCATGCTGGTGGAAGTTGTGGCCAGAGTGACCAATGATGACCCTGTACGGGGGAGCTGGTGCGTCGATGGGAGTGAATTTACAGTTTGGGTAGACGCCAGCTCACTTGCCCTTGGCGTTGCTCTGGCGGTCGACGGAAGGATAATAGAAGATGCCTGCTGGCTTCGGCCGGAGAATGACACCAAGCATATAAACCTAGCTGAACTCGATGCTACACTGAAAGGAGTCAATCTAGCGCTTCAGTGGCAGGCTAGAATCCTTCACATCATCACGGATTCCACGTGTGTGCATCGGTGGATGACCAATGCCTTGAACGGAAAAGCACGTCTGACAACGAAGGCGTTGGCCGAAATGTTGATCCGGAGGTCGCTTGCTACCCTAACCGAAACCACTAAGGAATACGACTTGGTCATAGATGTGACACTGGTGCAGTCTTGTTTGAATCAGGCGGATCGTCTGACCAGAGTGCCACGCCGTTGGCTAGACCTGCCAAAAGAAGTGAACGAGTCAGCACCTGTAAATTGCGCTGCAGTGGGACATAGACTCAGCCCGGAGCATATTAATGATGTCCATTGCCAAAGTGGGCACCCCGGTGTAAACCGAATGCTTTACTTCGCCAGATTGGTTGACCCCTCTGTGTCTCGGAGGGCTGTGAAATCTGTTGTGGGAAGCTGCAACACCTGCCGATCGATGAACCCAGCACCTGTCCGGTGGAAGAAGGGAATACTCAGTGTGAAGCGTAATTGGGATAGGATTGCGATGGACATAACGCACTACAACGGGAGGCATTTTTTGACGCTTATCGACTGTGGACCATCTAGGTTTTCATTGTGGCAGCCCCTTCGCCGGCAGGACGCGGCTGCCATTATCCATGAGTTGGAAGGTGTGTTCCTCGAGCGTGGCCCTCCTTCTGAGATACTCACCGACAATGGCCCCGCTTTTGTTAGTGAGCCGTTTAAACAGTTTGCAGATGGCTGGGGTGTCCACCTGCGTTTTCGGTGTGCCCATGTTCCCAGTGGAAACGGGATTATTGAGCACAATCACAGAACGGTTAAGACAATCGCAGCGCGGAAGGGGTGTACGGTACCTGAAGCAGTCTATTGGTACAACGTCACCCCTAAGGACGATGTTTCACCCTCCACCGCGCCAGCCAACGTGCTACATACATACCGTGTCAGGGTGAGAGGTTTGGAGAGCAGCTCACTACCCGAACCGGAGCCACCACAAAAGAACATAAAAGAAGGAGATGTCGTCTGGGTTAAAAAACCCCGAGGCCAGTGCACGACTCGCTACGGAACTGGTCATGTCACTGAAGTGATCAGCCCGCAGGCGGTGCGAGTTGATGGAGTACCTCGTCATATTAAAGACTTAAGATCAGTATTCCAAACGCAGCTGCCGCTTGACGAAGATAGTGAAATTGAATCCGTGACCAGCGACCCATCATTCTGGTTCATGATGGCTTCAACGCACAGCGACACTGAGAGTGGTAGCCTTCAAAGTACTAACCCTCCTGCTGATGATGAAGACCTGGACAGTGATACTGCGATGCTCAGCTTTAGGTTCGCCGACCTTCGTGTCACGGAAGACAGTGCAGACGATGATGAAGCCCCGAATCCTCCTCTCCGAAGAAGCACTCGAAGAAAAAGGCCACCGCCTCCCTGCTCCTTCTGTGATAATGAGATCAAGGGGGAGTGTGTAATAAATTGCGAACAGACGGGCTTACCTGACAAACGCTCAAGGTGTGCATTCTGCAAAGCGGGTACGTCCAAAGAAAAATGGCAAGATGGCGGCGGCCGGTTAATATTGCCAAGTAATCACGCAAAATCTCGTGTTCTCTCGCACACACGAGAGTTCAGCTTAGCATAAAAACGGGTCACTGTGAGCAAGAAGCGAGAAGGAAAAACGTAGTCAAGAAAAGACGACGTTTCTGACGACTGAGAAGAAAAAAAGAAGAAAAAGAGCAAGAAGTAGAAGAGGAAGAAGAGAACGATACATGAGAAGACGAGGTGTGTGCGGTTTTGAGTAAATCGAAACAGACACAAAAAAAAACTCTGATTACAGGAGAGCCCAAGTTTTAATAATTACTGATGAGCATCACAGAAAAAGATTGGTTGTCGATTACAGTCGAACAATCAAAAGATTCACATCATTAGACGCTTACCCTCTACCAAGGATGGATGATCTTGCTACTGAAATTTCCAGATATAAAATTTACAGCTCCCTGGATTTAAAGAGTGTGTATCACCAGCAGTGGCGGCTCGTGCCTGGAGCTGTGGAACTGCAGCACCCCCAATCATTTCTACTCAATATTATCGATACACGGTAAAAATAATACGTTTATTTTTTTCCTTTCTATGTGATAATATATCATATTAATAATAATAATTATATATATATATATATATATATATATATATATATATATATATATATATATATATATATAATCCTGAAGCTTAATGTCGATAACTGTCCCCATATTCATCTATATATATAAAAGGCAAAAATCGGTGTGTATGTATGTATGTATGTATGTTTGTTTGTAACGCTAAAACTTTTGAAAGACGGAACCAGAGTTGACAAATTTGGTATCATATTGCACCTTGATCACCCGGATGACAAATATCGAAATTTCACGTCAAACGGACCAGTAGAAAGGGGTCAACTGATCGTTTTTCTCCTAGGGGGGCCCCCCAAAAAACCTGTCATTTTAACGTTATTCAATACGTGTCACGTGACGTGACGTCAGCTCAAACTTTTGACAGACACAACCAAAGTTGACAAATTATGTATCATATTGAACCTTGATCACCCGCATGACAAATATCGAAATTCCACACCAAACGGACCATTAAAAGGGGGTGAACTGATCATTTCTCTCCTAGGGGGGCCCCCAAAAAAACCTGTCATTTTAATGTTAATATTACATAATCCAAAAACGCTTAGTCATGTCACGTGACGTGACGTCAACATCCAGTAATGGCGAACAAATGTAAACAAACACTTTGTTTTACCGATACTTTTGTAATTTCTCTTCTGCTTTGTTCTAGAGATTATTAAACTCCATGACAATGTCTCCAACGTATTTAACTGGTTAAAAATAGTATTTATACAAGAGTTTTAACGAAAAATATCAGGAAAAAATGTACAGGAATTAAAAAAAATTCAGCTTTCAAAATATTCGTCGATAAAAAAACCGATCTTTATATTTACGCTAGCCATTTTGTATATTACCACGTGACCTGCTATCTCTTAAACTGGAGGGGGGGGATCCACTTGAATCCAACAAAACCAGTAATTTTTTTTTTCTATTATATATACATCATTTTCTATAAAATTAAGTGTAGACTTTATAATTAAAACAAAAAATGTTATTCATACTAAAAAAAAAAAAACGCTTAGTCATGTCACGTGACGTGACGTCAACATCCACTAATGGCGAACAATTGTACCTATTTACTATGCCTCCCCACGGGACAGAGTTAGACACCAGGGTCGTTTTTTAACGTGGAGAAAAGGTACAAAAATAAAAATTGTCTCAGTCGTGGAGGATTTCTCCTCCACCGAAAGAGAACAAGAAATAGAAGTGCAGCATCTGAAGAACAGATACTACACTTTGATCTTGACCAAAAGGCCAAGAATGCGAACAATTGTAAATAACAACTTTTTTCACAAAAACAACACCGTCTTTCTTTTTTTTCTCTCTCTTTCTCTCTCTCACCCACTTACTCTTCCCTCTCTCTCACCCTCTTTCTCTTGACGTCACACCACTGTTAAACTGTGGGGGGGGGGACACATTCCCAGGCATTATCTCCTATAGATGCACATTTTATTAGAAATTCAGCTTTCAAAATATTAGACGATAATAAAAATATAAAACCAACACCCTCTTTCTCTTTTCTCTCTCTCTCACCAACTTACTCTTCTCTCTCTCTCACCCTCTTTCTCTTGACCTCCTACTACTGTTAAACTGTGTGTGTGTGTGGGGGGGGGAAGAGGCAGCTTGAAAACCAACAAAAACAGTGCACAGTTTCCCAAGCATTTGGGGTGGGAAGGGGGGGAAGAAGCCGAGCGCACAGTTTCGTGTGAGAGAGAGAGAACAATTCTCAACCTATATACTCAACAAATTTTTTATCTACAGATTTGAAAGTTTGTATATAGGGTATTCAGACATATGGAAATATATCTAGCATAATCTATCTATTATATCTATAAAAGTGAAAATGTGTGTGTGTGTGAGGTAGCCAGAGAGAGAGAGAGAGAGAGAGAGAGAGAGAGAGAGACAACAATTCTCAACCTATATATTCAATACATTTTTTATCTACAGATTTGAAAATTTGTATATAGGGTATTCAGACATATGGAAATATATCTAGCATAATCTATCTATTATATCTATAAAAGTGAAAATGTGTGTGTGTGTGTGTGTGTGTGCGTAAGAGAGAGAGAGAACAATTCTCAACCTATATACTCAACGTATTTTTATCTACGGATTTTAAACTTTGTATATAGGGTATTCAGACATATAGAAATATATCTAGCATAATCTATACATTATATCTATAAAAGTGAGAATGTGAGTGTGTGAGAGAGAGAGAACAATTCTCAACCTATATATTCAACAAATTTTTTACCTACAGATTTGAAAATTTGTATATTGGGTATTCAGACATATGGAAATATATCTAGCATAATCGATCTATTATATCTATAAAAGTCAGAATGTTTGCGTGTGGTTGTGTGTGTAAGGTTGCGAGAGAGAGAGAGAGAACAATTCTCAACCTATCTATTCAATAAATTTGTTATCTACAGATTTGACCATTTGTATATAGGGTATTCAGACATATGGAAATATATCCAGCATAATCTATCTATTATATCCATAAAAGTGAGAATGTGTGCGTGAGAGAGAGAGAGAGAGAGAGAGAGAGTAAGTACAATTCTCACCCTATATATTCAACAAATTTTTTATCTACCGATTAGAAAATTTGTATATAGGGTATTCAGACATATGGAAATATATCTAGCATAATCTATCTATTATATCTAGAAAAGTGAGAATGTGTGTGAAAGAGAGAGAGAGAAGAGAGAGAGAGAGAACAATTCTCAACCTATATATTCAACTAATTTTTATGTACAGATCTGAAAATTTGTATACAGGGTATTCAGACATATGGAAATATATCTAGCATAATCTATTATATCTATAAAAGGTAGAATGTGTGTGTGTGTGTGTGAGTGAGTGAGTGAGTGAGTGAGTGAGTGAGTGAGAGAGAGAGAGAGAGAGAACAATTCTCAACCTATATACTCAACAAATTTTGTATCTACAGATTTGATAATTTGTATATAGGGTATTCAGACATAAGGAAATATATCTAGCATAATCTATCTATTATATCTATAAAAGTGAGAATGTGTGTGAAAGAGAGAGAGAGAGAACAATTCTCAACCTATATATTCAACAAATTCTATCTTTACAGATTTGAAAATTTGTATATAGGGTATTCAGACATATGGAAATATATCTAGCATAATCTATCTATTATATCTATAAAAGTGAGAATGTGTGTGAAAGAGAGAGAGAGAGAACAATTCTCAACCTATATATTCAACAAATTCTATCTTTACAGATTTGAAAATTTGTATATAGGGTATTCAGACATATGGAAATATATCTAGCATAATCTATTATATCTATAAAAGTGAGAATGTGTGTGTGAGAGAGAGAGAAAGAACAATTCTCAACCTATATACTCAACAAATTTTTTATCTACAGATTTAAAAATTTGTATATAGGGTATTCAGACATATAGAAATGTATCTAGCATAACCTATCTATTATATCTATAAAATAACCATGTGTGTGTGTGTGAGAGAGAGAGAGAGAGTCAGAGAGAGAGAGAGAACAATTTTCAGCTTGTGTGTGTGTGAGAAAGAGAGAGAGAGAAAGAGAGGAAGGAAAATTCTCACCCTATATATTCAACAAATTTTTTATCTACATATTAGAAAATTTGGATATAGGGTATTCAGACGTATGGAAATATATCTAGCATAATCTATCTATTATATCTATAAAAGTGAGAATGTGTGTGTGAGAGAGAGAGAAAGAGAGAGAGAGAGAACAATTCTCAACCTATATATTCAACTAATTTTTTATCTACAGATTTGAAAATGTGTATATTGGGTATTCAGACATATGTAAATATATCTGGCATAATCTATGTATTATATCTATAAAAGTGTGAATGTGAGTGATGGAAAGAGCAAAAAATTCTCAACCTATATAACCTATAAAAGTGAGAATATGTGTGAGAGAGAGAGAGAGAGAGAACAATTCTCAACCTATATATTCCACACATTTTTGGGCACAGATTTGGAAATTTGTATATAGGGTAGGCAGACATATAGAAATATATCTAGCATAATCTATCTATTATATCTATAAAAGTGAGAACTTGTGTGTGTGTGTGTGTGTGAGAGAGAGAGAGAACAATTCTTAACCTACATACTCAACAAATTTTTTACCTACAGTTTAGAAAATTTGTATAAAGGGTATTCAGACATATGGAAATATATCTAGCATAATCTATCTATTATAACTACAAAAGTTAGAATGTGTGTGTGAGAGAGAGAGAGAGAACAATTCTAAACCTATATATTCAACAAATTTTTTATCTACAGATTTGAAACTTTGTATATAGGGTATTCAGACATATGGAAATATATCTAGCATAATCTATCTATTTTATCTATAAAAGTGAGAATGCGTGTGTGTGAGATAGCGAGAGAGAGAGAGAGAAAAAGAGAGAGATAAAAATTCTCAACCTATACATTCAACAAATTTTTTATCCACAGATTTGAACATTTGTATATAGGGTGTTCAGACATATAGAAATATATCTAGCATAATCTATCTATTATATGTATAAAAGTGAGAATGTGTGTGTGTGTGAGAGAGAGGACAATTGTCAACCTATGTATACAACAAATTTTTTATCTACAGATTTCAAAATTTGTATATTGGGCATTCAGACACATTTCAATATATCTGGCATAATCTGTCTATTATATCTATAAAAGTGAGAATGTGTGTGATAGAGAGAGAGAGAACAATTCTCAACCTATATACTCAACAAATTTTTTATCTACAGATTTGAAAATTTGTATATAGGGTATTCAGACATATGGAAATATATCTAGCATAATCTATTATATCTATAAAAGTGAGAATGTGTGTGTGTGTGTGAGAGAGAGAGAGAGAGAGAGAGAGAGAGAACAATTCTCAACCCATATACTCAACAAATTCTTTATCTACAGATTTTAAAATTTGTATATAGAGTATTCATACAAATAGAAATATATCTAGGATAATCTTTCTATTATATCTATAAAAGTGAGAATGTGTGTGTGTGTGAGCGAGAGAGAGAGAGAGAGAGAGAGAACAGTTCTCAACCTATACATTCAACAAATTTTTATATATAGGGTATTCAGAAATATCGAAATATATCTAGCATAATCTATTATATCTTTAAAAGTTAGAATGTGTGTGTGTGAGAGATAGAGAGAACAATTCTCAACCTATGCACTCTACAAATTTTTTATCTACAAATTAGAAAATTTGTATATAGGGTATTCAGACATATGGAAATATATCTAGCATAATCTATTATATCTATAAAAGTGAGAATGTGTGTGTGTGTGTGAGAGAGAGAGAGAGAGAGAGAGAGAGAGAACAATTCTCAACCCATATACTCAACAAATTCTTTATCTACAGATTTTAAAATTTGTATATAGAGTATTCATACAAATAGAAATATATCTAGGATAATCTTTCTATTATATCTATAAAAGTGAGAATGTGTGTGTGTGTGAGCGAGAGAGAGAGAGAGAGAGAGAGAGAACAGTTCTCAACCTATACATTCAACAAATTTTTATATATAGGGTATTCAGAAATATCGAAATATATCTAGCATAATCTATTATATCTTTAAAAGTTAGAATGTGTGTGTGTGAGAGATAGAGAGAACAATTCTCAACCTATGCACTCTACAAATTTTTTATCTACAAATTAGAAAATTTGTATATAGGGTATTCACACATATGGAAATATATCTAGCATAATCTATCTATTATATCTATAAAAGTTAGAATGTGTGTGTGAGGTAGCCAGAGAGAGAGAGAGAGAGAGTAAGAACAATTTTCAACCTATATATTCAACAAATATTTGATCTACAGATTAGAAAATTTGTATATAGGGTATTCAGACATATGGAAATATATCTAGCATAATCTATCTATTATATCTCTAAAATTGAGAATGTGTGTGTGAGAGAGAGAGAGAGAACAATTTTCAACCTATATACTCAACAAATTTTTTTATCTACAGATTTGAAAATTTGTATATAGGGTATTCAGACATATGGAAATATATCTAGAGTAATCTATCTATTATATCTATAAAAGTGAGAATGCGTGTGTGTGTGAGAGAGAGCGACACAGAACAATACTCAACCTATATATTCAACAAATTTTTTATGTACAGATCTGAAATATCACATTTGTATAGAAGTAGAAATCTTGATACCTACTCTGATACCTAATAAAAGAAAGGACACTCTTTAGGGCGGATTTTGATTATAACAAGTCACTAATTAGAAATTATAATAAACATTCTAATAATTTAAGAATTTTACCAAAATAAAATTGCATGGTAATCACCCAATTTCTGCCACAAAATTTTGATTGGCAGAACTCATAAACATAAAATATATATTTTCTAATTTCATCTTTTTTTTTTCTTTTTACATAATCTGGTTTGATGTTTTCCCAAATATTCAAATCACTATATTTTGCTGCTTAATATCAAATACAGCAACTGAGTTATTTTTATGCATCAAACAATTACATTTTCTCATTCATCCAAACTAATCACTGAACATCAATTTCATATTTTCTTCACTAAAATATTACTGTGCTTGATGTCATCAAGTGGAGCGGATCATTTTTTTTCATTTGTTCACACATTTTTCCAATTTATATATATTTTAAAGATTCTTAGCCTATGTCATTGCATACCAATCTGTTTATTAAAAGTTAAGGTTCACTGTAAACACATATGTTACACCAAAATAAAAACGCTTCAGATAATGTCTTGATATTCAATTCAGTTTCTCACATGACATCTTATGAAGTTAGTAGAAATGTTACAGACTTTTGAATCTCAAACACTTTCAATACTGTGCACTGATATTTTCTTTTTTGCAATATAAGCACATTCATGATTTTTTTTACAAACGTTAAAAACTTTCACATTGTGTAGCAATATACTGAAACAATTATAAAAATATTTGTTTTTATTTTGAATGATGCAGGGCATCTGAAGAGGGATTTTTCTAACAAAATGAAAGTATAATTTTTAGCAATAGGTATCTAGGAAAAGGCCACTACATATGTTATAAGTTCCAAATTTCCACAACCTGGCAAATACTGGTACATGCTAGCAAATTTAGATTTGCAATTACAAAATATGATTCTAATTTTTTCCTTTGCTCTTTATTCTAACACTACACTATGTTTACTGTGTTATTTCGCTACAGTTGATATTGTGTAGAACAATAAGAAAATCATAGTGAACAATGCATTCAACAAAATTTCACACACATTTCTAGATACCTATATCTAATAAGTTCAAAAGAAAGGACACACTTAGGGAGGTATTTTGGTGGTCAAGTCACTAAAAAGAGATTAGCTGGTTTCCTGGCATAGCCCAGGATATAATAAAGATTGACTGAAATACATGTTCTAGCTGGTTTCTAGGCGTTGCCAGGGATGTAATATAGACACATTATGTTGTATATTACCTGTTCTCTTCTCCCTAAGGTAAAACAATTTCATATACATGCTGTAAATTACCTATGCTAGGGATAAAACATGAACAATATCAGTCCTAGGGTAGATAAAACAAATAATACATAGAGATGAAAGATTCCTCTCCCCTAAGAATCAAACATATGTTCAATATCTGCTTTTGTTTTTTCATTGTTTATACGGTCCCGAGCAACGCCGGGTAGCCCTGCTAGTCTTCTATATATATAAAAGGCAAAAATCGGTGTGTATGTATGTATGTATGTATGTTTGTTTGTAACGCTAAAACTTTTGAAAGACGGAACCAGAGTTGACAAATTTGGTATCATATTGCACCTTGATCACCCGGATGACAAATATCGAAATTTCACGTCAAACGGACCAGTAGAAAGGGGTCAACTGATCGTTTTTCTCCTAGGGGGGCCCCCAAAAAAACCTGTCATTTTAACGTTATTCAATACGTGTCACGTGACGTGACGTCAGCTCAAACTTTTGACAGACACAACCAAAGTTGACAAATTATGTATCATATTGAACCTTGATCACCCGCATGACAAATATCGAAATTCCACACCAAACGGACCATTAAAAGGGGGTGAACTGATCATTTCTCTCCTAGGGGGGCCCCCCAAAAAACCTGTCATTTTAATGTTATTTTAATGTTAATATTACATAATCCAAAAACGCTTAGTCATGTCACGTGACGTGACGTCAACATCCAGTAATGGCGAACAAATGTAAACAAACACTTTGTTTTACCGATACTTTTGTAATTTCTCTTCTGCTTTGTTCTAGAGATTATTAAACTCCATGACAATGTCTCCAACGTATTTAACTGGTTAAAAATAGTATTTATACAAGAGTTTTAACGAAAAATATCAGGAAAAAATGTACAGGAATAAAAAAAAATTCAGCTTTCAAAATATTCGTCGATAAAAAAACCGATCTTTATATTTACGCTAGCCATTTTGTATATTACCACGTGACCTGCTATCTCTTAAACTGGAGGGGGGGGGATCCACTTGAATCCAACAAAACCAGTAATTTTTTTTTTCTATTATATATACATCATTTTCTATAAAATTAAGTGTAGACTTTATAATTAAAACAAAAAATGTTATTCATACTAAAAAAAAAAAACGCTTAGTCATGTCACGTGACGTGACGTCAACATCCACTAATGGCGAACAATTGTACCTATTTATTATGCCTCCCCACGGGACAGTTAGACACCAGGGTCGTTTTTTTAACGTGGAGAAAAGGTACAAAAATAAAAATTGTCTCAGTCGTGGAGGATTTCTCCTCCACCGAAAGAGAACAAGAAATAGAAGTGCAGCATCTGAAGAACAGATACTACACTTTGATCTTGACCAAAAGGCCAAGAATGCGAACAATTGTAAATAACAACTTTTTTCACAAAAACAACACCGTCTTTCTTTTTTTTCTCTCTCTTTCTCTCTCTCACCCACTTACTCTTCCCTCTCTCTCACCCTCTTTCTCTTGACGTCACACCACTGTTAAACTGTGGGGGGGGGGGGAACACATTCCCAGGCATTATCTCCTATAGATGCACATTTTATTAGAAATTCAGCTTTCAAAATATTAGACGATAATAAAAATATAAAACCAACACCCTCTTTCTCTTTTCTCTCTCTCTCACCAACTTACTCTTCTCTCTCTCTCACCCTCTTTCTCTTGACCTCCTACTACTGTTAGACTGTGTGTGTGTGTGGGGGGGGAAGAGGCAGCTTGAAAACCAACAAAAACAGTGCACAGTTTCCCAAGCATTTGGGGTGGGAAGGGGGGGAAGAAGCCGAGCGCACAGTTTCGTGTGAGAGAGAGAGAGAACAATTCTCAACCTATATACTCAACAAATTTTTTATCTACAGATTTGAAAGTTTGTATATAGGGTATTCAGACATATGGAAATATATCTAGCATAATCTATCTATTATATCTATAAAAGTGAAAATGTGTGTGTGTGTGAGGTAGCCAGAGAGAGAGAGAGAGAGAGAGAGAGAGAGAGAGAGACAACAATTCTCAACCTATATATTCAATACATTTTTTATCTACAGATTTGAAAATTTGTATATAGGGTATTCAGACATATGGAAATATATCTAGCATAATCTATCTATTATATCTATAAAAGTGAAAATGTGTGTGTGTGTGTGAGGTAGCCAGAGAGAGAGAGAGAGAGAGAGAGAACAATTCTCAACCTATATATTCAATACATTTTTTATCTACAGATTTGAAAATTTGTATATAGGGTATTCAGACATATGGAAATATATCTAGCATAATCTATCTATTATATCTATAAAAGTGAAAATGTGTGTGTGTGTGTGTGTGTGTGTGCGTAAGAGAGAGAGAGAACAATTCTCAACCTATATACTCAACGTATTTTTATCTACGGATTTTAAACTTTGTATATAGGGTATTCAGACATATAGAAATATATCTAGCATAATCTATACATTATATCTATAAAAGTGAGAATGTGAGTGTGTGAGAGAGAGAGAACAATTCTCAACCTATATATTCAACAAATTTTTTACCTACAGATTTGAAAATTTGTATATTGGGTATTCAGACATATGGAAATATATCTAGCATAATCGATCTATTATATCTATAAAAGTCAGAATGTTTGCGTGTGGTTGTGTGTGTAAGGTTGCGAGAGAGAGAGAGAGAACAATTCTCAACCTATCTATTCAATAAATTTGTTATCTACAGATTTGACCATTTGTATATAGGGTATTCAGACATATGGAAATATATCCAGCATAATCTATCTATTATATCCATAAAAGTGAGAATGTGTGCGTGAGAGAGAGAGAGAGAGAGAGAGAGAGTAAGTACAATTCTCACCCTATATATTCAACAAATTTTTTATCTACCGATTATAAAATTTGTATATAGGGTATTCAGACATATGGAAATATATCTAGCATAATCTATCTATTATATCTAGAAAAGTGAGAATGTGTGTGAAAGAGAGAGAGAGAAGAGAGAGAGAGAACAATTCTCAACCTATATATTCAACTAATTTTTATGTACAGATCTGAAAATTTGTATACAGGGTATTCAGACATATGGAAATATATCTAGCATAATCTATTATATCTATAAAAGGTAGAATGTGTGTGTGTGTTTGTGAGTGAGTGAGTGAGTGAGTTAGTGAGTGAGAGAGAGAGAACAATTCTCAACCTATATACTCAACAAATTTTGTATCTACAGATTTGATAATTTGTATATAGGGTATTCAGACATAAGGAAATATATCTAGCATAATCTATCTATTATATCTATAAAAGTGAGAATGTGTGTGAAAGAGAGAGAGAGAACAATTCTCAACCTATATATTCAACAAATTCTATCTTTACAGATTTGAAAATTTGTATATAGGGTATTCAGACATTTGGAAATATATCTAGCATAATCTATTATATCTATAAAAGTGAGAATGTGTGTGTGAGAGAGAGAGAAAGAACAATTCTCAACCTATATACTCAACAAATTTTTTATCTACAGATTTAAAAATTTGTATATAGGGTATTCAGACATATAGAAATATATCTAGCATAACCTATCTATTATATCTATAAAATGACCGTGTGTGTGTGTGTGAGAGAGAGAGAGAGAGTCAGAGAGAGAGAGAGAACAATTTTCAGCTTGTGTGTGTGTGAGAAAGAGAGAGAGAGAAAGAGAGGAAGGAAAATTCTCACCCTATATATTCAACAAATTTTTTATCTACATATTAGAAAATTTGGATATAGGGTATTCAGACGTATGGAAATATATCTAGCATAATCTATCTATTATATCTATAAAAGTGAGAATGTGTGTGTGAGAGAGAGAGAAAGAGAGAGAGAGAGAACAATTCTCAACCTATATATTCAACTAATTTTTTATCTACAGATTTGAAAATGTGTATATTGGGTATTCAGACATATGTAAATATATCTGGCATAATCTATGTATTATATCTATAAAAGTGTGAATGTGAGTGATGGAAAGAGCAAAAAATTCTCAACCTATATAACCTATAAAAGTGAGAATATGTGTGAGAGAGAGAGAGAGAGAGAACAATTCTCAACCTATATATTCCACACATTTTTGGGCACAGATTTGGAAATTTGCATATAGGGTAGGCAGACATATAGAAATATATCTAGCATAATCTATCTATTATATCTATAAAAGTGAGAACTTGTGTGTGTGTGTGTGTGTGTGAGAGAGAGAGAGAACAATTCTTAACCTACATACTCAACAAATGTTTTACCTACAGTTTAGAAAATTTGTATATAGGGTATTCAGACATATGGAAATATATCTAGCATAATCTATCTATTATAACTACAAAAGTTAGAATGTGTGTGTGAGAGAGAGAGAGAGAGAGAACAATTCTAAACCTATATATTCAACAAATTTTTTATCTACAGATTTGAAACTTTGTATATAGGGTATTCAGACATATGGAAATATATCTAGCATAATCTATCTATTTTATCTATAAAAGTGAGAATGCGTGTGTGTGAGATAGCGAGAGAGAGAGAGAGAAAAAGAGAGAGATAAAAATTCTCAACCTATACATTCAACAAATTTTTTATCCACAGATTTGAACATTTGTATATAGGGTGTTCAGACATATAGAAATATATCTAGCATAATCTATCTATTATATGTATAAAAGTGAGAATGTGTGTGTGTGTGAGAGAGAGGACAATTGTCAACCTATGTATACAACAAATTTTTTATCTACAGATTTCAAAATTTGTATATTGGGCATTCAGACACATTTCAATATATCTGGCATAATCTGTCTATTATATCTATAAAAGTGAGAATGTGTGTGATAGAGAGAGAGAGAACAATTCTCAACCTATATACTCAACAAATTTTTTATCTACAGATTTGAAAATTTGTATATAGGGTATTCAGACATATGGAAATATATCTAGCATAATCTATTATATCTATAAAAGTGAGAATGTGTGTGTGTGTGAGAGAGAGAGAGAGAGAGAGAGAGAACAATTCTCAACCCATATACTCAACAAATTCTTTATCTACAGATTTTAAAATTTGTATATAGAGTATTCATACAAATAGAAATATATCTAGGATAATCTTTCTATTATATCTATAAAAGTGAGAATGTGTGTGTGTGTGAGCGAGAGAGAGAGAGAGAGAGAGAGAGAGAGAGAACAGTTCTCAACCTATACATTCAACAAATTTTTATATATAGGGTATTCAGAAATATCGAAATATATCTAGCATAATCTATTATATCTTTAAAAGTTAGAATGTGTGTGTGTGAGAGATAGAGAGAACAATTCTCAACCTATGCACTCTACAAATTTTTTATCTACAAATTAGAAAATTTGGATATAGGGTATTCAGACGTATGGAAATATATCTAGCATAATCTATCTATTATATCTATAAAAGTGAGAATGTGTGTGTGAGAGAGAGAGAAAGAGAGAGAGAGAGAACAATTCTCAACCTATATATTCAACTAATTTTTTATCTACAGATTTGAAAATGTGTATATTGGGTATTCAGACATATGTAAATATATCTGGCATAATCTATGTATTATATCTATAAAAGTGTGAATGTGAGTGATGGAAAGAGCAAAAAATTCTCAACCTATATAACCTATAAAAGTGAGAATATGTGTGAGAGAGAGAGAGAGAGAGAACAATTCTCAACCTATATATTCCACACATTTTTGGGCACAGATTTGGAAATTTGTATATAGGGTAGGCAGACATATAGAAATATATCTAGCATAATCTATCTATTATATCTATAAAAGTGAGAACTTGTGTGTGTGTGTGTGTGTGAGAGAGAGAGAGAACAATTCTTAACCTACATACTCAACAAATTTTTTACCTACAGTTTAGAAAATTTGTATAAAGGGTATTCAGACATATGGAAATATATCTAGCATAATCTATCTATTATAACTACAAAAGTTAGAATGTGTGTGAGAGAGAGAGAGAGAGAGAGAACAATTCTAAACCTATATATTCAACAAATTTTTTATCTACAGATTTGAAACTTTGTATATAGGGTATTCAGACATATGGAAATATATCTAGCATAATCTATCTATTTTATCTATAAAAGTGAGAATGCGTGTGTGTGAGATAGCGAGAGAGAGAGAGAGAAAAAGAGAGAGATAAAAATTCTCAACCTATACATTCAACAAATTTTTTATCCACAGATTTGAACATTTGTATATAGGGTGTTCAGACATATAGAAATATATCTAGCATAATCTATCTATTATATGTATAAAAGTGAGAATGTGTGTGTGTGTGAGAGAGAGGACAATTGTCAACCTATGTATACAACAAATTTTTTATCTACAGATTTCAAAATTTGTATATTGGGCATTCAGACACATTTCAATATATCTGGCATAATCTGTCTATTATATCTATAAAAGTGAGAATGTGTGTGATAGAGAGAGAGAGAACAATTCTCAACCTATATACTCAACAAATTTTTTATCTACAGATTTGAAAATTTGTATATAGGGTATTCAGACATATGGAAATATATCTAGCATAATCTATTATATCTATAAAAGTGAGAATGTGTGTGTGTGTGTGAGAGAGAGAGAGAGAGAGAGAACAATTCTCAACCCATATACTCAACAAATTCTTTATCTACAGATTTTAAAATTTGTATATAGAGTATTCATACAAATAGAAATATATCTAGGATAATCTTTCTATTATATCTATAAAAGTGAGAATGTGTGTGTGTGTGAGCGAGAGAGAGAGAGAGAGAGAGAGAACAACTCTCAACCTATACATTCAACAAATTTTTATATATAGGGTATTCAGAAATATCGAAATATATCTAGCATAATCTATTATATCTTTAAAAGTTAGAATGTGTGTGTGTGAGAGATAGAGAGAACAATTCTCAACCTATGCACTCTACAAATTTTTTATCTACAAATTAGAAAATTTGTATATAGGGTATTCACACATATGGAAATATATCTAGCATAATCTATCTATTATATCTATAAAAGTTAGAATGTGTGTGTGAGGTAGCCAGAGAGAGAGAGAGAGAGAGAGTAAGAACAATTTTCAACCTATATATTCAACAAATATTTGATCTACAGATTAGAAAATTTGTATATAGGGTATTCAGACATATGGAAATATATCTAGCATAATCTATCTATTATATCTCTAAAATTGAGAATGTGTGTGTGAGAGAGAGAGAGAGAACAATTTTCAACCTATATACTCAACAAATTTTTTTATCTACAGATTTGAAAATTTGTATATAGGGTATTCAGACATATGGAAATATATCTAGAGTAATCTATCTATTATATCTATAAAAGTGAGAATGCGTGTGTGTGTGAGAGAGAGCGACACAGAACAATTCTCAACCTATATATTCAACAAATTTTTTATGTACAGATCTGAAATATCACATTTGTATAGAAGTAGAAATCTTGATACCTACTCTGATACCTAATAAAAGAAAGGACACTCTTTAGGGCGGATTTTGATTATAACAAGTCACTAATTAGAAATTATAATAAACATTCTAATAATTTAAGAATTTTACCAAAATAAAATTGCATGGTAATCACCCAATTTCTGCCACAAAATTTTGATTGGCAGAACTCATAAACATAAAATATATATTTTCTAATTTCATCTTTTTTTTTTCTTTTTACATAATCTGGTTTGATGTTTTCCCAAATATTCAAATCACTATATTTTGCTGCTTAATATCAAATACAGCAACTGAGTTATTTTTATGCATCAAACAATTACATTTTCTCATTCATCCAAACTAATCACTGAACATCAATTTCATATTTTCTTCACTAAAATATTACTGTGCTTGATGTCATCAAGTGGAGCGGATCATTTTTTTTTCATTTGTTCACACATTTTTCCAATTTATATATATTTTAAAGATTCTTAGCCTATGTCATTGCATACCAATCTGTTTATTAAAAGTTAAGGTTCACTGTAAACACATATGTTACACCAAAATAAAAACGCTTCAGATAATGTCTTGATATTCAATTCAGTTTCTCACATGACATCTTATGAAGTTAGTAGAAATGTTACAGACTTTTGAATCTCAAACACTTTCAATACTGTGCACTGATATTTTCTTTTTTGCAATATAAGCACATTCATGATTTTTTTTACAAACGTTAAAAACTTTCACATTGTGTAGCAATATACTGAAACAATTATAAAAATATTTGTTTTTATTTTGAATGATGCAGGGCATCTGAAGAGAGATTTTTCTAACAAAATGAAAGTATAATTTTTAGCAATAGGTATCTAGGAAAAGGCCACTACATATGTTATAAGTTCCAAATTTCCACAACCTGGCAAATACTGGTACATGCTAGCAAATTTAGATTTGCAATTACAAAATATGATTCTAATTTTTTCCTTTGCTCTTTATTCTAACACTACACTATGTTTACTGTGTTATTTCGCTACAGTTGATATTGTGTAGAACAATAAGAAAATCATAGTGAACAATGCATTCAACAAAATTTCACACACATTTCTAGATACCTATATCTAATAAGTTCAAAAGAAAGGACACACTTAGGGAGGTATTTTGGTGGTCAAGTCACTAAAAAGAGATTAGCTGGTTTCCTGGCATAGCCCAGGATATAATAAAGATTGACTGAAATACATGTTCTAGCTGGTTTCTAGGCGTTGCCAGGGATGTAATATAGACACATTATGTTGTATATTACCTGTTCTCTTCTCCCTAAGGTAAAACAATTTCATATACATGCTGTAAATTACCTATGCTAGGGATAAAACATGAACAATATCAGTCCTAGGGTAGATAAAACAAATAATACATAGAGATGAAAGATTCCTCTCCCCTAAGAATCAAACATATGTTCAATATCTGCTTTTGTTTTTTCATTGTTTATACGGTCCCGAGCAACGCCGGGTAGCCCTGCTAGTCTATATATATAAAAGGCAAAAATCGGTGTGTATGTATGTATGTATGTATGTATGTTTGTTTGTAACGCTAAAACTTTTGAAAGACGGAACCAGAGTTGACAAATTTGGTATCATATTGCACCTTGATCACCCGGATGACAAATATCGAAATTTCACGTCAAACGGACCAGTAGAAAGGGGTCAACTGATCGTTTTTCTCCTAGGGGGGCCCCCCAAAAAACCTGTCATTTTAACGTTATTCAATACGTGTCACGTGACGTGACGTCAGCTCAAACTTTTGACAGACACAACCAAAGTTGACAAATTATGTATCATATTGAACCTTGATCACCCGCATGACAAATATCGAAATTCCACACCAAACGGACCATTAAAAGGGGGTGAACTGATCATTTCTCTCCTAGGGGGGCCCCCAAAAAAACCTGTCATTTTAATGTTAATATTACATAATCCAAAAACGCTTAGTCATGTCACGTGACGTGACGTCAACATCCAGTAATGGCGAACAAATGTAAACAAACACTTTGTTTTACCGATACTTTTGTAATTTCTCTTCTGCTTTGTTCTAGAGATTATTAAACTCCATGACAATGTCTCCAACGTATTTAACTGGTTAAAAATAGTATTTATACAAGAGTTTTAACGAAAAATATCAGGAAAAAATGTACAGGAATAAAAAAAAATTCAGCTTTCAAAATATTCGTCGATAAAAAAACCGATCTTTATATTTACGCTAGCCATTTTGTATATTACCACGTGACCTGCTATCTCTTAAACTGGAGGGGGGGATCCACTTGAATCCAACAAAACCAGTAATTTTTTTTTTCTATTATATATACAGCATTTTCTATAAAATTAAGTGTAGACTTTATAATTAAAACAAAAAATGTTATTCATACTAAAAAAAAAAAACGCTTAGTCATGTCACGTGACGTGACGTCAACATCCACTAATGGCGAACAATTGTACCTATTTACTATGCCTCCCCACGGGACAGAGTTAGACACCAGGGTCGTTTTTTAACGTGGAGAAAAGGTACAAAAATAAAAATTGTCTCAGTCGTGGAGGATTTCTCCTCCACCGAAAGAGAACAAGAAATAGAAGTGCAGCATCTGAAGAACAGATACTACACTTTGATCTTGACCAAAAGGCCAAGAATGCGAACAATTGTAAATAACAACTTTTTTCACAAAACCAACACCGTCTTTCTTTTTTTTCTCTCTCTTTCTCTCTCTCACCCACTTACTCTTCCCTCTCTCTCACCCTCTTTCTCTTGACGTCACACCACTGTTAAACTGTGGGGGGGGGGAACACATTCCCAGGCATTATCTCCTATAGATGCACATTTTATTAGAAATTCAGCTTTCAAAATATTAGACGATAATAAAAATATAAAACCAACACCCTCTTTCTCTTTTCTCTCTCTCTCACCAACTTACTCTTCTCTCTCTCTCACCCTCTTTCTCTTGACCTCCTACTACTGTTAAACTGTGTGTGTGTGGGGGGGGGAAGAGGCAGCTTGAAAACCAACAAAAACAGTGCACAGTTTCCCAAGCATTTGGGGTGGGAAGGGGGGGAAGAAGCCGAGCGCACAGTTTCGTGTGAGAGAGAGAGAACAATTCTCAACCTATATACTCAACAAATTTTTTATCTACAGATTTGAAAGTTTGTATATAGGGTATTCAGACATATGGAAATATATCTAGCATAATCTATCTATTATATCTATAAAAGTGAAAATGTGTGTGTGTGTGAGGTAGCCAGAGAGAGAGAGAGAGAGAGAGAGAGAGAGAGAGAGAGAGACAACAATTCTCAACCTATATATTCAATACATTTTTTATCTACAGATTTGAAAATTTGTATATAGGGTATTCAGACATATGGAAATATATCTAGCATAATCTATCTATTATATCTATAAAAGTGAAAATGTGTGTGTGTGTGTGCGTAAGAGAGAGAGAGGACAATTCTCAACCTATATACTCAACGTATTTTTATCTACGGATTTTAAACTTTGTATATAGGGTATTCAGACATATAGAAATATATCTAGCATAATCTATACATTATATCTATAAAAGTGAGAATGTGAGTGTGTGAGAGAGAGAGAACAATTCTCAACCTATATATTCAACAAATTTTTTACCTACAGATTTGAAAATTTGTATATTGGGTATTCAGACATATGGAAATATATCTAGCATAATCGATCTATTATATCTATAAAAGTCAGAATGTTTGCGTGTGGTTGTGTGTGTAAGGTTGCGAGAGAGAGAGAGAGAGAACAATTCTCAACCTATCTATTCAATAAATTTGTTATCTACAGATTTGACCATTTGTATATAGGGTATTCAGACATATGGAAATATATCCAGCATAATCTATCTATTATATCCATAAAAGTGAGAATGTGTGCGTGAGAGAGAGAGAGAGAGAGAGAGAGAGAGAGTAAGTACAATTCTCACCCTATATATTCAACAAATTTTTTATCTACCGATTATAAAATTTGTATATAGGGTATTCAGACATATGGAAATATATCTAGCATAATCTATCTATTATATCTAGAAAAGTGAGAATGTGTGTGAAAGAGAGAGAGAGAAGAGAGAGAGAGAACAATTCTCAACCTATATATTCAACTAATTTTTATGTACAGATCTGAAAATTTGTATACAGGGTATTCAGACATATGGAAATATATCTAGCATAATCTATTATATCTATAAAAGGTAGAATGTGTGTGTGTGTGTGTGAGTGAGTGAGTGAGTGAGAGAGAGAGAGAGAGAACAATTCTCAACCTATATACTCAACAAATTTTGTATCTACAGATTTGATAATTTGTATATAGGGTATTCAGACATAAGGAAATATATCTAGCATAATCTATCTATTATATCTATAAAAGTGAGAATGTGTGTGAAAGAGAGAGAGAGAGAACAATTCTCAACCTATATATTCAACAAATTCTATCTTTACAGATTTGAAAATTTGTATATAGGGTATTCAGACATTTGGAAATATATCTAGCATAATCTATTATATCTATAAAAGTGAGAATGTGTGTGTGAGAGAGAGAGAAAGAACAATTCTCAACCTATATACTCAACAAATTTTTTATCTACAGATTTAAAAATTTGTATATAGGGTATTCAGACATATAGAAATATATCTAGCATAACCTATCTATTATATCTATAAAATGACCATGTGTGTGTGTGTGAGAGAGAGAGAGAGAGTCAGAGAGAGAGAGAGAGAGAACAATTTTCAGCTTGTGTGTGTGTGAGAAAGAGAGAGAGAGAAAGAGAGGAAGGAAAATTCTCACCCTATATATTCAACAAATTTTTTATCTACATATTAGAAAATTTGGATATAGGGTATTCAGACGTATGGAAATATATCTAGCATAATCTATCTATTATATCTATAAAAGTGAGAATGTTTGTGTGAGAGAGAGAGAAAGAGAGAGAGAGAGAACAATTCTCAACCTATATATTCAACTAATTTTTTATCTACAGATTTGAAAATGTGTATATTGGGTATTCAGACATATGTAAATATATCTGGCATAATCTATGTATTATATCTATAAAAGTGTGAATGTGAGTGATGGAAAGAGCAAAAAATTCTCAACCTATATAACCTATAAAAGTGAGAATATGTGTGAGAGAGAGAGAGAGAGAGAACAATTCTCAACCTATATATTCCACACATTTTTGGGCACAGATTTGGAAATTTGTATATAGGGTAGGCAGACATATAGAAATATATCTAGCATAATCTATCTATTATATCTATAAAAGTGAGAACTTGTGTGTGTGTGTGTGTGTGAGAGAGAGAGAGAACAATTCTTAACCTACATACTCAACAAATTTTTTACCTACAGTTTAGAAAATTTGTATATAGGGTATTCAGACATATGGAAATATATCTAGCATAATCTATCTATTATAACTACAAAAGTTAGAATGTGTGTGTGAGAGAGAGAGAGAGAACAATTCTAAACCTATATATTCAACAAATTTTTTATCTACAGATTTGAAACTTTGTATATAGGGTATTCAGACATATGGAAATATATCTAGCATAATCTATCTATTTTATCTATAAAAGTGAGAATGCGTGTGTGTGAGATAGCGAGAGAGAGAGAGAGAAAAAGAGAGAGATAAAAATTCTCAACCTATACATTCAACAAATTTTTTATCCACAGATTTGAACATTTGTATATAGGGTGTTCAGACATATAGAAATATATCTAGCATAATCTATCTATTATATGTATAAAAGTGAGAATGTGTGTGTGTGTGAGAGAGAGGACAATTGTCAACCTATGTATACAACAAATTTTTTATCTACAGATTTGAAAATTTGTATATAGGGTATTCAGACATATGGAAATATATCTAGCATAATCTATTATATCTATAAAAGTGAGAATGTGTGTGTGTGTCTGTGTGAGAGAGAGAGAGAGAGAGAGAGAACAATTCTCAACCCATATACTCAACAAATTCTTTATCTACAGATTTTAAAATTTGTATATAGAGTATTCATACAAATAGAAATATATCTAGGATAATCTTTCTATTATATCTATAAAAGTGAGAATGTGTGTGTGTGTGAGCGAGAGAGAGAGAGAGAGAGAGAGAGAACAGTTCTCAACCTATACATTCAACAAATTTTTATATATAGGGTATTCAGAAATATCGAAATATATCTAGCATAATCTATTATATCTTTAAAAGTTAGAATGTGTGTGTGTGAGAGATAGAGAGAACAATTCTCAACCTATGCACTCTACAAATTTTTTATCTACAAATTAGAAAATTTGTATATAGGGTATTCACACATATGGAAATATATCTAGCATAATCTATCTATTATATCTATAAAAGTTAGAATGTGTGTGTGAGGTAGCCAGAGAGAGAGAGAGAGAGTAAGAACAATTTTCAACCTATATATTCAACAAATATTTGATCTACAGATTAGAAAATTTGTATATAGGGTATTCAGACATATGGAAATATATCTAGCATAATCTATCTATTATATCTCTAAAATTGAGAATGTGTGTGTGAGAGAGAGAGAGAGAACAATTTTCAACCTATATACTCAAAAAATTTTTTTATCTACAGATTTGAAAATTTGTATATAGGGTATTCAGACATATGGAAATATATCTAGAGTAATCTATCTATTATATCTATAAAAGTGAGAATGCGTGTGTGTGTGAGAGAGAGCGACACAGAACAATTCTCAACCTATATATTCAACAAATCTTTTATGTACAGATCTGAAATATCACATTTGTATAGAAGTAGAAATCTTGATACCTACTCTGATACCTAATAAAAGAAAGGACACTCTTTAGGGCGGATTTTGATTATAACAAGTCACTAATTAGAAATTATAATAAACATTCTAATAATTTAAGAATTTTACCAAAATAAAATTGCATGGTAATCACCCAATTTCTGCCACAAAATTTTGATTGGCAGAACTCATAAACATAAAATATATATTTTCTAATTTCATCTTTTTTTTTTCTTTTTACATAATCTGGTTTGATGTTTTCCCAAATATTCAAATCACTATATTTTGCTGCTTAATATCAAATACAGCAACTGAGTTATTTTTATGCATCAAACAATTACATTTTCTCATTCATCCAAACTAATCACTGAACATCAATTTCATATTTTCTTCACTAAAATATTACTGTGCTTGATGTCATCAAGTGGAGCGGATCATTTTTTTTTCATTTGTTCACACATTTTTCCAATTTATATATATTTTAAAGATTCTTAGCCTATGTCATTGCATACCAATCTGTTTATTAAAAGTTAAGGTTCACTGTAAACACATATGTTACACCAAAATAAAAACGCTTCAGATAATGTCTTGATATTCAATTCAGTTTCTCTTATGAAGTTAGTAGAAATGTTACAGACTTTTGAATCTCAAACACTTTCAATACTGTGCACTGATATTTTCTTTTTTGCAATATAAGCACATTCATGATTTTTTTTACAAACGTTAAAAACTTTCACATTGTGTAG
Organism: Euprymna scolopes; assembly: GCF_053919585.1. Classification (NCBI taxonomy): domain Eukaryota; kingdom Metazoa; phylum Mollusca; class Cephalopoda; order Sepiida; family Sepiolidae; genus Euprymna; species Euprymna scolopes. Next base: position 96,040,211 of record NC_136485.1, read on the forward strand.
CAATATACTGAAACAATTATAAAAATATTTGTTTTTATTTTGAATGATGCAGGGCATCTGAAGAGAGATTTTTCTAACAAAATGAAAGTATAATTTTTAGCAATAGGTATCTAGGAAAAGGCCACTACATATGTTATAAGTTCCAAATTTCCACAACCTGGCAAATACTGGTACATGCTAGCAAATTTAGATTTGCAATTACAAAATATGATTCTAATTTTTTCCTTTGCTCTTTATTCTAACACTACACTATGTTTACTGTGTTATTTCGCTACAGTTGATATTGTGTAGAACAATAAGAAAATCATAGTGAACAATGCATTCAACAAAATTTCACACACATTTCTAGATACCTATATCTAATAAGTTCAAAAGAAAGGACACACTTAGGGAGGTATTTTGGTGGTCAAGTCACTAAAAAGAGATTAGCTGGTTTCCTGGCATAGCCCAGGATATAATAAAGATTGACTGAAATACATGTTCTAGCTGGTTTCTAGGCGTTGCCAGGGATGTAATATAGACACATTATGTTGTATATTACCTGTTCTCTTCTCCCTAAGGTAAAACAATTTCATATACATGCTGTAAATTACCTATGCTAGGGATAAAACATGAACAATATCAGTCCTAGGGTAGATAAAACAAATAATACATAGAGATGAAAGATTCCTCTCCCCTAAGAATCAAACATATGTTCAATATCTGCTTTTGTTTTTTCATTGTTTATACGGTCCCGAGCAACGCCGGGTAGCCCTGCTAGTCTATATATATAAAAGGCAAAAATCGGTGTGTATGTATGTATGTATGTATGTATGTTTGTTTGTAACGCTAAAACTTTTGAAAGACGGAACCAGAGTTGACAAATTTGGTATCATATTGCACCTTGATCACCCGGATGACAAATATCGAAATTTCACGTCAAACGGACCAGTAGAAAGGGGTCAACTGATCGTTTTTCTCCTAGGGGGGCCCCCCAAAAAACCTGTCATTTTAACGTTATTCAATACGTGTCACGTGACGTGACGTCAGCTCAAACTTTTGACAGACACAACCAAAGTTGACAAATTATGTATCATATTGAACCTTGATCACCCGCATGACAAATATCGAAATTCCACACCAAACGGACCATTAAAAGGGGGTGAACTGATCATTTCTCTCCTAGGGGGGCCCCCAAAAAAACCTGTCATTTTAATGTTAATATTACATAATCCAAAAACGCTTAGTCATGTCACGTGACGTGACGTCAACATCCAGTAATGGCGAACAAATGTAAACAAACACTTTGTTTTACCGATACTTTTGTAATTTCTCTTCTGCTTTGTTCTAGAGATTATTAAACTCCATGACAATGTCTCCAACGTATTTAACTGGTTAAAAATAGTATTTATACAAGAGTTTTAACGAAAAATATCAGGAAAAAATGTACAGGAATAAAAAAAAATTCAGCTTTCAAAATATTCGTCGATAAAAAAACCGATCTTTATATTTACGCTAGCCATTTTGTATATTACCACGTGACCTGCTATCTCTTAAACTGGAGGGGGGGATCCACTTGAATCCAACAAAACCAGTAATTTTTTTTTTCTATTATATATACAGCATTTTCTATAAAATTAAGTGTAGACTTTATAATTAAAACAAAAAATGTTATTCATACTAAAAAAAAAAAACGCTTAGTCATGTCACGTGACGTGACGTCAACATCCACTAATGGCGAACAATTGTACCTATTTACTATGCCTCCCCACGGGACAGAGTTAGACACCAGGGTCGTTTTTTAACGTGGAGAAAAGGTACAAAAATAAAAATTGTCTCAGTCGTGGAGGATTTCTCCTCCACCGAAAGAGAACAAGAAATAGAAGTGCAGCATCTGAAGAACAGATACTACACTTTGATCTTGACCAAAAGGCCAAGAATGCGAACAATTGTAAATAACAACTTTTTTCACAAAACCAACACCGTCTTTCTTTTTTTTCTCTCTCTTTCTCTCTCTCACCCACTTACTCTTCCCTCTCTCTCACCCTCTTTCTCTTGACGTCACACCACTGTTAAACTGTGGGGGGGGGAACACATTCCCAGGCATTATCTCCTATAGATGCACATTTTATTAGAAATTCAGCTTTCAAAATATTAGACGATAATAAAAATATAAAACCAACACCCTCTTTCTCTTTTCTCTCTCTCTCACCAACTTACTCTTCTCTCTCTCTCACCCTCTTTCTCTTGACCTCCTACTACTGTTAAACTGTGTGTGTGTGGGGGGGGGAAGAGGCAGCTTGAAAACCAACAAAAACAGTGCACAGTTTCCCAAGCATTTGGGGTGGGAAGGGGGGGAAGAAGCCGAGCGCACAGTTTCGTGTGAGAGAGAGAGAACAATTCTCAACCTATATACTCAACAAATTTTTTATCTACAGATTTGAAAGTTTGTATATAGGGTATTCAGACATATGGAAATATATCTAGCATAATCTATCTATTATATCTATAAAAGTGAAAATGTGTGTGTGTGTGAGGTAGCCAGAGAGAGAGAGAGAGAGAGAGAGAGAGAGAGAGAGAGAGAGAGAGAGACAACAATTCTCAACCTATATATTCAATACATTTTTTATCTACAGATTTGAAAATTTGTATATAGGGTATTCAGACATATGGAAATATATCTAGCATAATCTATCTATTATATCTATAAAAGTGAAAATGTGTGTGTGTGTGTGCGTAAGAGAGAGAGAGGACAATTCTCAACCTATATACTCAACGTATTTTTATCTACGGATTTTAAACTTTGTATATAGGGTATTCAGACATATAGAAATATATCTAGCATAATCTATACATTATATCTATAAAAGTGAGAATGTGAGTGTGTGAGAGAGAGAGAACAATTCTCAACCTATATATTCAACAAATTTTTTACCTACAGATTTGAAAATTTGTATATTGGGTATTCAGACATATGGAAATATATCTAGCATAATCGATCTATTATATCTATAAAAGTCAGAATGTTTGCGTGTGGTTGTGTGTGTAAGGTTGCGAGAGAGAGAGAGAGAGAACAATTCTCAACCTATCTATTCAATAAATTTGTTATCTACAGATTTGACCATTTGTATATAGGGTATTCAGACATATGGAAATATATCCAGCATAATCTATCTATTATATCCATAAAAGTGAGAATGTGTGCGTGAGAGAGAGAGAGAGAGAGAGAGAGAGTAAGTACAATTCTCACCCTATATATTCAACAAATTTTTTATCTACCGATTATAAAATTTGTATATAGGGTATTCAGACATATGGAAATATATCTAGCATAATCTATCTATTATATCTAGAAAAGTGAGAATGTGTGTGAAAGAGAGAGAGAGAAGAGAGAGAGAGAACAATTCTCAACCTATATATTCAACTAATTTTTATGTACAGATCTGAAAATTTGTATACAGGGTATTCAGACATATGGAAATATATCTAGCATAATCTATTATATCTATAAAAGGTAGAATGTGTGTGTGTGTGTGTGAGTGAGTGAGTGAGTGAGAGAGAGAGAGAGAGAACAATTCTCAACCTATATACTCAACAAATTTTGTATCTACAGATTTGATAATTTGTATATAGGGTATTCAGACATAAGGAAATATATCTAGCATAATCTATCTATTATATCTATAAAAGTGAGAATGTGTGTGAAAGAGAGAGAGAGAGAACAATTCTCAACCTATATATTCAACAAATTCTATCTTTACAGATTTGAAAATTTGTATATAGGGTATTCAGACATTTGGAAATATATCTAGCATAATCTATTATATCTATAAAAGTGAGAATGTGTGTGTGAGAGAGAGAGAAAGAACAATTCTCAACCTATATACTCAACAAATTTTTTATCTACAGATTTAAAAATTTGTATATAGGGTATTCAGACATATAGAAATATATCTAGCATAACCTATCTATTATATCTATAAAATGACCATGTGTGTGTGTGTGAGAGAGAGAGAGAGAGTCAGAGAGAGAGAGAGAACAATTTTCAGCTTGTGTGTGTGTGAGAAAGAGAGAGAGAGAAAGAGAGGAAGGAAAATTCTCACCCTATATATTCAACAAATTTTTTATCTACATATTAGAAAATTTGGATATAGGGTATTCAGACGTATGGAAATATATCTAGCATAATCTATCTATTATATCTATAAAAGTGAGAATGTTTGTGTGAGAGAGAGAGAAAGAGAGAGAGAGAGAACAATTCTCAACCTATATATTCAACTAATTTTTTATCTACAGATTTGAAAATGTGTATATTGGGTATTCAGACATATGTAAATATATCTGGCATAATCTATGTATTATATCTATAAAAGTGTGAATGTGAGTGATGGAAAGAGCAAAAAATTCTCAACCTATATAACCTATAAAAGTGAGAATATGTGTGAGAGAGAGAGAGAGAGAGAACAATTCTCAACCTATATATTCCACACATTTTTGGGCACAGATTTGGAAATTTGTATATAGGGTAGGCAGACATATAGAAATATATCTAGCATAATCTATCTATTATATCTATAAAAGTGAGAACTTGTGTGTGTGTGTGTGTGTGAGAGAGAGAGAGAACAATTCTTAACCTACATACTCAACAAATTTTTTACCTACAGTTTAGAAAATTTGTATATAGGGTATTCAGACATATGGAAATATATCTAGCATAATCTATCTATTATAACTACAAAAGTTAGAATGTGTGTGTGAGAGAGAGAGAGAGAACAATTCTAAACCTATATATTCAACAAATTTTTTATCTACAGATTTGAAACTTTGTATATAGGGTATTCAGACATATGGAAATATATCTAGCATAATCTATCTATTTTATCTATAAAAGTGAGAATGCGTGTGTGTGAGATAGCGAGAGAGAGAGAGAGAAAAAGAGAGAGATAAAAATTCTCAACCTATACATTCAACAAATTTTTTATCCACAGATTTGAACATTTGTATATAGGGTGTTCAGACATATAGAAATATATCTAGCATAATCTATCTATTATATGTATAAAAGTGAGAATGTGTGTGTGTGTAAGAGAGAGGACAATTGTCAACCTATGTATACAACAAATTTTTTATCTACAGATTTGAAAATTTGTATATAGGGTATTCAGACATATGGAAATATATCTAGCATAATCTATTATATCTATAAAAGTGAGAATGTGTGTGTGTGTCTGTGTGAGAGAGAGAGAGAGAGAGAGAGAACAATTCTCAACCCATATACTCAACAAATTCTTTATCTACAGATTTTAAAATTTGTATATAGAGTATTCATACAAATAGAAATATATCTAGGATAATCTTTCTATTATATCTATAAAAGTGAGAATGTGTGTGTGTGTGAGCGAGAGAGAGAGAGAGAGAGAGAGAGAGAACAGTTCTCAACCTATACATTCAACAAATTTTTATATATAGGGTATTCAGAAATATCGAAATATATCTAGCATAATCTATTATATCTTTAAAAGTTAGAATGTGTGTGTGTGAGAGATAGAGAGAACAATTCTCAACCTATGCACTCTACAAATTTTTTATCTACAAATTAGAAAATTTGTATATAGGGTATTCACACATATGGAAATATATCTAGCATAATCTATCTATTATATCTATAAAAGTTAGAATGTGTGTGTGAGGTAGCCAGAGAGAGAGAGAGAGAGAGTAAGAACAATTTTCAACCTATATATTCAACAAATATTTGATCTACAGATTAGAAAATTTGTATATAGGGTATTCAGACATATGGAAATATATCTAGCATAATCTATCTATTATATCTCTAAAATTGAGAATGTGTGTGTGAGAGAGAGAGAGAGAACAATTTTCAACCTATATACTCAAAAAATTTTTTTATCTACAGATTTGAAAATTTGTATATAGGGTATTCAGACATATGGAAATATATCTAGAGTAATCTATCTATTATATCTATAAAAGTGAGAATGCGTGTGTGTGTGAGAGAGAGCGACACAGAACAATTCTCAACCTATATATTCAACAAATCTTTTATGTACAGATCTGAAATATCACATTTGTATAGAAGTAGAAATCTTGATACCTACTCTGATACCTAATAAAAGAAAGGACACTCTTTAGGGCGGATTTTGATTATAACAAGTCACTAATTAGAAATTATAATAAACATTCTAATAATTTAAGAATTTTACCAAAATAAAATTGCATGGTAATCACCCAATTTCTGCCACAAAATTTTGATTGGCAGAACTCATAAACATAAAATATATATTTTCTAATTTCATCTTTTTTTTTTCTTTTTACATAATCTGGTTTGATGTTTTCCCAAATATTCAAATCACTATATTTTGCTGCTTAATATCAAATACAGCAACTGAGTTATTTTTATGCATCAAACAATTACATTTTCTCATTCATCCAAACTAATCACTGAACATCAATTTCATATTTTCTTCACTAAAATATTACTGTGCTTGATGTCATCAAGTGGAGCGGATCATTTTTTTTTCATTTGTTCACACATTTTTCCAATTTATATATATTTTAAAGATTCTTAGCCTATGTCATTGCATACCAATCTGTTTATTAAAAGTTAAGGTTCACTGTAAACACATATGTTACACCAAAATAAAAACGCTTCAGATAATGTCTTGATATTCAATTCAGTTTCTCTTATGAAGTTAGTAGAAATGTTACAGACTTTTGAATCTCAAACACTTTCAATACTGTGCACTGATATTTTCTTTTTTGCAATATAAGCACATTCATGATTTTTTTTACAAACGTTAAAAACTTTCACATTGTGTAGCAATATACTGAAACAATTATAAAAATATTTGTTTTTATTTTGAATGATGCAGGGCATCTGAAGAGAGATTTTTCTAACAAAATGAAAGTATAATTTTTAGCATTAGGTATCTAGGAAAAGGCCACTACATATGTTATAAGTTCCAAATTTCCACAACCTGGCCAATACTGGTACATGCTAGCAAATTTAGATTTGCAATTACAAAATATGATTCTAATTTTTTCCTTTGCTCTTTATTCTAACACTACACTAAGTTTACTGTGTTATTTCGCTACAGTTGATATTGTGTAGAACAATAAGAAAATCATAGTGAACAATGCATTCAACAAAATTTCACACACATTTCTAGATACCTATATCTAATAAGTTCAAAAGAAAGGACACACTTAGGGAGGTATTTTGGTGGTCAAGTCACTAAAAAGAGATTAGCTGGTTTCCCGGCATAGCCCAGGATATAATAAAGATTGACTGAAATACATGTTCTAGCTGGTTTCTAGGCGTTGCCAGGGATGTAATATAGACACATTATGTTGTATATTACCTGTTCTCTTCTCCCTAAGGTAAAACAATTTCATATACATGCTGTAAATTACCTATGCTAGGGATAAAACATGAACAATACCAGTCCTAGGGTAGATAAAACAAATAATACATAGAGATGAAAGATTCCTCTCCCCTAAGAATCAAACATATGTTCAATATCTGCTTTTGTTTTTTCATTGTTTATACGGTCCCGAGCAACGCCGGGTAGCCCTGATAGTAATATATAAAAGGCAAAAATCGGTGTGTATGTATGTATGTATGTATGTTTGTTTGTAACGCTAAAACTTTTGACAGACACAACCAAAGTTGACAAATTAGGTATCATATTGCACCTTGATCACCCGCATGACAAATATCGAAATTTCACATCAAACGGACAATTAGAAGGGGGTGAACTGATCATTTTTCTCCCAGGGGGGCCCCCAAAAAAACTTTCATTTTAACGTTATTCAATACGTGTCACGTGACGTGACGTCAGCTCAAACTTTTGACAGACACAACCAAAGTTGACAAATTATATCTAGCATAATCTATTATGGAAACATTGTCATAAAGTTTAATAATATATATAACGAAGGAGAAGAGAAAATGCAAAAGTATCGGAGACAGAACTTGTTATTTACAATTGTTCGCCATTAGTGGACGTTGACGTCACGTCACGTGACATGACTAACAACATTAAAATGACAGGTTTTTTTGGGGCCCCCTGGGAGAAAAACGATAAGTTCACCCCTTTCTACTGGTCCGTTTGACGTGAAATTTCGATATTTGTCATCCGGGTTATCAAGCTTCAATCTGATACCAAATTTGTCAACTCTGGTTCCGTCTTTCAAAAGTTTTAGCGTTACATACAAACATACAAACTCACAGATTTTTGCCTTTTATATATATAGACTAGCAGGGCTACCCGGCGTTGCTCGGGACCGTATAAACAATGAAAAAACAAAAGCAGATATTGAACATATGTTTTATTCTTAGGGGAGACGAATCTTTCATCTCTATGTATTATTTGTTTTATCTACCCCCGGACTGGTATTGTTCATGTTTTATCCCTAGCATAGGTAATTTACAGCATGTATATGAAATTGTTTTACCTTAGGGAGAAGAGAACAGGTAATATACAACATAATGTGTCTATATTACATCCCTGGCAACGCCTAGAAACCAGCTAGAACATGTATTTCAGTCAATCTTTATTACATCCTGGGCTATGCCGGGAAACCAGCTAATCTCTATTTAGTGACTTGACCACCAAAATACCTCCCTAAGTGTGTCCTTTCTTTTGAACTTATTAGATATAGGTATCTAGAAATGTGTGTGAAATTTTGTTGAATGCATTGTTCACTATGATTTTCTTATTGTTCTACACAATATCAACTGTAGCGAAATAAAACAGTAAACTTAGTGTAGTGTTAGAATAAAGAGCAAAGGAAAAAATTAGAATCATATTCTGTAATTGCAAATCTAAATTTGCTAGCGTGTACCAGTATTTGCCAGGTTGTGGAAATTTGGAATTTATAACGTATGTAGTGGCCTTTTCCTAGATACCTATTGCTAAAAATTATACTTTCATTTTGTTAGAAAAATCTCTCTTCGGATGCCCTGCATCATCCAAAATAAAAACAAATATTTTTATAATTGTTTCAGTACATTGCTACACATTGTGAAATTTGTTGACGTTTGTAAAAAAAAATCATGAATGTGCTTATATTCCAAAAAAGAAAATATCAGTGCACAGTATTGAAAGTGTTTGAGATTCAAAAGTCTGTAACATTTCTACTAACTTCATAAGATGTCATGTGAGAAACTTAATTGAATATCAAGACATTATCTGAAGCGTTTTTATTTTGGTGTAACGTATGTGTTTACAGTGAACCGTAACTTTTAATAAACAGCTTGGTATGCAATGACATAGGCTAAGAATCTTAGACAAAATATATATAAATTGGAAAAATGTGTGAACAAATGAAAAAAAAATGATCCGCTCCACTTGATGACATCAAGCACAGTAATATTTTAGTGAAGAAAATATGAAATTGATGTTCAGTGATTAGTTTGGATGAATGAGAAAATGTAATTGTTTGATGCATAAAAAATAACTCATTTGCTGTATTTGATATTAAGCAGCAAAATATAGTGATTTGAATATTAAGGAAAACATCAAATCAGATTATATAAAAAAAAAGATGAAATTAGAAAATATATATTTTCTGTTTATGAGTTTTGCCAATCAAAATTTTGTGGCAGAAATTGGGTGATTACCATGCAATTTTATTTTGATAAAATTCTTAAATTATTTCAATGTTTATTATAATTTCTTATTAGTGACTTGTTATCATCAAAATCCGCCCCAAAGAGTGTCCTTTCTTTTATTAGGTATCAGAATAGGTATCCAGATTTCTACTTCTATACAAATGTGATATTTCGGATCTGTAGATAAACAATTTGTTGCATATATAAGCTGAGAATTGTTCTCTCTCATTCTCTCTCTCACACACCCACACATTCTCACTTTTATAGATATAATAGATAAATTATGCTAGATATATTTCCATGTGTCTGAATAATCTATATACAAATTTTCAAATCTGTAGATAAAAAATTTGTTGAGTATATAGGTTGAGAATTGTTCTCTCTCTCTCTCTCTCCTCTCACGCATGCTCACTTTTATAGATATAATAGATAGATTATGCTAGATATATTTCCATATGTCTGAATACACTATATAAAAATTTTCTTATCTGTAGATAAAAATTTGTTGAATATAAAGGGTGAGAATTGTTCTTACTCTCTCTCTCTCACACACAGACATATTCTCACTTTTATAGACATAATAGATAGATTATGCTAGATATATTTCCATATGTCTGAATACCCTATATACAAATTATCTAATCTGTAGATAAAAAATTTGTTGATTATATAGGTTGAGAATTGCTCTCTCTCTCACAGACACACACATTTTCACTTTTGTAGATATAATAGATAGATTATGCTAGATATATTTCCATATGTATGAATACCCTTTATAACAAATTTAAAATCTGTAGATAAAAAATTTGTTGAATATATAGGTTAAGAATTGTTCTCTCTCTCTCTCTCTACCTCACACACACCCACACACACAAACATTCTGACTTTTATAGATATAATAGATAGATTATGCTAGATATATTCCATATGTCTGAATACCCTATATACAAATTTTCTAATCTGTAGATAAAAAATTTGTTGAATATTTTCAACCCTTATCCTCGAGTGGCGTCTGGGCCTTGATAAGTAGTAATGCGTATTTAGCAAAATATAAATATATATATATATAACAAATTTACTGAATTTCCATTACTAACGATTACTGTATTGTCCAATTGACTACTGCGCTTTTCAACCCTTATCCTCTAGTGGCCTCTGGGCCTTGAGAAGTAGTAATTACTAACGATTACTATATTGACCAATGGACTACTGCACTTTTTAACCCTTATCCTCGGGTGGCCTCTGGGCCTTATTGTCCAATTGACTACTGTGGACTTTTTAACTCTTATGCTCGAGTGGCCTCTGGGCCTTGATAAGTGGAAATGACCAAGTAACAAAAAATAGGTATATAACAAATTTACTGAATTTCCATTACTAACGATTACTATATTGTCCAATTGACTACTGTGCACTTTTCAATCCTTATCCTCGAGTGGCCTCTGGGCCTTGATAAATGGTAATGCGTATGTAACAAAATATACATATATATAACAAATTTACTGAATTTCCATTACTAACGATTACTATATTGTCCAATTGACTACTGCACTTTTAAACGCTTATCCTCGAGTGGCCTCTGGGCCTTGATAAGTGGTAATACCATCGAGTGGCCTCTGGGCCTTAATAAGTGGTTGTGCCTAAGTAACAAAAAATAGGTATATTACAAATATCCCGCATTTCCATTACAACCGACTACTACGGTGCACTTTTCAATCCTTATCCTCGAGTGGCCTGTGGGCTTTGATAAGTGGTAATGCGTATTTAACAAAATATTAATATATATATAACAAATTTACTGAATTTCCATTACTAACAATTACTATATTTTGTCCAATTGACTACTGCACTTTTCAACACTTATCCTCTAGTGGCCTCTGGGCCTTGATAAGTGGTAATGCCTATCTAAACAAAATATAAATATATATATAACAAATTTCCCGACTTTCCATTACTAACGATTACTATGTTGTCCAATTAACTACTGCCATTTTCAACCCTTATCCTCGGGTGGCCTCTGGGCCTTATTGTCCAATTGACTACTGTGCACATTTAACTCTTATCCTCGAGATGTATCTGGGCCTTGATAAGTGGAAATGCCTAAGTAACAAAAAAATAGATATATAACAAATTTCCCAAATTTGACTACTGTGCACTTTTCAACTCTTATCCTCGAGTGGCCTCTGGGCCTTGATAAGTGGTCATATATATTTTTTACAAAATAAAAAAAAAGGTTGGAGTCGCTGAATAACTCATCCTCCCGTTAAAGCGGTTCCATCCTCTTTCCCCAATTTGACTACTGTGCACTTTTCAACTCTCGTCCTCGAGTGGACTATGGGCCTTGATAAGTGGTAATACATATTTTATGAAAAATATATATATATATATATATATATATATATATAACAAAATAGGTTGGAGTTGCTGAATAACTCATCCTCCTGTTAAAGCGGTTCCATCCTCTTTCCCAAATTTGACTACTGTGGACTTTTTAACTCTCATCCTCGAGTGGCCTATGGGCCTTGATAAGTGGTAATACATATTTTTTTATAAATATATATATATATATACCAAAACAGGTGTGAGTCGCTGAATAATTCATCCTTCTATTAAAGCGATTAAATCCTCTTTCCTAAATTTGACTACTGTGCACTTTTAAACTCTCATCCTCGTGTGGCCTATGGGCCTTGATAAGTGGTAATATATAGTTTGTACAAAATATATATATATATATATATATATATATATATAACAAAATAGGTTGGAGTCGCTGAATCACTCATCCTCCCGTTAAAGCGGTTCCATCCTCTTTCCCGAATTTGACTAATGTGCACTTTTCAACTCTTATCCTCGAGTAGCCTATGGGCCTTGATAAGTGGTAATATATTTTTGTTATAAATATATATATATATATATATATATATATATATATATAAAAAAAATAGGTTGGAGTCGCTGAATAACTCATCCTCCCGTTAAAGCGGTTCCATCCTCTTTCCCGAATTTTACTACTATGCACTTTTCAACTCTCATCCTCGAGTGGCCTATTGTCCTTGATAAGTGGTAATATATATTTTTTAATAAAAGTATATATATATATATATATAAAAAAATAGGTTGGAGTTGCTGAATAACTCATCCTCCCGTTAAAGCGGTTCCATCCTCTTTACCGTATTTTTTATACAGTGCACTATTCAACTCTCATCCTCGAGTGGCCTATTGTCCTTGATAAGTGGTAATATATATTTTTTAATAAATATAGATATAAATATATATATAAAAAAACAGGTTGGAGTCGCTGAATAACTCATCCTCCCGTGAAAGCGGTTCCATCCTCTTTCCCGAATTTGACTACTGTGCACTTTTCAACTCTAATCCTCGAGTGTCCTATGGGCCTTGATAAGTAGTAATATATATTTTTTACAAAAATATATACATACATATATATAACAAAATAGGTTGGAGTCACTGAATAATTCATCCTCCTCTTAAAGCGGTTCCATCATCTTTGCCGAATTTGACTACTGTGCACTTTTAAACTCTCATCCTCGTGTGGCCTATGGGCCTTGATAAGTGGTAATATATATTTAAAAATAAATATAGATATAAATATATATATACCAAAATAGGTTGGAGTCGCTGAATAACTCATCCTCCCGTTAAAGCGGTTCCATCCTCTTTCCCAGATTTGACTGCTGTGCACTTTTCAACTCTAATCCTCGAGTGTCCTATGGGCCTTGATAAGTAGTAATATATATTTTTTACAAAAATATATACATACATATATGTAACAAAATAGGTTGGAGTCACTGAATAATTCATCCTCCTCTTAAAGCGGTTCCGTCATCTTTGCCGAATTTGACTACTGTGCACTTTTAAACTTTCATCCTCGAGTGGCCTATAGGCCTTGATAAGTGGTAATAGTTTGTACAATAGTTTGTACAATATATATATCTATATATATATATTACAAAATAGGTAAGAGAGAGAGAAGAGGGTGAGAGAGAGAGAAGAGAAAGAGGTAGAGAGAGAAGAGGGTGAGAGAGAGCAGAGAAGAGGGTGAGAGAGAGCAGAGAAAGAGGGTGAGAGAGAAAGAGGGTGAGAGAAGTGAAAGAGGTAGAGAGAGAAGAGGGTAAGAGAGAAAGAGGGTGAGAGAGAGAAGAGGGTGAGAGAGAGAGAGGTAGTGAGAGAGAGAGATAAGAGAAAGAGGTAGAGAGAGAGAGAAGAGGGTAAGACAGAGAGAGAGAGGGGTAGTGAGAGAGAGAGATAAGAGAAAGAGGTAGAGAGAGAGAGAGAAGAGGGTGAGGGAGAAAGAAGAGGGTGAGAGAGAGAGAGAAGAGGGTGAGGGAGAAAGAAGAGGGTGAGAGAGAGCAGAGGGAGAGAGAGAGAAGAGAAATAGGTAGAGAGAGAGAGATGAAGGTGAGAGAGAGCAGGGAAAGAGGGTGATAGAGAAGAGAAAGAGGTAGAGAGAGAGAGAGAGAAGGGTGAGAGAGAGCAGAAAAAGAGGGTGAGAGAGAGAGAAAGAGGGTCAGAGAGAGAGAGAAGAGAAGAGAAAAAGGTGTACACAGAGAGTGAGAGAGAGAAGAGGGTAAGAGAGAGAGAGAGAAGAGGTTGAGAGAGAGAGAGATAAGAGAAAGAGGTAGAGAGAGAGAAGCGGGTGAGAGAGAGAAGAGGGTGCGAGAGAGAAGAGAAAGAGGTAGAGAGAGAGAAGCGGGTGAGAGAGAGAGAAGAGGGTGCGAGAGAGAAGAGAAAAAGGTAGAGAGAGAGAAGAGGGTGAGAGAGAGAGAAAGAGGATGAGAGAGAGAAGAGAAAGAGAGAGAGAGAAGAGGGTGATAGAGAAAGAGAGTGAGAGAGAGAAGAGAAAGAGAGAGAGAGAGAGAGAAAGAGGGTGAGAGAAGAGGGTAAATGTGCATCTTTTTTTATAGTAGGTAATGCTTGGGAGACTGTGCACATTGCCTCCTCCCCCCTCCCCCCTATAAACGCGGTTCCATTCATAAGAAAACAAACTCGTATAAAAGTAATTTTCGTGTATTTAAGCGGCCTTATACTGATAGCCACCCCTCCCCCTTCCAGTTTAACAGAGTTAGGAGGTAAAAACAAAATGGCTAAAGCCTTGTTTACATGGTAAACTATAGCAAAGAGCATAGTCATCTTTCTTCGCCGGTAAAAAACTTCAAGCAAAAATAAAAACATTTTCCCTACGTCAATTTTTATGTAATTTTGGGATTCTTCTTTTTGAAGTGCGATAAATCCGTTGGTAATAACGGTTCGACTCTTAAACTAATATTTAACTGTGTTATAGTATCAATGATACTCCTCGCAGGCAGCTTTAATGTACGTCAGAGGCTCAGCGTAGCCGACATTTTACTGAGCTGACGTCACGTCACGTGACAGCTAATGAATAATGTTAAAATGACAGGTTTTTTTGGGGGCCCCCCTGGGAGAAAAATGATCAGTTAACCCCCTTCTAGTTGTCCGTTTGACGTGAAATTTCGATATTTGTCATCCGGGTGATCAAGGTGCAATATGCTACCTAATTTGTCAACTTTGGTTGTGTCTGTCAAAAGTTTTAGCGTTACAAACAAACATACATACATACATACATACACACCGATTTTTGCCTTTTATATATATAGAAGACTAGCAGGGCTACCCGGCGTTGCTCAGGACCGTATAAGCAATGAAAAAAACAAAAGCAGATATTGAACATATGTTTTATTCTTAGGGGAGAGGAATCTTTCATCTCAAGTTTTAGCGTTACAAACAAACATTTGTCTTTTATATATATAGATAATGACAGGTTTTTTGGGGGCCCCCCTCGAAGATAACTGATCAGTTGACCAACTTCTAGTGGTCCGTTTGACATGAAATTTCGATATTTGTCATCCGGGTGATGGGGCTTCGATATGATACCAAATTTGTCAAGTTTGGTTCCGTCTTTCAAAAGTTTTAGCGTTACAAACAAACATACATACACACAGACGTTTGGCTTTTATATATATAGAAGAAGAAGAAGATTAAACTTTATGACAATGTTTCCATCGTGATTAACTGGTTAAAAATATTATTTATACAAGAGTTTTAACGAAAAATGTCAGGAAAAAATGTACAGGAATAAAAAAATTCAGCTTTCAAAATATTAGACGATACTAAAAATATCATAATATTTAATTTATAAAATAATTAGCCATTTTGTATATTACCACGTGACCTCATACCTCTTAAGCTGGAAGGGGGGGAGGAGTAAAACCAACACCGTCTCTCTCTCTCACACTTACTCTCTCTCTCTCTCTCTCACTTTCTCTATCACCTTCTTTCTATTTTTCTATTCGTTTAAAAACGCTTAGTCATGTCACGTGACGTGACGTCAACGTCCACTAATGGCGAATCTAAAAGGAACTAAATTCACTATGCACCGCTTTTGGTTACTATGGAAACACTTAATTTAGGAACTAACTTCACTATACACCGCTTTCTCTTCCCCCCCCTCTCTCTCTCACACACACTAAAACCAGTCGGTGTGTTTTTTATTTTACGTACGTATTTTTATATTTTTATCTCACTGCTTTCTTTTTATTTATAGAACTTATTAAAATTTATTTAACTTCTGGCAACAGTTATTTATTTAACTTATATGCTAATACTTTTTGGGTACAAATATTTTTTTTCCAATGTTTACAGAATTTTTTTTTTTTTTTTTAATTTTTTTATACTTTTTAATAGCATTTTCTTTTTTTTTTCATGGGAAATTATTTTTCTATTCGTTTTAAGAAAATGCTATTAAAAAATAAAAATTCGATAAATTCTGGCAACAGTTTAACTCAATGCTACTATTTTTTTGTAAAAATATTTTGTTTCCATGAGGACGCTTTCGACAGTTTAAAGGCTTCCACACGGATCACTCTCTGCACTAGCATATAAAAAAATAGACTTTATAGATTCGATAACTCTAGAAGGGTCATAAAACTTTATTTTTAAAATTTCGATGTTTGACAAACAGTCCATTATGTCTGTAAAAATTTGTTGAAAAATTCAAATAAAGTTTAGAATTCAATTAAAAAAACAACACCGTCTTTTTTTTTCTTTTAAATAAAACTAATTTTAAAATTTCGATGTTCGAAAAACAGTCCATAATATGTCAATATAAAAATTCTATTTTTGTTTGATAAAAAGAATAAAACAGTTAATAAATACAAAAAAAAGTCCATTACGTTCAAATAAAGCCTGTTTGAATAAAACTTCTATATAAAAAAAAAAAAAGGTTCATTCTCCGGTTTTGATCATCCTTAGATAAAACGTCACTTCCGGCAAATGGCTTTGTAAACAACGGGTGGCATTTTTCGAATACATCGGTAAACACTGTATGTTTTTCGAGCAGAATAAATATGTTACATTGAATAAAAACACAAAAAATATATCCAGTTGGATAGAAAAGTAACTTATCTTGCCTTTGCTAACATTTATTTGTTATATATTTGTCTTTTGACAAGTTTTTGTGTACAGTCATACAAACCCAAATATTTTTTTTTTTAAACAGTAATGAATTTTCCGAACTCAATATTTTTCAATTTTTTAATTTTTAAAATCTATCAAAATTTTTCTATTGATTCTATTTTTACTATATTTACAGGGTCAATGTGAAATTTTATGTTCTTTCCAATAAATCGAATATAATATTTTAGACTATCGTTTTTTTTTTTAATTCATTTTTAAGTGTCTATTAAAAAGTAAATACTTAATTTAGTAACCCGATAGTAAATAATTAATGAAGTTTAAAACCTTTTTTTTAAACCACGTTATTTGTTTTTTTTTTTTTTATGGAACCTTGGTCCTTGCTCCTTTATTTGAAAAAAAAATTAGGGCTTGAATGTTGAAAAATTCAAATAAAGTTTAGAATTCAATTAAAAAAACAACACCGTCTTCTTTTTTTTTTTTAAATAAAACTAATTTTAAGACTTATAGATTCGATAACTCTAGAAGGGTCATAAAACTTTATTTTTAAAATTTCGATGTTTGACAAACAGTCCATTATGTCTGTAAAAGTTTGTTGAAAAATTCAAATAAAGTTTAGAATTCAATTAAAAAAACAACACCGTCTTTTTTTTTTTTTTTTTAAATAAAACTAATTTTAAAATTTCGATGTTCGAAAAACAGTCCATAATATGTCAATATAAAAATTCTATTTTTGTTTGATAAAAAGAATAAAAAAGTTAATAAATACAAAAAAAAGTCCATTAAGTTCAAATAAAGCCTGTTTGAATAAAACTTATATATAAAAAAAAAAAGGTTCATTCTATACGGTTTTGATCATCCTTAGATAAAACGTCACTTCCTGCAAATGGCTTTGTAAACAACGGGTGGCATTTTTCAAATACATCGGTAAACACTGTATGTTTTTCGAGTTGAATAAATATGTTACATTGAATAAAAACACAAAAAATATATCCAGTTTGATAGAAAAGTAACTTATCTTGCCTTTGATAACATTTATTTGTTATATATTTGTCTTTTGACAACTTTTTTGAATCTATGTGTACAGTAATACTAACCCAAATATTTTTTTTTTAAACAGTAATGAATTTTCCGAACTCAATATTTTTCAATTTTTAAACTCAATATTTTTCAATTTTTTAATTATTAAAATCTATCCAAATTTTTCTAATGATTCTATTTTTACTATATTTTCAGGGTCAATGTGAAATTTTATGTTCTTTCCAATAAATCGAATATAATATTTTAGACATTCGTTTTTTTTTTTAATTCCCGACCCCCCCCATCCCAATTTTTAAGTGTCTATTAAAAAGTAAAATTAGGGCTTGAATTACATTTTTCGAGGACTTATATTGACTGCTTTCTTTTTCTTTATAGAACTTAATAACATTTATTTATTTATTTCATATGCTAATATTTTTGGAATTTTACAATACACTTTATTACAAATACTTCTGGCAACAGTTATTTATTTAACTCATATGCTAATACTTTTTGGGTAAAAATATTTTGTTTCCATGTTTCGGAATTTTTTTTTTTTACCTTTTTTTATAATTTTTAATAGCATTTTCTTTTTACATTACAACGTTAATGTTTATGCATATTGAAATAAAATACATGTGTTTATTATTAAAAATAATTATTAATATTTAAAATAATAATATGTGTTCATTAATAAAAATAAATATTAATATTTAATATAAAATAAAATGTGTTTATTAATGAATATAAATATTACTATTTAAAATTATAAAATGTTTATTATTAAAAATAAATATTAATATTTAAAATAATAAAATGTGTTGATTATTAAAAATATATATTAATATTTAAAATAATAAAATGTGTTTATTATTAATAATATATATTAATATTTAAAATAATAAAATGTGTTTATTAAAAATATATATTAATACTTAAAATAATAAAATGTGTTTATTATTAAAAATAAATATTAATATTTACAATAAAATAACATGTGTTTATTATTAAAAATAAATATTAATATTTAAAATAAAATAAGTGTTTATTATTAAAACTAAATATTAACATTTAAAATAATAAAAGGTGTTTATTATTAAAAATAAATATTAATATTAAAAATAAAATAAAATGTGGTCATTATTAAAAATAAATAATAGTATTTAAAATAATAAAATGTGTTCATAATTAAAAATAAATATTAATATTAAAATAAAAATGTGTTTATTATTAAAAATAAATATTAATATTCAAATAAAAATGTTTTTATTATTAAAAATAAATATTAATATTTAAAGTAGAATAAAATGTGTTTATTATTATAAATAAATATTAATATTTAAAATGAAATGTGTTTATTATTACAAATAAATATTTATATTTAAAATAATAAAATGTGTTTATTATTAAAAATAAATATTAATATTTAAAATAATAAAATGTGTTTATTATTAAAACGGGCACACTTAAAAAGAAAAGAACCCCCTCCCTAATGCAGGAGAGAGAATACTCCCTGCTTGATCCCCTTCTTTGGTTGGATGACTGCCACCTCCCTATAGCGAGGGGTAAAAAAAAAACAAATCACCCCTTCAGCTCTTCCCTAATCTGCGTAGCACGGCTCCCTCTTACAGGGAGGGAAGGTCAACAGGTGGAGGAAAAATAGTCAACGCAGGTCATACCGCCTGACCAGCTAAAATCGCCTTTTTATATAAGGCAGACAGTCAGACTATTTGCCTTGAGGGCGGGCTAAGCCCTCCTACCCCCCCCCCCCAAGCTGAGAGCTGGGGATACTTCTCTCAGACGGGGTATGGGAGGACAGGGAGACCTTCCCTCTTTCAACTAAGAGATAGATATCCTTTTGTATGGTTGATTGACCAACCCCCCTGTCGGTTCCGCTTACTCCATTCGGAAAGAGATCAACCTTACACAAAAAAACAAAAAAAAATATGGGGAGACGGAAGCCTTCCCGGGCCCCCTTTCTGGGAGGAGAAGTTCCCCGGCTCCTACCTTTTGGGGAGTGCTCAGCCCGCCCTCCAGTCAACCAAATAAAAAAAAATTTACCCATCCCACCTTTGTGGGAAGAGTGCTCAGCAAACCGTCTGAGCCACTATAAAAAAAAAGTTTCCTTCCCCAAGATGGGAAGGGAACGAGAAAGGAAAATTCTTAAAAATACAGGGTCCACACACGGTCTAACCCCTGGGGATCTAAAATAAACTTCTCATATACACCGACACACACAGACAGTCTGATTGATTCTTTGTTCAACAGATTATAAGAATAAAACACTGAGCCAACATTAACAATTCTGACTTATCATTCAGACATGATTACGAAACTTTTCCCAGAAGGAAAAGAATGCGAAATGCGCCATGGAAAAACCCTTTGTGTTACATACATGTTGGAGAGAGTCTTAAAAATAACTGTACAACGCAGGGTATACCACCCGCCTCCTTCAGATTGGATTGGACAAAAATGAAATTAAAAGGAAACGAAATTAGAAACAGTCAGTTCTTTCTTATGCATCAAACAATTACATTTTCTGATATTCATTCAAACTAATTACTGAAAATCAATTATATATTTTCTTTACTAAAATATTACTGTTCTTGATTTCACCAAGTGGTGCGGATCTGTTTTATACATTAACAATGTGCACAATATTTGAAGAATAAAGATATTTTTGTTTTTGTGTTTTAGGTGGTGAAGGTGATCTGGGGAGTGTTCTTTTTTTTTCACAAAAAAGGTACTTTTTACGAATGGGTATCCAAGAAAATTACAGTATTTTGTCAGAAATTAAGGTTTTCATTGACCACTCTCAATACTATCAGAAATGAACAAAGTTAATTAAACAATCTACACAATACAAACTAACTGTTTTGTTGGCTTTTTATTCTAACTCCAAACTAACCCATAACTACATTTTTCTTTTATTTTGCAAATTTGATTTCCTTTAGTTTATATTGTGTAGCTGAATCAGAAATTGATTTCACTTTTGTCATTTGTAGTTAACATGCTATCAGCGCAATTACTACAGTGTAATCACACATGATCTACCAAAATAAAAACACTTCAGATAAAGTCTTAAATAGAATTCAGTTCCTTACATGACATCTGATGAAGTCAGTACAAACGTTACAAACTAATACTCGAAAAACAATTTGACATTTACTGTACTACAATATCACATTTGTATAGAAGTAGAAATCTGGATACCTATTCTGATACCTAATAAAAGAAAGGACACTTTTTGGGGCGGATTTTGATGATAACAAGTCACTAATTAGAAATTATAATAAACATTCAAATAATTTAAGAATTTTACCAAACAATTCAATATTGATACATTATAAGAAACATTTCCAGTGCTTTTCTCTTTTTAGCAATAGTTGGTTGATAATTAGAGGTCTTAACGAACCCTATACTATGCTTTACTTTGTTTTGTATATATATTTTGTATTGTGTGGAATTAACAAAGATTCATATGCAGGAATCTGTTGATACATTCCAAGAATCCCAATGCGACCAACAAACTTGAAAGACTACAATTTCTTTTTACTATGACCAATAAGAAAGCTCAAGGACTAAGTTGTTGGACTCATCCTGATCACCATTTTAAATTATTGTTAACAGTAAGTTTAACATTTTAAGTACAGAATAATATTTCTTTTGATATTTATAAATTACTATTTTCTGTGACAGATGTTACTTTTTCAATATTGATTGTACCCTCTTTTGTGTTTTTACATTTTGCATACAATAATATTAAGCACACCATACCAAGACCACTATTTCACCATCTAATAAACTGCCTACCAAGACCAATGTTTTCAAGTGACAATGGAGAGTATTCATGTTATGTTTCACACTTTTATGTTTTGAAATATTTTGCTGCTTAATATCAAATTCAGCAGATGTTTACTTTGTTTTGTGTATATACTTTATATTAGGTAGAATAAACAAAACTTAATTTCGCTACCATCATTATTTGTAGTGACATGCACTGTTAACATAAATAAAATCACTGGTGACAATCCCTGATACCTGTTTCGTATAAGCACCAAATAACTATGATAATGTGTTATTGTTGATAAAAAAAAAAAAAAATACTCCCTCCCTAAGGCAGGAGAGGGTAGACTTCCTGCCCCATCCCCTTAGTTGGTTGGATGATCAGTCACCTCCCTATACCGAGGGGTAAAAAATAAAAGCAAATCACCCCTTCCCTAATCTGCGTAGCAGGGAGGGAAGGTCAACAGGTGGAAGAAAAATAGTCAACGCAGAGCATACCGCCTGACAAGCTAAAATCGCCTTTTTATATACGGCAGACAATCAGACTCTGATTGCCTGGAGGGCGGGCTGAGCAATGAATGTGGAAGCCGGGGAACTTCTCTCAGAAGGAGGATGGGAGGCCCAGGGAGCCTTCGCTCTCCTCCTAAGAGAGGGATATCCTCTTACTCCCTTCGGAAAGAGATCAACCTTACACAAAACAAAAAATATGGGAAGAGAAGCCTTCCCGGGCCCCCCCTCCCCCTTCTGGGAGGAGAAGTTCCCCGGCTCCAACCTTTTTTTTGGGGGAGGGGCTAAGCCTGTCCTCCAGGCAACCAACTGAAAAAGAAATTTACCCATCCCACCTTTGTAGGAAGTGTGCTCAGCCCACCTTCTGAGCCACTGTGAAAGTTTCCTTCCACCAAAAGGGAAGGGAACGAGGAAGGAAAAGTCTCTGAGAATCTTCATGCAATTTCTTTGACAAAGAAACTGTTTTCACTTGATTCCACACAAAATTTTTATTGCTTTTTCATCTATTGTCTTATATTAGGATTTCTTTATGCATGTTATTTTATTTAAGAGTACTAAATAGCTTTTCAGTTTCTTGAGACTCTTTCAACTGTCTGGATTCTGCAGCAACGTTGTGGAGTGATATGTAAAACATAAATTGGTACTTTATAACAATAGGTATGCAGAATTCTAACTCGCCAGTGTTGATCGTTTCAATTATTTACAAATTCACCAGGTCCTGGATATGACCATAAACTGTATCCAAACGTGGGGTTTTGTGAAGTGTGAAGCCACCATTTAATTGCTATTGCTACCAGGTCCACTCTGATCTGGAGTGGTAGTACCTGTTAGGGTCCCAATTATGAGTTAAATAGAAACCAACATTAAATAAACAAATATATTCTAGGAAAAAAAATGTCACTAGATTTGGCATGAAATAACCTGATATAGTGTTGATATGTCATAAAACAAAATGAACCAACAAATTCACCAATTGACACAAGATCAGCAAATGTATCTTTCTTTTCCTTTTTCTGTGCTTATTTCTTGGTACTAAGCTTATCATTAACTAACCCTGACATTTCTTTTACTTTGTTTTGTGTATATATTTTATTTTGTGTAGAATAACCAAAAAGACATTTCGCTACCACATTTGCAGCGAAATGTTAGCATACATAAAATCACTGGTGACAACCCATGATGTTTTTTCTTATGAACACCAAATAACCAACACGCTTTCCATTGGTTTTTCATGATAACAATTTAATATTGATAAATTATAATAAACATGTCCATTACTTTTCTTTTTTTATCAATAAATATACTTGGTTGATAATTAGAGAACACAATGTTTATTGTAATAAAACTTGTGATCTATATAACATCCAATTCTAAAAATTAAACTTTCCTTTCTCAATTGAAACAAACAACATACCCCACACTATGTTCCTAAAAATGAGGATTTTACTATTGCGTTTACATAATTTTTTAGCTATGTTTCTCTTACTTTCAGCATGAGATCATTTTCTACACATGTTTCATGCATACCACACAAACATTTTACCTCTGACATTTTGAATTTTTTTCCAATTTCCTTTCACCATGAACATTATCATTAGTACAGTTTTCATTTAAAATGAAGCTGTACATGGTTACTATTACTTGGAAAGCAGATCTAAAAAAAAAAAAATAACTGTTTTCACTTTGAAAATTTACGATTTATAGATCTCGGATTTGGCCCTTCTTCATCTTTTATCTTATATTTGTAAATATTGTATATATAAACTTTTGTCTTATTTCTCCAATGTTATTTCATTCATGCAATTTCATAATCCACCAACATTGTATAAGATTCAATTCCATTTGACACTTGAAAACAACTTTTTATATAGTAAACAGCATTTATTTCTTTTCAGACATATTCTTATTTTATTTTATTTCCAGTACTATGTTTTATTTCATTTTGTGGACACTCATTTACCTCTCTGGGATGCTGCAGGGAACATGTAGAGTGATATATCAAACAAGAAGTGGTACTTTATGACAATAGGTATCTAGGATTTACACATACCAGTGTTGATAGTTTGAAATATTTACAGACTAACATTTTACACAATATAAACACATGTACCTTTTTTTTTTCTTTTCCTTTGCTTATTTCTCGAACCTAAACTTATCATTAACTAACCCGTAACTTTGTTTACTTTGTTTTGCGTATATATTTTATATTGGGTAGAATTAACAAAACTTAATTTCGCTACCATCATTATTTTTAGTGACATGCACTGTTAACATAAATAAAATCACTGGTGACAATCTTTGATACCTGTTTCGTATAAGCACCAAATAACTATCACTATTTCGATTTGCTGTACATGTTTCCTATTACTTGGAAACCAGATTTTTTAAAAATCCCATTTTTTTTTCACTCTGAGAATTTTCATTATATTTCTTTGACAAACGATTTGTTTTCAATGAACTTCAGCACATGATTGTTACTGCTTTTTCCCCTTTTGTCTTATATTTGTTTTTCTTCATGCCAAATATTTTATATATCAATTTTTTGCTAATTTCTTAAATTTTATTTCTTTAATTCTTAGTCCACCAATATAGTATAAGTTTCAATTGCATTGAACGCAATGTTTTAGATAGTAAACATCAGCATATTTCACTTTTCAAGCACCTTTTCATTTTATTTCAAATACTATGTTTTATTTATTTTGTTGACACTCATTTACCTCTCTGGGGTGCTACAAGGAACATGTAGATTGATATACCAAACATGAATTGGTGCTTTATAACAATAGGTATCTATAATTTTGCTTAATTCTCTAACCTAAACTTATCATTAACTAACCGTAAATTATGTTTTAGTTTTGTGTATATATTTTATATTGTGAAGAATAAACAAAAATTCATTTCCCCACCACATTTACACTGTTGGCATACACAAAAATCACTGGTTACAATCATTGGTAGCTGTTTTTCAAAAACACCAAATGACATTCACGCTTTCCATTGGTTTCTCATGATAACAATTTAATATTGATAAATTATAATAAACATGTCCATTACTTTTCTCTTTTTATCAATAAATATACTTGGTTGATAATTAAAGAACACAATGTTTATTGTAATAAAACTTGTGATCTATAACATCGAATTGTATAAATTAAAGTTTCCTTTCTCAATTGAAACAAACAACATATCCCTCACTAAAAATGAGGATTTTACTATTGCCTTTTAGATAATTTTTTAACAATGTTTCTCTTCTTACTTTCAGCATCAGAAAATATAATTTTCTACACGTGTTTCATGCATACCACACAAACGTATATGTGACCAACATTTTACCTCTGATATATTTTTTTCCAATTTCCTTTCACCATTGTCATTATCATTAGTACAGTTTTCGTTTTGTCTTTAAAATGAAGTTGTACATGTTTCTTAATACTTCGAAACCAAATATATCAAAAAACATTTTTTTTCACTTACAAAATTTTCATGATATTTCTTTGACAATCATATTTATTTTTAATTGAATTCAGCACATGATTCTTACTGCTTTATCACCTTTTATCTTATATTTCTTTTTCTTCATGCCAAATATTTTAAATATCAAATTTTTGCTCATTTCTTAAATTGAATTAAAAAAATGAACTTTTTTATTCCACCAATATTGTATAAGGCTCAATTCCATTGAACACAGTGTTTTATATAGTAAACATCAGCATTTGTTTCTATTTTATTTTATTTCAAATACTGTTTCATTTCACTTTCTCGATAATCATTTACATCTTTGGGGTGCAACAGGGAACATGTACAGTGATATATCAAACATGAATTGGAACTTTATAACAATAGGTATCTAGAATTTCCACATACCAGTGTGGATAGTTTTAAATATTTACAAACTTACAATTTACACACTATAAACAAATGTATCTTTTTTTCTTTTCTTTGCTTATTTCTCGAACCTAAACTTATCATTAACTAAACCTAAACTTTGTTTACTGCATTTTGTGTATATATTTTATATTGGGTGAAATAAACAAAACTTAATTTGGCTAATATCATTTGTAGTGGCATGCACTATTGACATATATAAAATCACAGGTGACAATCCTTGATTCCAGTTTCGTATAAGCACAAAATATCTATCATAATTTCGATTTGTTGTTCATGATAAAAATTTAATATTGATACATTGTAATAAACATTTCCATTGCTTTTATCTTTTTATCAATACATATACTTGGTTGATAATTAGAGGACACAACTAACCCTATACTTTGCTTTACTTTGTTTTGTATATATATTTTGTATTGTGTGGAATTAACAAAAATTCATATGCAGGAATCTGTTGATACATTCCAAGAATCCCAATGCGACCAACAAACTTGAAAGACTACAATTTCTTTTTACTATGACCAATAAGAAAGCTCAAGGACTAAGTTGTTGGACTCATCCTGATCACCATTTTAAATTATTGTTAACAGTAAGTTTAACATTTTAAGTACAGAATAATATTTCTTTTGATATTTATAAATTACTATTTTCTGTGACAGATGTTACTTTTTCAATATTGATTGTACCCTCTTTTGTGTTTTTAAATTTTGCATACAATAATATTAAGCACACCATACCAAGACCATAATTTCAGTATCTAATAAACTTCCTACCAAGATCAATGTTTTCAAGTAACAACGGAGAGTATTCATGTTATGTTTCACATTTTATGTTTTGAAATATTTTGCTGCTTAATATCAAATTCAGCAGATGAGTTCTTTCTTAGGCATCAAACAATTACATTTTCTGATATTCATTCAAACTAATTACTGAAAATCAATTTCATATTTTCTTTACTAAAATATTACTATGCTTGATTTAATCAAGTGGTGCGAATCTGTTTTTTACACTAACAATGTGCACATTTTTTGAAGAATAAAGTTTTTTTTTTTTTAAGGTGGTGAAGGTGATCCGGGGAGTGTTTTATTTTTGTTTTGTTTTTCAAAAAAGGTACTTTTTACGAATGGGTATCCGAGAAACATTCAGTATTTTGTCAGAAATTAAGATTTTCATTGACGACTCTCAATACTATCAGAAATGAACAATCTACACAATACAAACTAACTGTTTTGTTGGCTTTTTATTCTAACTCCAAACTAACCCATAACTACATATTTCTTTTATTTTGCAAATTTGATTTCCTTTAGTTTATATTGTGTAGCTGAATAAGAAATTGATTTAACTTTTGTCATTTGTAATTAACATGATTTCAGCGCAATTACTACAGTGTAATCACACATGATATACCAAAATAAAAACACTTCAGATAAAGTCTTCTTACATAGAATTCAGTTTCTTACATGACATCTGATGAAGTCAGTACAAACGTTACAAACTAATACTTGAAAAACAATTTGACATTTACTGTACTACAATATCATATTTGTATAGAAGTAGAAATCTGGATACCTATTCTGATACCTAATAAAAGAAAGGACACTCTTTGGGGCGGATTTTGATGATAACAAGTCACTAATAAGAAATTATAATAAACATTGAAATAATTTAAGAATTTTACCAAAATAAAATTGCATGGTAATCACCCAATTTCTGCCACAAAATTTCGATTGGCAAAACTCATAAACAGAAAATATATATTTTCTAATTTCATCTTTTTTTTTTACATAATCTGATTTGATGTTTTCCTTAATATTCAAATCACTATTGTTTTGCTGCTTAATATCAAATACAGCAAATGAGTTATTTTTTATGCATCAAACAATTACATTTTCTCATTCATCCAAACTAATCACTGAACATCAATTTCATATTTTCTTCACTAAAATATTACTGTGCTTGATGTCATCATGTGGAGCGGATCATTTTTTTTCATTTGTTCACACATTTTTCCAATTTATATATATTTTGTCTAAGATTCCTAGCCTATGTCATTGCATACCAATCTGTGTATTAAAAGTTAAGGTTCACTGTAAACACATATGTTACACCAAAATAAAAACGCTTCAGATAATGTCTTGATATTCAATTCAGTTTCTCACATGACATCTTATGAAGTTAGTAGAAATGTTACAGACTTTTAAATCTCAAACACTTTCAATACTGTGCACTGATATTTTCTTTTTTGGAATATAAGCACATTCATGATTTTTTTTACAAACGCCAACAAATGTCACATTTTGTAGCAATGTACTGAAACAATTATAAAAATAGGTATCTAGGAAAAGGCCACTACATATGTTATAAATTCCAAATTTCCACAACCTGGCAAATACTGGTACACGCTAGCAAATTTAGATTTGCAATTACAGAATATGATTCTAATTTTTTCCTTTGCTCTTTATTCTAACACTACACTAAGTTTACTGTTTTATTTCGCTACAGTTGATATTGTGTAGAACAATAAGAAAATCATAGTGAACAATGCATTCAACAAAATTTCATACACATTTCTAGATACCTATATCTAATAATTTCAAAAGAAAGGACACACTTAGGGAGGTATTTTGGTGGTCAAGTCACTAAATAGAGATTAACTGGTTTCCCGGCATAGCCCAGGTTGTAATAAAGATTGACTGAAATACATGTTCTAGCTGGTTTCTAGGCGTTGCCAGGGATGTAATATAGACACATTATGTTGTATATTACCTGTTCTCTTCTCCCTAAGGTAAAACAATTTCATATACATGCTGTAAATTACCTACGCAAGGGATAAAACATGAACAATACCAGTCCTAGGGTAGATAAAACAAATAATACATAGAGATGAAAGATTCCTCTCCCCTAAGAATAAAACATATATTCAATATCTGCTTTTGTTTTTTCATTGTTTATACGGTCCCGAGCAACGCCGGGTAGCCCTGCTAGTCTTCTATATATATAAAAGCCAAACGTCTGTGTGTATGTATGTTTGTTTGTAACGCTAAAACTTTTGAAAGACACAACCAGATTTGACAAATTTGGTATCATATCGAAGCCCCATATCCCGGATGACAAATATCGAAATTTCACGTCAAACGGACCAGTAGAAAGGGGTGAACTTATCGTTTTTCTCCCAGGGGGGCCCCCAAAAAACCTGTCATTTTAACGTTATTCATTACGTGTCACGTGACGTGACGTCAGCTCAGTAAAATGTCGGCTGCGGCTGAGGTACGTTAAAACTGCCTTCGGAGGAGAAATTGATACTATAACACAGTTAACTATTAGTTTTCGACTCGAACCGTTATTACCAACGGAATTATCGCACTCCAAAAATCAAAATCCCAAAATTACACGAAAATTGACGTAGGGAAAATGTTTTTATTTTTGCTTGAAGTGTTTTGCCGGCGAAGATGACTTTGCTCTTTGTAAAACATGTAAACAAAGATTTAGCCAAAAGATTTAGCCATTTTGTTTATACATTCTAACTCTGTTCACTTGAAGGGGGAGGGGTGGGTATCAGTATCAGGCCGCTTATGTAAACGAAAATTAGGTCGCGTGCACATTTTCCAAAGAACACATTCTCTCTCTCTCGCCGTCTTTCTCTCTCTCTCTCTCTCTCTCTCTCGCCGTCTTTCTCTCTCTCTCTCTCTCGCCGTCTTTCTCTCTCTCTCTCACTCTCTTCTATCTCTACACCTTTCCTAACTCTCTCTATCACCATATTTCTCTCTCTCTCACTCTCTTCTCTCTCTCTCTCTAGACCTCTTTCTCTTCTCTTTCTCTCTCTCACCCTCTTTATCTACTCTCTCTCTCTCTCACCCTCTTTCCCTTCTATCTATATTAGCACTTATCAAGGCCAATAGGCAACTCGAGATTGAAAGTTCAAACGTGCACAGTAGTGAAATTTGGGAAAGAGGATGGAACAACTTTCTCTTCTGCCTCTCTCTCACACTATTTATCTTCTCTCGCTCTCTCTCTCTCTCACCCTGTTTCTCTTCTCTCTATATTAGCACTTATCAAGGCCAATAGGCAAATCGAGGATAGACTCGACGATGAGAGTTCAAACGTGCACAGTATTACAATTTGGAAAAGAGGATGGAACAACTTTCTCTTCTGCCTCTCTCTAACACTCTTTATCTTCTCTCTCTCTCTCACCCTGTTTCTCTTCTCTCTATATTAGCACTTATCAAGGCAAATAGGCAACTCGAGGATCAACTCGACTCACCATATTTCTCTCTCTCTCACTCTCTTCTCTCTCTAGACCTCTTTCTCTTCTCTTTCTCTCTCTCACCCTCTTTATCTACTCTCTCTCTCACCCTCTTTCCCTTCTATCTATATTAGAACTTATCAAGGCCAAAAGGCAACGAGGATGAGAGTTCAAACGTGCACAGTAGTGAAATTTGGGAAAGAGGATGGAACAACTTTCTCTTCTGCCTCTCTCTCACGAAAGAGGATGGAACAACTTTCTCTTCTGCCTCTCTCTCACACTCTTTATCTTCTCTCTCTCTCTACCCCTGTTTCTCTTTTCTCTATATTAGCACTTATCAAGGCCAATAGGCAACTCGAGGATAAACTCGACGGTGAGAGTTCAAACGTGCACAGTATTCAAATTTGGGAAAGAGGATGGAACAACTTTCTCTTCTGCCTCTCTTTCAAACTCTTTATCTTCTCTCTCTCTCTCTCACCCTGTTTCTCTTTTCTCTATATTAGCACTTATCAAGGCCAATAGGCAACTCGAGGATCAACTCGACCATGAGAGTTCAAACGTGCACAGTATTCAAATTTGGGAAAGAGGATGGAACAACTTTCTCTACTGCCTCTCTCTCACACTCTTTATCTTCTCTCTCTCTCACCCTGTTTCTCTTCTCTCTATATTAGCACTTTTCAAGGCCAATAGGCAACTCGAGGATCAACTCGACGATGAGAGTTCAAACGTGCACAGTATTCAAATTTGGGAAAGA
Source organism: Euprymna scolopes (assembly GCF_053919585.1). Taxonomy (NCBI): domain Eukaryota; kingdom Metazoa; phylum Mollusca; class Cephalopoda; order Sepiida; family Sepiolidae; genus Euprymna; species Euprymna scolopes. The sequence continues at coordinate 96,071,471 of NC_136485.1, forward strand.
GGATGGAACAACTTTCTCTTCTGCCTCTCTCTCACACTCTTTATCTTCTCTCTCTCTCACCCTGTTTCTCTTCTCTCTATATTAGCACTGATCAAGGCCAATAGGCAACTCGAGGATCAACTCGACGATGAGAGTTCAAACGTGCACAGTATTCAAATTTGGGAAAGAGGATGGAACAACTTTCTCTTCTGCCTCTCTCTCACACTCTTTATCTTCTCTCTCTCTCTACCCCTGTTTCTCTTCTCTCTATATTAGCACTTATCAAGGCCAATAGGCAACTCGAGGATCAACTCGACGATGAGAGTTCAAACGTGAACAGTAGTCAAATTTGGGAAAGAGGATGGAACAACTTTCTCTTCTGCCTCTCTCTCCCACTCTTTATCTTCTCTCTCTCTCTCACCCTGAAAGATTCCTCTCCCCTAAGAATAAAACATATGTTCAATATCTGCTTTTGTTTTTACATTGTTGTTACGGTCCCGGGCAACACCGGGTAGCCCTGCTAGTCTTCTATATATATAAAAGCCAAACGTCTGTGTGTATGTATGTTTGTTTGTAACGCTAAAACTTTTTAAAGACGGAACCAAACTTGACAAATTTGGTATCATATCGAAGCCCCATCACCCGGATGACAAATATCGAAATTTCACATCAAACGGACCACTAGAAGTTGATCAACTGATCAGTTATCTTCGAGGGGGGCCCCAAAAAAACCTGTCATTATCTATATATATAAAAGAAGACAAATGTTTGTTTGTAACGCTAAAACTTGAGATGAAAGATTCCTCTCCCCTAAGAATAAAACATATGTTCAATATCTGCTTTCGTTTTTTCATTGTTTATACGGTCGCGAGCAACGCCGGGTAGCCCTGCTAGTCTATATATATAATCTATATATATAAAAGCCAAACGTCTGTGTGTATGTATGTATGTTTGTTTGTAACGCTAAAACTTTTGAAAGACGGAACCAAACTTGACAAATTTGGTATCATATCGAAGCCCCATCACCCGGATGACAAATATCGAAATTTCACGTCAAATGGACCACTAGAAGTTGGTCAACTGATCAGTTATCTTCGAGGGGGGCCCCAAAAAAAACCTGTCATTATCTATATATATAAAAGACAAATGTTTGTTTGTAACGCTAAAACTTGAGATGAAAGATTCCTCTCCCCTAAAAATAAAACATATGTTCAATATCTGCTTTTGTTTTTTTATTGTTTATATGGTCCCGAGCAACGCCGGGTAGCCCTGCTAGTCTTCTATATATATAAATCTCAAACGTCTGTGTGTTTGTATGTTTGTATGTAACGCTAAAACTTTTGAAAGACGGAACCAGAGTTGACAAATGTGGTATCATATTGAAGCCCCATATCCCGGATGACAAATATCGAAATTTCACGTCAAACGGACTAGTAGAAGGGGGTAAACGTATCAGTTATCTTCAAGGGGGGCCCAAAAAAACCTGTCGTTTTAATGTTTTTTATTACGTAATTCTTGAATGATCCAATGTAAATCATACGTAAAAAAAAACGCTTAGTCATGTCACGTGACGTGACGTCAACATCCACTAATGGCGAACAATTGTAAATAACAACTTTTTTCATCGATACTTTTCCAATTTCTCTTCTCCTTCGTTATATATACTGTTAAACTTTATGACAATGTTTCCATCGTGATTAACTGGTTAAAAATAGTATTTATACAAGAGTTTTAACGAAAAATGTCAGGAAAAAATGTACAGGAATAAAAAAATTCAGCTTTCAAAATATTAGAGGATAAGAAAAATATCATAATATTTATGTTATAAAATAATTAGCCATTTTCTATATTACCACGTGACCTCATACCTCTTAAACTGGAAGGGGGGAGGAGTAGTGGCCGCTTAAAAACCAACACCGTCTTCCTCTTTTTTCTCTCTCTCTCACCCACTTACTCTTCCCTCTCTCTCACCCTCTTTCTCTTGACGTCATACCACTGTTAAACTCTCTCTCTCACACTTTCACTTCTCTCTCTCTCTCTCTCTCTCTCACTTTCTCTATCACCCTCTTTCTATTTTTCTATTCGTTTAAAAACGCTTAGTCATGTCACGTGACGTGACGTCAACGTCCACTAATGGCGAAGGAACTAAATTTACTATACACCGCTTTTGGTTACTATGGGAACAGTTAATTTTTGTGCTGATTCGATTTTTCATTAATAAACAAATTTTATTATTCTAAAAGGAACTAACTTCACTATACACCGCTTTTGGTTACTATGGGAACAGTTAATTTTTGTGCTGATTCGATTTTTCATTAATAAACAAATTTTATTATTCTAAAAGGAACTAACTTCACTATACACCGCTTTTGGTTACTATGGGAACAGTTAATTTTTGTGCTGATTCGATTTTTCATTAATAAACAAATTTTATTATTCTAAAAAAAATACAGGACCCTTTAAAAGTAAAACAATATTTGTTTAATAGTAATTATTAAAGAACAAGTTAAAATTTGACTTTTTTGGCCTTTTTAAATCTAAAACATGTGGTTATGTCTATGAATTTGGCTTTTTATGCTGAAAGATTTGGCTTCAAACATTAACATCGTTATATTTAAGCTAAAAACCAAACAGCAATTACCTATAATGTATCATTACCACGTGACCACTTACATCTTTCTCTTCTCTCTCTCTCTCTTCTCTCTCTCTCTCTCTCACTTTCTCTATCACCCTCTTTAAAACCAGTCGGTGTGTTTTTGATTTTACGTATGTATTTTTATATTTTTATCTCAGTAATTTTTATTATATTTATATATTTTAGATATTGACTGCTTTCTTTTTATTTATAGAACTTAATAAAATTTATTTATTTATTTCATATGCTAATATTTTTCGGATTATACAATACACTTTATTGCAAATACTTCTGGCAACAGTTATTTATTTAACTTATATGCTTATACTTTTTGGGTACAAATATTTTTTTTTCCATGTTTACAGAATTTTTTTTTTTTTTTACATTTTTTTTATACTTTTTAATAGCATTTTCTTTTTTTTTTCATGGGAAATTATTTTTCTATTCGTTTTAAGAAAATGCTATTAAAAAATAAAAATTCGATAAATTCTGGCAACAGTTATTTATTTAACTCAATGCTACTATTTTTTTGTAAAAATATTTTGTTTCCATGTTTTCTAAATTTTTTTTTTTACTTTTTTATATACTTTTTATTAGCATTTTCTTTTTATATGACAACGTTAATGTTCATGAATATTTAAATAAAATACATTACTGCACATTTATTAATATTATCTCTCTTTTAATCAGTTTTATCGACTATCAGCCAAATAACCGGGGTCTAAAAGTTGGGAAATTATTTTTCTATTCATTTAAAGAATATGCTATTAAAAAAGAAAAAGTTGATAAAAGTGAGACATAAACAGTAAAAAAAAAAGAAGATATTATTATTAAATGTGTAGTAATGTCTTTTATTTCAATATTCGATATAAGAATAATTTCAATATTTCATATATATAATATTTCAATTTAATAAAAGAAAAAGTCGATAAAATTGACACATAAACAGTAAAAATAACATACAGTAATAAAGTTATTATTAAATGCTCGTGTTTGCGCGTATAGGAATGCCCACCAGGCCCACGCCCCACCACTTATAACATAAAGAAGTACATGGATTAATATCCCGAAAACTACCTTTTTGTGACAAAATTCAATGGGATATTCGTTTTCAGCATACTCCAAATTATTACTATTAAACAAATATTGTTTTACTTTTAAAATTTCCTATATTGCTTAAAATAATATAAAATGTGTTTATTATTAAAAATAAATATTAACATTTAAATTAATAAAATGTGTTTATTATTAAAAATAAATATTAATATTTATTTAAAATAATAAAATGTGTTTATTATTAAAAATAAATATTAACATTTCAAATAATAAAATGTGTTTATTATTATAAAATAATTATTAATATTTTAAATATGTGTTCATTAATAAAAATATATATTAATATTTAATATAAAATAAAATGTGTTTATTAATGAATATAAATATTACTATTTAAAATTATAAAATGTGTTTATTATTAACAATAAATATTAATATTTAAAATAATAAAATGTGTTTATTATTAAATATATATTTATAATATTTAAAATAATAAATTGTGTTTATTATTAAAAATAAATATTAATATTTAAAATAAAATAACATGTGTTTATTATTAAAAATAAATATTAAGATTTAAAATAAAATAAATGTTTATTATTAATAATAAATATTAACATTTAAAATAATAAAAGGTGTTTATTATTAAAAATAAATATTAATATTAAAAATAAAATAAAATGTGTTTATTATTAAAAATAAATAATAATATTTAAAATAATAAAATGTGTTCATTATTAAAAATAAATATTAATATTAAAATAAAAATGTGTTTATTATTAAAAATACATATTAATATTCAAATAAAAATGTTTTTATTATTAAAAATACATATTAATATTCAAATAAAAATGTTTTTATTATTAAAAATAAATATTAATATTTAAAGTAGAATAAAATGTGTTTATTATTATAAATAAATATTAATATTTAAAATAAAATGTGTTTATTATTAAAAATAACTATTAATATTTAAAATAATAAATTGTTTTTATTATTAAAAATAAATATTAATATTAAAATAAAATGTGTTTATTATTAAAAATAAATATTAATATTTAAAATAATAAAATGTGTTTATTATTAAAACGGGCACACTTAAAAAGAAAAGAACCCCCTCCCTAATGCAGGAGAGAGAATACTCCCTGCTTGATCCCCTTCTTTGGTTGGATGACTGCCACCTCCCTATAGCGAGGGGTAAAAAAAAAACAAATCACCCCTTCAGCCCTTCCCTAATCTGCGTAGCACGGCTCCCTCTTACAGGGAGGGAAGGTCAACAGGTGGAGGAAAAATAGTCAACGCAGGTCATACCGCCTGACCAGCTAAAATCGCCTTTTTATATAAGGCAGATAGTCAGACTATTTGCCTTGAGGGCGGGCTAAGCCCTCCTACACCCCCCCCCCCCCCAAAGCTGAGAGCTGGGGAAATTTCTCTCAGAAGGGGTATGGGAGGACCGGGAGACCTTCCCTCTTTCAACTAAGAGATAGATATCCTTTTGTATGGTTGATTGACCCCCCCCCTGTCGGTTCCGCTTACTCCATTCGGAGAGAGATCAACCTTACACACAAAAAAAAAAAATATGGGGAAAGAGGAAAGCCTTCCCGGGCCCCCTTTCTGGGAGGAGAAGTTCCCCGGCTCCTACCTTTTTGGGAGTGCTCAGCGCGCCCTCCAGTCAACCAAATAAAAAAAAAATTTACCCATCCCACCTTTGTGGGAAGAGTGCTCAGCAAACCTTCTGAGCCACCATAAAAAAAAGTTTCCTTCCCCAAGATGGGAAGGGAACGAGAAAGGAAAATTCTTAAAAATATATGGTCCACACACGGTCTAACCCCTGGGGATCTAAAATAAACTTCTCATATACACCGACACACACAGACAGTCTGATTGATTCTTTGTTCAACAGATTATAAGAATAAAACACTGAGCCAACATTAACAATTCTGACTTATCATTCAGACATGATTACGAAACTTTTCCCAGAAGGAAAAGAATGCGAAATGCGCCATGGAAAAACCCTTTGTGTTACATACATGCTGGAGAGAGTCTTAAAAATAACTGTACAACGCAGGGTATACCACCCGCCTCCTTCAGATTGGATTGGACAAAAATGAAATTAAAAGGAAACGAAATTAAAAACAGTCAGTTCTTTCTTATGCATCAAACAATTACATTTTCTGGTATTCATTCAAACTAATTACTGAAAATCAATTATATATTTTCTTTACTAAAATATTACTGTTCTTGATTTCACCAAGTGGTGCGGATCTGTTTTATACATTAACAATGTGCACAATATTTGAAGAATAAAGATATTTTTGTTTTTGTGTTTTAGGTGGTGAAGGTGATCTGGGGAGTGTTCTTTTTTTTTCACAAAAAAGGTACTTTTTACGAATGGGTATCCAAGAAAATTACAGTATTTTGTCAGAAATTAAGGTTTTCATTGACCACTCTCAATACTATCAGAAATGAACACAGTTAATTAAACAATCTACACAATACAAACTAACTGTTTTGTTGGCTTTTTATTCTAACTCCAAACTAACCCATAACTACATTTTTCTTTTATTTTGCAAATTTGATTTCCTTTAGTTTATATTGTGTAGCTGAATCAGAAATTGATTTAACTTTTGTCATTTGTAGTTAACATGCTATCAGCGCCATTACTACAGTGTAATCACACATGATCTACCAAAATAAAAACACTTCAGATAAAGTCTTAAATAGAATTCAGTTCCTTACATGACATCTGATGAAGTCAGTACAAACGTTACAAACTAATACTTGAAAAACAATTTGACATTTACTGTACTACAATATCACATTTGTATAGAAGTAGAAATCTGGATACCTATTCTGATACCTAATAAAAGAAAGGACACTCTTTGGGGCGGATTTTGATGATAACAAGTCACTAATTAGAAATTATAATAAACATTGAAATAATTGAAGAATTTTACCAAAATAAAATTACTTGGTAATCACCCAATTTCTGCCACAAAATTTTGATTGGCAAAACTCATAAACATAAAATATATATTTTCTAATTTCATCTTTTTTACTTTTTACATAATCTGGTTTGATGTTTTCCTTAATATTCAAATCACTATATTTTGCTGCTTAATATCAAATACAGCAAATGAGTTATTTTTTATGCATCAAACAATTACATTTTCTCATTCATCCAAACTAATCACTGAACATCAATTTCATATTTTCTTCATTGTTGATACATTATAATAAACATTTCCATTGACTGGTCGTTTGCTTAGCTTAGGTTTACATCATTTTTTCACAATGTTTCTCTACTTGCTTTCAGCATGAGATCATATTCTGCACATGTTCCATGCATATCACACAAACTTATAATATTTGATCAACATTTGACTAACAATTTTACAAAAAAGACCTACCACCTTAAGGGGGGTAAAGGTAAGGCTTCCCACATAACCATAAAAGAAAGCCGCCCCCCCCCCATACAGTGGGAAAGAGCTCCCTTCCCATTCTGGGGCAGAGAAGGGGCAAGGAAAACTCTTAAACATAAATGGTCAACGGAGGATATACACCCTGGGAAACTAAAAGAGCCTTTTTATACACATCATCAGATGGCAAAACTTAAAAAGATAAAGAGAGCTAAAGCAAGCTGGTCTAATAAACAGGTTTACACTACACTCAAGTTTACTTCAGACCCCTATTTCCTCCGTGCGAATAAGGTCATGACCCCCCGTCCCCAAGTGCAGGGAGGTTGCCCATCTCCCCTCCGGGCAAACTTAAAAAAAAAAAAATACTCCCTCCCTAAGGCAGTAGAGGGTAGACTTCCTGCCCCATCCCCTTAGTTGGTTGGATGATCAGTCACCTCCCTATACCGAGGGGTAAAAAATAAAAGCAAATCACCCCTTCAGCCCTTCCCTAATCTGCGTAGCAGGGAGGGAAGGTCAACAGGTGGAAGAAAAATGGTCAACGCAGAGCATACCGCCTGACAAGCTAAAATCGCCTTTTTATATACGGCAGACAATCAGACTCTGATTGCCTGGACGGCGGGCTGAGCAATGAATGTGGAAGCCGGGGAACTTCTCTCAGAAGGAGGATGGGAGGCCCAGGGAGCCTTCGCTCTCCTCCTAAGAGAGGGATATCCTCTTACTCCCTTTGGAAAGAGATCAACCTTACACAAAACAAAAAATATGGGAAGAGAAGCCTTCCCGGGCCCCCCTCCCCCTTCTGGGAGGAGAAGTTCCCCGGCTCCAACCTTTTTTTTTGGGGGGGGGCTAAGCCTGTCCTCCAGGCAACCAACTGAAAAAGAAATTTACCCATCCCACCTTTGTAGGAAGTGTGCTCAGCCCACCTTCTGAGCCACTGTGAAAGTTTCCTTCCACCAAAAGGGAAGGGAACGAGGAAGGAAAAGTCTCTGAGAATCTTCATGCAATTTCTTTGACAAAGAAACTGTTTTCACTTGATTCCACACAAAATTTTTATTGCTTTTTCATCTATTGTGTTATATTAGGATTTCTTTATGCATGTTATTTTATTTAAGAGTACTAAATAGCTTTTCAGTTTCTTGAGACTCTTTCAACTGTCTGGATTCTGCAGCAACATTGTGGAGTGATATGTAAAACATAAATTGGTACTTTATAACAATAGGTATGTAGAATTCTAACTCGCCAGTGTTGATCGTTTCAATTATTTACAAATTCACCAGGTCCTGGATATGACCATAAACTGTATCCAAACATGGGGCTTTGTGAAGTGTGAAGCCACCATTTAATTGCTATTGCTACCAGGTTCACTCTGATCTGGAGTGGTAGTACCTGTTAGGGTCCCAATTATGAGTTAAATAGAAACCAACATTAAATAAACAAATATATTCTAGGAAAAAAAAATGTCACTAGATTTGGCATGAAATAACCTGATATAGTGTTGATATGTCATAAAACAAAATGAACCAACAAATTCACCAATCGACACAATATCAACAAATGTATCTTTCTTTTCCTTTTTCTGTGCTTATTTCTTGGTACTAAGCTTATCATTAACTAACCCTGACATTTCTTTTACTTTGTTTTGTGTATAAATTTTATTTTGTGTAGAATAACCAAAAAGACATTTCGCTACCACATTTGCAGTGAAATGTTAGCATACATAAAATCACTGGTGACAACCCATGATGTTTTTTCTTATGAACACCAAATAACCAACACGCTTTCCATTGGTTTTTCATGATAACAATTTAATATTGATAAATTATAATAAACATGTCCATTACTTTTCTTTTTTTATCAATAAATATACTTGGTTGATAATTAGAGAACACAATGTTTATTGTAATAAAACTTGTGATCTATAACATCCAATTCTAAAAATTAAACTTTCCTTTCTCAATTGAAACAAACAACATACCCCACACTATGTTCCTAAAAATGAGGATTTTACTATTGCGTTTACATAATTTTTTAGCTATGTTTCTCTTACTTTCAGCATGAGATCATTTTCTACACGTGTTTCATGCATACCACACAAACATTTTACCTCTGACATTTTTATTTTTTTTCCAATTTCCTTTCACCATGAACATTATCATTAGTACAGTTTTCATTTAAAATGAAGCTGTACATGGTTACTATTACTTGGAAAGCAAATCTAAAAAAAAAAAATAAATGTTTTCACTTTGAAAATTTACGATTTATAGATCTCGGATTTGGCCCTTCTTCACCTTTTATCTTATATTTGTAAATATTGTATATATAAACTTTTTTCTTATTTCTCCAATGTTATTTCATTCATGCAATTTCATAATCCACCAACATTGTATAAGATTCAATTCCATTTGACACTTGAAAACAACTTTTTATATAGTAAACAGCATTTATTTCTTTTCAGACATATTCTTATTTTATTTTATTTCCAGTACTATGTTTTATTTCATTTTGTGGACACTCATTTACCTCTCTGGGATGCTGCAGGGAACATGTAGAGTGATATATCAAACAAGAAGTGGTACTTTATGACAATAGGTATCTAGGATTTACACATACCAGTGTTGATAGTTTGAAATATTTACAGACTAACATTTTACACAATATAAACACATGTACCTTTTTTTTTTCTTTTCCTTTGCTTATTTCTCGAACCTAAACTTATCATTAACTAACCCGTAACTTTGTTTACTTTGTTTTGCGTATATATTTTATATTGGGTAGAATTAACAAAACTTAATTTCGCTACCATCATTATTTTTAGTGACATGCACTGTTAACATCAATAAAATCACTGGTGACAATACTTGATACCTGTTTCGTATAAGCACCAAATAACTATCACTATTTCGATTTGCTTTTTCATGATAATATGTTCATCTTGATACATTATAATAAACATTTCCATTCACTGGTCGTTTGCTTAGCTTAGCTTTACATCATTTTTTCACAATGTTTCTCTACTTGCTTTCAGCATGAGAGCAGATCATATTCTACACGTTTCATGCATATCACACAAACTTATAATATTTGATCAACATTTGACTAACAATTTTTTGCCAATTTCCTTCAACATTCTCATTACCATTAGTACAGTTTACATTTTGTCTTTAAAATGAAGCTGTACATGTTTCCTATTACTTGGAAACCAGATTTGTAAAAATCCCATTTTTTTTTCACTCTGAGAATTTTCATTATATTTCTTTGACAAACGATTTGTTTTCAATGAACTTCAGCACATGATTGTTACTGCTTTTTCCCCTTTTGTCTTATATTTGTTTTTCTTCATGCCAAATATTTTATATATCAATTTTTTGCTAATTTCTTAAATTTTATTTCTTTAATTCTTAGTCCACCAATATAGTATAAGTTTCAATTGCATTGAACGCAATGTTTTAGATAGTAAACATCAGCATATTTCACTTTTCAAGCACTTTTTCATTTTATTTCAAATACTATGTTTTATTTCATTTTGTTGACACTCATTTACCTCTCTGGGGTGCTACAAGGAACATGTAGATTGATATACCAAACATGAATTGGTGCTTTATAACAATAGGTATCTATAATTTTACTTAATTCTCTAACCTAAACTTATCATTAACTAACCGTAAATTATGTTTTAGTTTTGTGTATATATTTCATATTGTGAAGAATAAACAAAAATTCATTTCACCACCACATTTGCACTGTTAGCATACACAAAAATCACTGGTTACAATCATTGGTAGCTGTTTTTCAAAAACACCAAATAACATTCATTGGTTTTTCATGATAACAATTTAATATTGATAAATTATAATATGTGAAACTTACGTCACCCGCGCGTCGTCCAGTGGTGGAATGACCCCGGTTGTCGGTTCTGATGTTTCCTCAGCGATGATGTCACGGCCGGTTTCCTAAAACAGACTTGTCATGCAAAAACAATTGAAGGGACCAAGTCAATAAGCGTTTCTTTTTGTTTAAACTTCTTTGTATTCAATCAGGGTACAATCGCAGTTAGCTGTTTAGTTAGGGACTGGCCACTTGTTAACTGCGAGGTTTTCTCTTCTCTCTCTCCGACAGACAACTCAATTATCTACGTGACGGGGTCAATCGATGGGGGAATCTACGTTCGTCGGACCCAAGGAAGCAAGGCTCTCTCTCTTACTCTCTCAAGGCTCGCTGCTTATATTGTGGGGGCGTGGACTGGGTCCCTTCCCGTTTCAGGTCGTTGGCCAATCAGAATTAAGGGATCACTGTCCGTCAGATCTTCGCCAGGCGGTCTATACCCAAAAAAGGAGCTGTCTTTCTTTCTCTGTTGGCATTCGGTTGTTCCCTAATGGAACTTGACAGGACATAAAAACAGAGATGCCTTACTTAATTATTTTTGAGAGGACATAAAAACAGCTGAATCCGATTCCACAAAGGCCACGCGTCTTTTCAATAGGGTCACGTGTCGCCCCGCTGTTCGGCGACTGTTTGCTTTGTAGATCGGAATTTCATTGGTATCCTCGCCACCCACGGGCTGTCATAGCCAATTTAACGTCATCACGTTCTTCCACCATAAGCTACGATCTTATCTTTTTTTCTCTTCTTTTCGTCGTTTACAGCTGCCTGTTTTCCCTTTCTTTTTCCACGGGTTCACCGCTACTCTTGGCCTTTTGGTCAGGATCAAAGTGCAGCATCTGTTCTTCGGATGCCGCACTTCCATTTCTTGTTCTCTTTCGGTGGAGGAGAAATCCTTCACGACTGGGACAATTCTTATTTTTGTACCCTTGAGCGTCTCTCAAATAAACATGTCCATTACTTTTCTCTTTTTATCAATAAATATACTGGTTGATAATTAAAGAACACAATGTTTATTGTAATAAAACTTGTGATCTATAACATCGAATTGTATAAATTAAAGTTTCCTTTCTCAATTGAAACAAACAACATATCCCACACTAAAAATGAGGATTTTACTATTGCCTTTTAGATCATTTTTTAACAATGTTTCTCTTCTTACTTTCAGCATCAGAAAATATAATTTTCTACACGTGTTTCATGCATACCACACAAACGTATATGTGACCAACATTTTACCTCTGATATATTTTTTTCCAATTTCCTTTCACCATTGTCATTATCATTAGTACAGTATTCGTTTTGTCTTTAAAATGAAGTTGTACATGTTTCTTAATACTTCGAAACCAAATATATCAAAAAATAATTTTTTTCACTTACAAAATTTTCATGATATTTCTTTGACAATCATATTTGTTTTTAATTGAATTCAGCACATGATTCTTACTGCTTTATCACCTTTTATCTTATATTTCTTTTTCTTCATGCCAAATATTTTAAATATCAAATTTTTGCTCATTTCTTAAATTGAATTAAAAAAATGAACTTTTTTATTCCACCAATATTGTATAAGGCTCAATTCCATTGAACACAGTGTTTTATATAGTAAGCATCAGCATTTGTTTCTATTTTATTTTATTTCAAATACTGTTTCATTTCACTTTCTCGATAATCATTTACATCTTTGGGGTGCAACAGGGAACATGTAGAGTGATATATCAAACACGAATTGGAACTTTATAACAATAGGTATCTAGAATTTCCACATACCAGTGTGGATAGTTTTAAATATTTACAAACTTACAATTTACACACTATAAACAAATGTATCTTTTTTTCTTTTCTTTGCTTATTTCTCGAACCTAAACTTATCATTAACTAAACCTAAACTTTGTTTACTGCATTTTGTGTATATATTTTATATTGGGTGAAATAAACAAAACTTAATTTGGCTAATATCATTTGTAGTGGCATGCACTATTGACATATATAAAATCACAGGTGACAATCCTTGATTCCAGTTTCGTATAAGCACAAAATATCTATCATTATTTCGATTTGTTGTTCATGATAAAAATTTAATATTGATACATTGTAATAAACATTTCCATTGCTTTTATCTTTTTATCAATACATATACTTGGTTGATAATTAGAGGACACAACTAACCCTATACTTTGCTTTACTTTGTTTTGTATATATATTTTGTATTGTGTGGAATTAACAAAGATTCATATGCAGGAATCTGTTGATACATTCCAAGAATCCCAATGCGACCAACAAACTTGAAAGACTACAATTTCTTTTTACTATGACCAATAAGAAAGCTCAAGGACTAAGTTGTTGGACTCATCCTGATCACCATTTTAAATTATTGTTAACAGTAAGTTAAACATTTTAAGTACAGAATAATCTTTCTTTTGATATTTACAAATTACTATTTTCTGTGACAGATGTTACTTTTTCAATATTGATTGTACCCTCTTTTGTGTTTTTACATTTTGCATACAATAATATTAAACACACCATACCAAGACCACAATTTCAGTATCTAATAAACTTCCTACCAAGATCAATGTTTTCAAGTGACAACGGAGAGTATTCATGTTATGTTTCACATTTTTATGTTTGGAAATATTTTGCTGCTTAATATCAAATTCAGCAGATGAGTTCTTTCTTATGCATCAAACAATTACATTTTCTGATATTCATTCAAACTAATTACTGAAAATCAATTTCATATTTTCTTTACTAAAATATTACTATGCTTGATTTCATCAAGTGGTGCGAATCTGTTTTTTACACTAACAATGTGCACATTTTTTGAAAAATAAAGTTTTTTTTTTTTTTTAAGGTGGTGAAGGTGATCCGGGGAGTGTTTTTTTTTTGTTTTTTTTCCAAAAAAGGTACTTTTTACGAATGGGTATCCGAGAAACATTCAGTATTTTGTCAGAAATTAAGATTTTCATTGACGACTCTCAATACTATCAGAAATGAACAATCTACACAATACAAACTAACTGTTTTGTTGGCTTTTTATTCTAACTCCAAACTAACCCATAACTACATATTTCTTTTATTTTGCAAATTTGATTTCCTTTAGTTTATATTGTGTAGCTGAATAAGAAATTGATTTAACTTTTGTCATTTGTAATTAACATGCTTTCAGCGCAATTACTACAGTGTAATCACACATGATATACCAAAATAAAAACACTTCAGATAAAGTCTTCTTACATAGAATTCAGTTTCTTACATGACATCTGATGAAGTCAGTACAAACGTTACAAACTAATACTTGAAAAACAATTTGACATTTACTGTACTACAATATCATATTTGTATAGAAGTAGAAATCTGGATACCTATTCTGATACCTAATAAAAGAAAGGACACTCTTTGGGGCGGATTTTGATGATAACAAGTCACTAATAAGAAATTATAATAAACATTGAAATAATTTAAGAATTTTACCAAAATAAAATTGCATGGTAATCACCCAATTTCTGCCACAAAATTTTGATTGGCAAAACTCATAAACAGAAAATATATATTTTCTAATTTCATCTTTTTTTTTTTACATAATCTGGTTTGATGTTTTCCTTAATATTCAAATCACTATATTTTGCTGCTTAATATCAAATACAGCAAATGAGTTATTTTTTATGCATCAAACAATTACATTTTCTCATTCATCCAAACTAATCACTGAACATCAATTTTATATTTTCTTCACTAAAATATTACTGTGCTTGATGTCATCAAGTGGAGCGGATAATTTTTTTTTCATTTGTTCACACATTTTTCCAATTTATATATATTTTGTCAAAGATTCCTAGCCTATGTCATTGCATACCAATCTGTTTATTAAAAGTTAAGGTTCACTGTAAACACATACGTTACACCAAAATAAAAACGCTTCAGATAATGTCTTGATATTCAATTCAGTTTCTCACATGACATCTTATGAAGTTAGTAGAAATGTTACAGACTTTTGAATGTCAAACACTTTCAATACTGTGCACTGATATTTTCTTTTTTTGGATATAAGCACATTCATGATTTTTTTTACAAACGCCAACAAATGTCACATTTTGTAGCAATGTACTGAAACAATTATAAAAATAGGTATCTAGGAAAAGGCCACTACATCTTCTTCTATCTTCTATATATATAAAAGACAAAAATCTGTGAGTTTGTATGTTTGTATGTAACGCTAAAACTTTTGAAAGACACAACCAGACTTGATAAATTTGGTATCATATCGAAGCCCCGTATCCCGGATGACAAATATCGAAATTTCACTTCAAACGGACGAGGAGAAAGGGGTAAACGTATCAGTTATCTCCAAGGGGGGCCCAAAAAAAACTGTCATTGTAATGCTTTTTATTACGTAATTCTTGAATGATCCAATGTAATTCATACGTAAAAAAAAAAAACGTTTAGTCATGTCACGTGACGTGACGTCAACGACCACTAATGGCGAACAATTGTAAATAACAACTTCTGTCTTCGCTACTTTTGCATTTTTCTCTCCGCCTTAGTTATATCTATTATTTAACTTTATGCCAATGTTTCCATCGTGATTACCTGGTTAAAAATATTATTTATACAAGAGTTTTAACGAAAAATGTACAGGAATAAAAAAATTCAACTTTCAAAATATTAGACGATATTAAAAATATCTTAATATTTATGTAATATAAAATAATTAGCCATTTTGTATATTACCACGTGACCTCATACCTCTTAAGCTGGAAGGGGGGGAGGAGTAAAACACCGTCTCTCTCTCTCACACTTACTCTCTCTCTCTCTCTCTCACTTTCTCTATCACCCTCTTTCTATTTTTCTATTCGTTTGAAAACGCTTAGTCATGTCACGTGACGTGACGTCAACGTCCACTAATGGCGAATGCACCGCTTTTGGTTAGGAACTAACTTCAATATACACCGCTTTCTCCCCCCCCCCTCTCTCTCTCACACACTTTCATTTTAAAACCATTCGGTGTGTTTTTTATTTTACGTACGTATTTTACACTGCTTTCTTTTTATTTATAGAACTTTTTTTTTACAATGTTTACAGAATTTTTTTTTTTTTTTTTTAATTTTTTTTATATTTTTTAATAGCATTTTCTTTTTTTTTTCATGGGAAATTATTTTTCTATTCGTTTTAAGAAAACGCTATTAAAAAATAAAAATTCGATAAATTCTGGCAACAAAGTGACTATTCGCAGCCGGCTGCGGCTATTCTAAAATGCTATTCGCAGCCGGCCGGCGGCGAAACCGGAAGTTGTCGAGATAAACGCGCTTAGACATTTTGTAAACATTGTTTTTAAAAAATAAAAAATAATACTTCTATTATGTTTTAAACGACTGTAATAGTTTATTTTGGAAGTATATTTCATAAGGAAAATAAACAACCCACTTTAAAACCAGAAATTACGAGTTTTATATATTTTATTCGCAGTTTTTTGTTGGGGGTAGTCCATTATGTCTGTAACAGTTTGTTGAAAAAGTGTAGAATTCAATTAAAAAAACAACACCGTCTTTTTTTTTTTTTTTAAATAAAACTAATTTTAAATTTCGATGTTCGAAAAAGAGTCCATAAAGAATAAAACAGTTAATAAATACAAAAAAAAGTCCATTAAGTTCAAATAAAGCCTGTTTGAATAAAACTTATATAAAAAAAAACCGTCACTTCCGGCAAATGGCTTTGTAAACAACGG
The DNA here is from genome assembly GCF_053919585.1 of Euprymna scolopes. Taxonomy (NCBI): domain Eukaryota; kingdom Metazoa; phylum Mollusca; class Cephalopoda; order Sepiida; family Sepiolidae; genus Euprymna; species Euprymna scolopes. Next base: position 96,088,161 of record NC_136485.1, read on the forward strand.
GTGGAATTTTTCGAATACATCGGTAAACACTGTATGTTTTTCGAGCTGAATAAATATGTTACATTGAATAAAAACACAAAAAATATATCCAGTTGGATAGAAAAGTAACTTATCTTGCCTTTGATAACATTTATTTGTTATATATTTGTCTTTTGACAACTTTTTTGAATCTACGTGTACAGTAATACAAACCCAAATATTTTTTTTTTAAACTAATGAATTTTCCGAACTCAATATTTTACAATTTTTTAAATTTTAAAATCTATCAAAATTTTTCTATTGATTCTATTTTTACGATATTTTCAGGGTCAATGTGAAATTTTATGTTCTTTCCAATAAATCGAAAATAATATTTTAGACTATCGTTTTTTTTTTTAATTCACGAACCCCCCCCCATGTACATTTTTCGAATACATCGCTAAACACTGTATGTTTTTCGAGCTGAATAAATATGTTACATTGAATAAAAACACAAAAAATATATCCAGTTGGATAGAAAAGTAACTTATCTTGCCTTTGCTAACATTTATTTGTTATATATTTGTCTTTTGACCGTCCACTAATGGCGAGTCTTTTTTTTTTTATTTTTTAGTAAAAAAAAAGATATTATTATTAAATAACAATAATTATTAAAAATAAATATTAACATTTACAATAATAAAATAAGTTAGTATTAAAAATAATTATTAATATTTAAAATATGTGTTCATTAATAACAATAAATATTAATATTTAATATAAAATAAAATGTGTTTAATGAATATAAATATTACTATTTAAAATTATAAAATGTGCTTATTATTAACAATAAATATTAATATTTAAAATAATAACATGTGTTTATTATTAAAAGTAAATATTAATATTTAAAATAAAATAACATGTGTTTATTATTAAAAATTAATATTAATATTTAAAATAAAATAAGTGTTTATTATTAAAAATAAATATTAACATTTACAATAATAAAAGGTGTTTATTATTAACAATAAGTATTAATATTAAAAATAACATAAAATGTGTTTATTATTAAAAATAAATAATAATATTTAAAATAATAAAATGTGTTCATTATTAAAAATAAATATTAATATTAAAATAAAAATGTGTTTATTATTAAAAATACATATTAATATTCAAATAAAATTGTTTTTATTATTAAAAATAAATATTAATATTTAAAGTAGAATAAAATGTGTTTATTATTATAAATAAATATTAATATTTAACATAATATGTGTTTATTATTAAAAATAAATATTAATATTTAAAATAATATAATGTGTTTATTATTACAAATAAATATTAATATTAAAATAAAATGTGTTTATTATTAAAAATAAATATTAAGGAAGGTCAACAGGTGGAGGAAAAATAGTCAATGCAGGTCATACCACCTGACCAGCTAAAATCGCCTTTTTATATAAGGCAGACAGTCAGACTATTTGCCTTGAGGGCGTGCTAAGCCCTCCTACCCCCCCCCCCCCAAAGCTGAGAGCTGGGGAAACTTCTCTCAGAAGGGGTATGGGAGGACAGGGAGACCTTCCCTCTTTCAACTAAGAGATAGATATCCTTTTGTATGGTTGATTGACCCCCCCCTGTCGGTTCCGCTTACTCCATTCGGAAAGAGATCAACCTTACACAAAAAAAAAAAAAATATGGGGACAGGGAAGCCTTCCCGGGCCCCCTTTCTGGGAGGAGAAGTTCCCCGGCTCCTACCTTTTTGGGAGTGCTCAGCCCGCCCTCCAGTCAACCACAATATTTGAAGAATAAAGATATTTTTGTTTTTGTGTTTTAGGTGGTGAAGGTGATCTGGGGAGTGTTTTTTTTTTTCACAAAAAAGGTACTTTTTATGAATGGGTATCCAAGAAAATTACAGTATTTTGTCAGAAATTAAGGTTTTCATTGACCACTCTCAATACTATCAGAAATGAAAAAAGTTAATTAAACAGTCTACACAATATAAACTAACTGTTTTGTTGGCTTTTTATTCTAACTCCAAACTAACCCATAACTACATTTTTCTTTTATTTTGCAAATTTGATTTCCTTTAGTTTATATTGTGTAGCTGAATCAGAAATTGATTTCACTTTTGTCATTTGTAGTTAACATGCTATCAGCGCAATTACTACAGTGTAATCACACATGATCTACCAAAATAAAAACACTTCAGATAAAGTCTTAAATAGAATTCAGTTCCTTACATGACATCTGATGAAGTCAGTACAAACGTTACAAACTAATACTTGAAAAACAATTTGACATTTACTGTACTACAATATCACATTTGTATAGAAGTAGAAATCTGGATACCTATTCTGATACCTAATAAAAGAAAGGACACTCTTTGGGGCGGATTTTGATGATAACAAGTCACTAATTAGAAATTATAATAAACATTGAAATAATTTAAGAATTTTACCAAAATAAAATTACTTGGTAATCACCCAATTTCTGCCACAACATTTTAATTGGCAAAACTCATAAGCATAAAATATATATTTTCTAATTTCATCTTTTTTTTTTTACATAATCTGGTTTGATGTTTTCCTAAATATTCAAATCACTATATTTTGCTGCTTAATATTAAATACAGCAAATGAGTTATTTTTATGCATCAAACAATTACATTTTCTCATTCATCCAAACTAATCACTGAACATCAATTTCATATTTTCTTCACTAAAATATTACTGTGCTTGATGTCATCAAGTAGAGCGGATCATTTTTTTTTACATTTGTTTACACATTTTTTACAAATGTTTTTGAGAGTCCATACAAAGTTATAAGTGTTCAACATTTTTTTTCATTTGAATATATTTTGTCTAAGATTCTTAGCCTATGTCATTGCATACCAATTTGTTTCTTGAAAGTTAAGTTCACTGTAAAAACATCTGATACACCAAAATCCCTGATACCTGTTTCTTATAAGCGCCAAATAACTATCACTATTTCGATTTGTGTTTCATGAGAACAATTCAATATTGATACATTATAAGAAACATTTCCAGTGCTTTTCTCTTTTTAGCAATAGTTGGTTGATAATTAGAGGACACAACTAACCCTATACTATGCTTTACTTTGTTTTGTATATATATTTTGTATTGTGTGAAATTAACAAAGATTCATATGCAGGAATCTGTTGATACATTCCAAGAATCCCAATGCGACCAACAAACTTGAAAGACTACAATTTCTTTTTACTATGACCAATAAGAAAGCTCAAGGACTAAGTTGTTGGACTCATCCTGATCACCATTTTAAATTATTGTTAACAGTAAGTTTAACATTTTAAGTACAGAATAATATTCCTTTTGATATTTATAAATTACTATTTTCTGTGACAGATGTTACTTTTTCAATATTGATTGTACCCTCTTTTGTGTTTTTAAATTTTGCATACAATAATATTAAGCACACCATACCAAGACCACTATTTCAGCATCTAATAAACTGCCTACCAAGACCAATGTTTTCAAGTGACAATGGAGAGTATTCATGTTATGTTTCACATTTTTATGTTTTGAAATATTTTGCTGCTTAATATCAAATTCAGCAGATGTTTACTTTGTTTTGTGTATATACTTTATATTAGGTAGAATAAACAAAACTTAATTTCGCTACCATCATTATTTGTAGTGACATGCACTGTTAACATAAATAAAATCAATGGTGACAATCCCTGATACCTGTTTCGTATAAGCACCAAATAACTATGATAATGTGTTATTGTTGATACATTATAATAAACATTTCCATTGACTGGTCGTTTGCTTAGCTTAGGTTTACATCATTTTTTCACAATGTTTCTCTACTTGCTTTCAGCATGAGAGCAGATCATATTCTGCACATGTTTCATGCATATCACAAAAACTTATAATATTTGATCAACATTTGACTAACAATTTTACAAAAAAGACCTACCACCTTAAGGGGGGTAAAGGTAAGGCTCCCCACATAACCATAAAAGAAAGCCGCCCCCCCATACAGTGGGAAAGAGCTCCCTTCCCATTCTGGGGCAGAGAAGGGGCAAGGAAAACTCTTAAACATAAATGGTCAACGGAGGGTATACACCCTGGGAAACTAAAAGTCTATATGGAATCTGCATAAATTAAAATATCCTGTTTAAGCGTATTGTATGACAGGGAGGGAAGGTCAACAGGTGGAAGAAAAATGGTCTAGGCAGAGCATACCGCCTGACAAGCTAAAATCGCCTTTTTATATACGGCAGACAATCAGACTCTGATTGCCTGGACGGCGGGCTGAGCAATGAATGTGGAAGCCGGGGAACTTCTCTCAGAAGGAGGATGGGAGGCCCAGGGAGCCTTCGGTCTCCTCCTAAGAGAGGGATATCCTCTTACTCCCTTTGGAAAGAGATCAACCTTACACAAAACAAAAAATATGGGAAGAGAAGCCTTCCCGGGCCCCCCCTCCCCCTTCTGGGAGGAGAAGTTCCCTGGCTCCAACCTTTTTTTTGGGGGGGGGGCCTAAGCCTGTCCTCCAGGCAACCAAATGAAAAAGAAATTTACCCATCCCACCTTTGTAGGAAGTGTGCTCAGCCCACCTTCTGAGCCACTGTGAAAGTTTCCTTCCAATAAAAGGGAAGGGAACGAGGAAGGAAAAGTCTCTGAGAATCTTCATGCAATTTCTTTGACAAAGAAACTGTTTTCACTTGATTCCACACAAAATTTTTATTGCTTTTTCATCTATTGTCTTATATTAGGATTTCTTTATGCATGTTATTTTATTTAAGAGTACTAAATAGCTTTTCAGTTTCTTGAGACTCTTTCAACTGTCTGGATTCTGCAGCAACGTTGTGGAGTGATATGTAAAACATAAATTGGTACTATATAACAATAGGTATGTAGAATTCTAACTCGCCAGTGTTGATCGTTTCAATTATTTACAAATTCACCAGGTCCTAGATATGACCATAAACTGTATCCAAACATGGGGCTTTGTGAAGTGTGAAGCCACCATTTAATTGCTATTGCTACCAGGTCCACTCTGATCTGGAGTAGTAGTACCTGTTAGGGTCCCAATTATGAGTTAAATAGAAACCAACATTAAATAAACAAATATATTCTAGGAAAAAAAAATGTCACTAGATTGGGCATGAAATAACCTGATATAGTGTTGATATGTCATAAAACAAAATGAACCAACAAATTCACCAATCGACACAATATCAACAAATGTATCTTTCTTTTCCTTATTCTGTGCTTATTTCTTGGTACTAAGCTTATCATTAACTAACCCTGACATTTCTTTTACTTTGTTTTGTGTATATATTTTATTTTGTGTAGAATAACCAAAAAGACATTTAGCTACCACATTTGCAGCGAAATGTTAGCATACATAAAATCACTGGTGACAACCCATGATGTTTTTTCTTATGAACACGAAATAACCAACACGCTTTCCATTGGTTTTTCATGATAACAATTTAATATTGATAAATTATAATAAACATGTCCATTACTTTTCTTTTTTTATCAATAAATATACTTGGTTGATAATTAGAGAACACAATGTTTATTGTAATAAAACTTGTGATCTATAACATCCAATTCTAAAAATTAAACTTTCCTTTCTCAATTGAAACAAACAACATACCCCACACTATGTTCCTAAAAATGAGGATTTTACTATTGCGTTTACATAATTTTTTAGCTATGTTTCTCTTACTTTCAGCATGAGATCATTTTCTACACGTGTTTCATGCATACCACACAAACATTTTACCTCTGACATTTTTAATTTTTTTCCAATTTCCTTTCACCATGAACATTATCATTAGTACAGTTTTCATTTAAAATGAAGCTGTACATGGTTACTATTACTTGGAAAGCAGATCTAAAAAAAAAAAAAAATAACTGTTTTCACTTTGAAAATTTACGATTTATAGATCTCGGATTTGGCCCTTCTTCACCTTTTATCTTACATTTGTAAATATTGTATATATAAACTTTTTTCTTATTTCTCCAATGTTATTTCATTCATGCAATTTCATAATCCACCAACATTGTATAAGATTCAATTCCATTTGACACTTGAAAACAACTTTTTATATAGTAAACAGCATTTATTTCTTTTCAGACATATTCTTATTTTATTTTATTTCCAGTACTATGTTTTATTTCATTTTGTGGACACTCATTTACCTCTCTGGGATGCTGCAGGGAACATGTAGAGTGATATATCAAACAAGAAGTGGTACTTTATGACAATAGGTATCTAGGATTTACACATACCAGTGTTGATAGTTTGAAATATTTACAGACTAACATTTTACACAATATAAACACATGTACCTTTTTTTTTTCTTTTCCTTTGCTTATTTCTCGAACCTAAACTTATCATTAACTAACCCGTAACTTTGTTTACTTTGTTTTGCGTATATATTTTATATTGGGTAGAATTAACAAAACTTAATTTCGCTACCATCATTATTTTTTAGTGACATGCACTGTTAACATCAATAAAATCACTGGTGACAATACTTGATACCTGTTTCGTATAAGCACCAAATAACTATCACTATTTCGATTTGCTTTTTCATGATAATATGTTCATCTTGATACATTATAATAAACATTTCCATTCACTGGTCGTTTGCTTAGCTTAGCTTTACATCATTTTTTCACAATGTTTCTCTACTTGCTTTCAGCATGAGAGCAGATCATATTCTAAACGTTTCATGCATATCACACAAACTTATAATATTTGATCAACATTTGACTAACAATTTTTTGCCAATTTCCTTCAACATTCTCATTACCATTACTACAGTTTACATTTTGTCGTTAAAATGAAGCTGTACATGTTTCCTATTACTTGGAAACCAGATTTGTAAAAATCCCATTTTTTTTTTCACTCTGAGAATTTTCATTATATTTCTTTGACCAACGATTTGTTTTCAATGGACTTGATAAGTGCTAATATAGAGAGAAGAGAAACAGGGTGAGAGAGAGGCAGAAGAGAAAGTTGTTCCATCCTCTTTCCCAAATTTGACTACTGTGCGCGTTTGAACTCTCATCCTCGAGTTGCCTATTAGCCTTGATAAGTGCTAATATAGATAGAAATACCTATTTTGATACCTAATAAAAGAAAGGACACTCTTTGGGGCGGATTTTGATGATAACAAGTCACTAATTAGAAATTATAATAAACATTCAAATAATTTAAGAATTTTAACAAAAATAAAATTACATGGTAATCACCCAATTTCTGCCACAAAATTTTGATTGGCAAAACTCATAAACAGAAAATATATATTTTCTAATTTCATTTTTTTTTTTTTTTTTTTTTTTTTTTTTTTTTTACATAATCTGGTTTGATGTTTTCCTAAATATTCAAATCACTATATTTTGCTGCTTAATATCAAATACAGCAAATGAGTTATTTTTTATGCATCAAACAATTACATTTTCTCATTCATCCAAACTAATCACTGAACATCAATTTCATAGTTTCTTCGCTAAAATATTACTGTGCTTGATGTCATCAAGTGGAGCAGATCATTTTTTTTTTCATTTGTTCACACATTTTTCCAATTTATATATATTTTGTCTAAGATTCTTAGCCTATGTCATTGCATACCAAGCTGTTTATTAAAAGTTAAGGTTCACTGTAAACACATATGTTACACCAAAATAAAAACGCTTCAGATAATGTCTTGATATTCAATTCAGTTTCTCACATGACATCTTATGAAGTTAGTAGAAATGTTACAGACTTTTGAATCTCAAACATTTTCAATACTGAGCACTGATATTTTCTTTTTTGGAATATAAGCACATTCATGATTTTTTTTTTTACAAACGTCAACAAATTTCACATTGTGTAGCAATGTACTGAAACAATTATAAAAATATTTGTTTTTATTTTGGATGATGCAGGGCATCCGGAGAGAGATGTTTCTAACAAAATGAAAGTATAATTTTTAGCAATAGGTATCTAGGAAAAGGCCACTACATATGTTATAAATTCCAAATTTCCACAACCTGGCAAATACTGGTACACGCTAGCAAATTTAGATTTGCAATTACAGAATATGATTCTAATTTTTTCCTTTGCTCTTTATTCTAACACTACACTAAGTTTACTGTTTTATTTCGCTACAGTTGATATTGTGTAGAACAATAAGAAAATCATAGTGAACAATGCATTCAACAAAATTTCATACACATTTCTAGATACCTATATCTAATAAGTTCAAAAGAAAGGACACACTTAGGGAGGTATTTTGGTGGTCAAGTCACTAAATAGAGATTAGCTGGTTTCCCGGCATAGCCCAGGATGTAATAAAGATTGACTGAAATACATGTTCTAGCTGGTTTCTAGGCGTTGCCAGGGATGTAATATAGACACATTATGTTGTATATTACCTGTTCTCTTCTCCCTAAGGTAAAACAATTTCATATACATGCTGTAAATTACCTACGCTAGGGATAAAACATGAACAATACCAGTCCTAGGGTAGATAAAACAAATAATACATAGAGATGAAAGATTCCTCTCCCCTAAGAATAAAACATATATTCAATATCTGCTTTTGTTTTTTCATTGTTTATACGGTCCCGAGCAACGCCGGGTAGCCCTGCTAGTCTTCTATATATATAAATCCCAAATGTCTGTGAGTTTGTATGTTTGTATGTAACGCTAAAACTTTTGAAAGACACAACCAGACTTGATAAATTTGGTATCATATCGAAGCCCCGTGTCCCGGATGACAAATATCGAAATTTCACGTCAAACGGACGAAGAGAAAGGGGTAAACGTATCAGTTATCTCCAAGGGGGTCCCAAAAAAAACTGTCATTGTAATGCTTTTTATTACGTAATTCTTGAATGATCCAATGTAATTAATACGTAAAAAAAAAAAAGCTTAGTCATGTCACGTGACGTGACGTCAACGTCCACTAATGGCGAACAATTGTTAATAAAAAAATCTTTCTCCGATACTTTTGCATTTTTCTCTTCGGCTCAGTTATATCTTTTTTTTTACTTTATGCCAATGTGTCCATCGTTATTACCTGGTTAAAAATATTATTTATACAAGAGTTTTAACGAAAAATGTCAGGAAAAAATGTACGGGAATAAAAAAATTCACCTTCCAAAATATTAGACGATTATAAAAATATCGTAATATTTATGTAATGTAAAATAATTAGCCATTTTGTATATTACCACGTGACCTCATACCTCTTAAGCTGGAAGGGGGGGGAGTAAAACCAACACCGTCTCTCTCTCTCACACTTACTCTCTCTCTCTCTCACTTTCTCTATCACCCTCTTTCTATTTTTCTATTCGTTTAAAAACGCTTAGTCATGTCACGTGACGTGACGTCACGGTTTGGTTACTATGGAAACACTTACTTTTTGTGCTGCTTCGAAAAGGAACAAAATTCAACATACACCGCTTCCTCTTCCCTCCCTCCCTCTCTCTCTCTCTCTCTCTCTCACACACACACACTTTCTTCGGTGTGTTTTTGTTGTTACGTACGTATTTTTTTATATTTTTATCTCAGTAATTTTTATTATATTTAATAGCATTTTCTTTTTTTTTTTTCATGGGAAATTATTTTTCTATTCGTTTTAAGAAAATGCTATTAAAAAATAAAAATGCGATAAATTCTGGCAACAGTTATTTATTTATGCTATTCGCAGCCGGCCGGAAGAAACGCGCATAGACATTTTGTAAACATTGTTTTTAAAAAATAAAAAATAATACTTCTATTATGTTTTAAACGACTGTAATAGTTTATTTTGGAAGTATAAAAAAAAGTCCATTAATTTGAACTTAAAGCCTGTTTGAATAAAACTTATATAAAAAAAAACCGTCACTTCCGGCAAATGGCTATGTAAACAACTGGTGGCATTTTTCGAATACATCGGTAAACACTGTATGTTTTTCGAGCTGAATAAATATGTTACATTGAATAAAAACACAAAAAATATATCCAGTTGGATAGAAAAGTAACTTATCTTGCCTTTCCTAACATTTATTTGTTATATATTTGTCTTTTGACCGTCCACTAATGGCGAGTTTTTTTTTATATTTAAATAAAACTAATTTTAAAATTTCGATGTTAGAAAAACAGTCCATCACATGTCAATATAAAAATTCTCTTTTTGTTTGATAAAAAGAATAAACAGTTAATAGATACAACAAAAAAGTCCATTAAGTTCAACAAACTAAACTCTTTTATTTATAATAAAACTCTTCGACAGTTTAAATGCTTTCAAAATCCTATGTAAGTATATCGTTTTTACTGTACACAGATTCGAAAAAGTTGTCATCAAACAAATATATGACAGAGTTGAATAAATATGTTACATTGATTAAAAACACTTCTTATTAGCATTTTCTTTTTATATGACAACGTTAATGTTCATGAATCTCTCTTTTAATCATTTTTATCGACTATCAGCCAAATAACCGGGGTCTAAAATTTGGGAAATTATTTTTCTATTCATTTAAAGAATATGCTATTAAAAAAGAAAAAGTCGATAAAAGTTAGACATAAACAGTAAAAAAATAGAAGATATTATTATTAAATAACAATAATTATTAAAAATAAATATTAACATTTACAATAATAAAATGAGTTAGTATTAAAAATAATTATTAAAATAAAAATGAGTTTATTATTAAAAATACATATTAATATTCAAATAAAATTGTTTTTATTATTAAAAATAAATATTAATATTTAAAGTAGAATAAAATGTGTTTATTATTATAAATAAATATTAATATTTCAAATAATATGTGTTTATTATTAAAAATAAATATTAATATTTAAAATAATATAATGTGTTTATTATTACAAATAAATATTAATATTAAAATAAAATGTGTTTATTATTAAAAATAAATATTAAGGAAGGTCAACAGGTGGAGGAAAAATAGTCAATGCAGGTCATACCACCTGACCAGCTAAAATCGCCTTTTTATATAAGGCAGACAGTCAGACTATTTGCCTTGAGGGCGGGCTAAGCCCTCCTACCCCCCCCCCCCCAAAGCTGAGAGCTGGGGAAACTTCTCTCAGAAGGGGTATGGGAGGACAGGGAGACCTTCCCTCTTTCAACTAAGAGATAGATATCCTTTTGTATGGTTGATTGACCCCCCCCCCCTGTCGGTTCGGCTTACTCCATTCCGAAAGAGATCAACCTTACACAAAAAAAAAAAAAATATGGGGACAGGGAAGCCTTCCCGGGCCCCCTTTCTGGGAGGAGAAGTTCCCCGGCTCCTACCTTTTTGGGAGTGCTCAGCCCGTCCTCCAGTCAACCACAATATTTGAAGAATAAAGATATTTTTGTTTTTGTGTTTTAGGTGGTGAAGGTGATCTGGGGAGTGTTTTTTTTTTTCACAAAAAAGGTACTTTTTACGAATGGGTATCCAAGAAAATTACAGTATTTTGTCAGAAATTAAGATTTTCATTGACCACTCTCAATACTATCAGAAATGAACAAAGTTAATTAAACAGTCTACACAATATAAACTAACTGTTTTGTTGGCTTTTTATTCTAACTCCAAACTAACCCATAACTACATTTTTCTTTTATTTTGCAAATTTGATTTCCTTTAGTTTATATTGTGTAGCTGAATCAGAAATTGATTTATCTTTTGTCATTTGTAGTTAACATGCTATCAGCGCAATTACTACAGTGTAATCACACATGATCTACCAAAATAAAAACACTTCAGATAAAGTCTTAAATAGAATTCAGTTCCTTACATGACATCTGATGAAGTCAGTACAAACGTTACAAACTAATACTTGAAAAACAATTTGACATTTACTGTACTACAATATCACATTTGTATAGAAGTAGAAATCTGGATACCTATTCTGATACCTAATAAAAGAAAGGACACTCTTTGGGGCGGATTTTGATGATAACAAGTCACTAATTAGAAATTATAATAAACATTGAAATAATTGAAGAATTTTACCAAAATAAAATTACTTGGTAATCACCCAATTTCTGCCACAAAATTTTAATTGGCAAAACTCATAAGCATAAAATATATATTTTCTAATTTCATCTTTTTTTTTTTACATAATCTGGTTTGATGTTTTCCTAAATATTCAAATCACTATATTTTGCTGCTTAATATTAAATACAGCAAATGAGTTATTTTTATGCATCAAACAATTACATTTTCTCATTCATCCAAACTAATCACTGAACATCAATTTCATATTTTCTTCACTAAAATATTACTATGCTTGATGTCATCAAGTAGAGCGGATCATTTTTTTTTACATTTGTTTACACATTTTTTACAAATGTTTTTGAGAGTCCATACAAAGTTATAAGTGTTCAACATTTTTTTTCATTTGCATATATTTTGTCTAAGATTCTTAGCCTATGTCATTGCATACCAATTTGTTTCTTGAAAGTTAAGTTCACTGTAAAAACATCTGATACACCAAAATCCCTGATACCTGTTTCTTATAAGCGCCAAATAACTATCACTATTTCGATTTGTGTTTCATGAGAACAATTCAATATTGATACATTATAAGAAACATTTCCAGTGCTTTTCTCTTTTTATCAATAGTTGGTTGATAATTAGAGGACACAACTAACCCTATACTATGCTTTACTTTGTTTTGTATATATATTTTGTATTGTGTGAAATTAACAAAGATTCATATGCAGGAATCTGTTGATACATTCCAAGAATCCCAATGCGACCAACAAACTTGAAAGACTACAATTTCTTTTTACTATGACCAATAAGAAAGCTCAAGGACTAAGTTGTTGGACTCATCCTGATCACCATTTTAAATTATTGTTAACAGTAAGTTTAACATTTTAAGTACAGAATAATATTCCTTTTGATATTTATAAATTACTATTTTCTGTGACAGATGTTACTTTTTCAATATTGATTGTACCCTCTTTTGTGTTTTTAAATTTTGCATACAATAATATTAAGCACACCATACCAAGACCACTATTTGAGCATCTAATAAACTGCCTACCAAGAACAATGTTTTCAAGTGACAATGGAGAGTATTCATGTTATGTTTCACATTTTTATGTTTTGAAATATTTTGCTGCTTAATATCAAATTCAGCAGATGTTTACTTTGTTTTGTGTATATACTTTATATTAGGTAGAATAAACAAAACTTAATTTCGCTACCATCATTATTTGTAGTGACATGCACTGTTAACATAAATAAAATCAATAATACCTGTTTCGTATAAGCACCAAATAACTATGATAATGTGTTATTGTTGATACATTATAATAAACATTTCCATTGACTGGTCGTTTGCTTAGCTTAGGTTTACATCATTTTTTCACAATGTTTCTCTACTTGCTTTCAGCATGAGAGCAGATCATATTCTGCACATGTTTCATGCATATCACAAAAACTTATAATATTTGATCAACATTTGACTAACAATTTTACAAAAAAGACCTACCACCTTAAGGGGGGTAAAAGTAAGGCTCCCCACATAACCATAAAAGAAAGCCGCCCCCCCCCATACAGTGGGAAAGAGCTCCCTTCCCATTCTGGGGCAGAGAAGGGGCAAGGAAAACTCTTAAACATAAATGGTCAACGGAGGGTATACACCCTGGGAAACTAAAAGTCTATATGGAATCTGCATAAATTAAAATATCCTGTTTAAGCGTATTGTATGACAGGGAGGGAAGGTCAACAGGTGGAAGAAAAATGGTCTACGCAGAGCATACCGCCTGACAAGCTAAAATCGCCTTTTTATATACGGCAGACAATCAGACTCTGATTGCCTGGACGGCGGGCTGAGCAATGAATGTGGAAGCCGGGGAACTTCTCTCAGAAGGAGGATGGGAGGCCCAGGGAGCCTTCGGTCTCCTCCTAAGAGAGGGATATCCTCTTACTCCCTTTGGAAAGAGATCAACCTTACACAAAACAAAAAATATGGGAAGAGAAGCCTTCCCGGGCCCCCCTCCCCCTTCTGGGAGGAGAAGTTCCCTGGCTCCAACCTTTTTTTTTTGGGGGGGGGGGCCTAAGCCTGTCCTCCAGGCAACCAAATGAAAAAGAAATTTACCCATCCCACCTTTGTAGGAAGTGTGCTCAGCCCACCTTCTGAGCCACTGTGAAAGTTTCCTTCCACCAAAAGGGAAGGGAACGAGGAAGGAAAAGTCTCTGAGAATCTTCATGCAATTTCTTTGACAAAGAAACTGTTTTCACTTGATTCCACACAAAATTTTTATTGCTTTTTCATCTATTGTCTTATATTAGGATTTCTTTATGCATGTTATTTTATTTAAGAGTACTAAATAGCTTTTCAGTTTCTTGAGACTCTTTCAACTGTCTGGATTCTGCAGCAACGTTGTGGAGTGATATGTAAAACATAAATTGGTACTTTATAACAATAGGTATGTAGAATTCTAACTCGCCAGTGTTGATCGTTTCAATTATTTACAAATTCACCAGGTCCTGGATATGACCATAAACTGTATCCAAACATGGGGCTTTGTGAAGTGTGAAGCCACCATTTAATTGCTATTGCTACCAGGTCCACTCTGATCTGGAGTAGTAGTACCTGTTAGGGTCCCAATTATGAGTTAAATAGAAACCAACATTAAATAAACAAATATATTCTAGGAAAAAAAAATGTCACTAGATTGGGCATGATATAGTGTTGATATGTCATAAAACAAAATGAACCAACAAATTCAACAATCGACACAATATCAACAAATGTATCTTTCTTTTCCTTATTCTGTGCTTATTTCTTGGTACTAAGCTTATCATTAACTAACCCTGACATTTCTTTTACTTTGTTTTGTGTATATATTTTATTTTGTGTAGAATAACCAAAAAGACATTTAGCTACCACATTTGCAGCGAAATGTTAGCATACATAAAATCACTGGTGACAACCCATGATGTTTTTTCTTATGAACACGAAATAACCAACACGCTTTCCATTGGTTTTTCATGATAACAATTTAATATTGATAAATTATAATAAACATGTCCATTACTTTTCTTTTTTTATCAATAAATATACTTGGTTGATAATTAGAGAACACAATGTTTATTGTAATAAAACTTGTGATCTATAACATCCAATTCTAAAAATTAAACTTTCCTTTCTCAATTGAAACAAACAACATACCCCACACTATGTTCCTAAAAATGAGGATTTTACTATTGCGTTTACATAATTTTTTAGCTATGTTTCTCTTACTTTCAGCATGAGATCATTTTCTACACGTGTTTCATGCATACCACACAAACATTTTACCTCTGACATTTTTAATTTTTTTCCAATTTCCTTTCACCATGAACATTATCATTAGTACAGTTTTCATTTAAAATGAAGCTGTACATGGTTACTATTACTTGGAAAGCAGATATAAAAAAAAAAAAAAAAATACTTCTATTATGTTTTAAACGACTGTAATAGTTTATTTTGGAAGTATATTTCATAAGCAAAATAAACAACCCACTTTAAAAACAGAAATTACGAGTTTTATATATTTTATTCGCAGTTTTTTGTTGGGGGTAGTCCATTATGTCTGTAACAGTTTGTTGAAAAAGTGTAGAATTCAATTAAAAAAACAACACCGTCTTCTTTTTTTTTTTTTTAAATAAAACTAAAAACTTTATTTTTAAAATTTCGATGTTTGACAAACAGTCCATTATGTCTGTAACAGTTTGTTGAAAAAGTGTAGAATTCAATTAAAAAAACAACACCGTCTTTTTTTTTTTTTTAAATAAAACTAATTTTACAATTTCGATGTTCGAAAAAGAGTCCATAAAGAATAAAACAGTTATTAAATACAAAAAAAAGTCCATTAAGTTCAAATAAAGCCTGTTTGAATAAAACTTATATAAAAAAAAAACCGTCACTTCCGGCAAATGGCTTTGTAAACAACGGGTGGCATTTTTCGAATACATCGGTAAACACTGTATGATTTTCGAGCTGAATAAATATGTTACATTGAATAAAAACACAAAAAATATATCCAGTTGCCTTTGATAACATTTATTTGTTATATATTTGTCTTTTGACAACTTTTTTGAATCTACGTGTACAGTAATACAACCCCAAATATTTTTTTTTTAAACAGTAATGAATTTTCCGAACTCAATATTTTACAATTTTTTAAATTTTAAAATCTATCAAAATTTTTCTATTGATTCTATTTTTACGATATTTTCAGGGTCAATGTGAAATTTTATGTTCTTTCCAATAAATCGAAAATAATATTTTAGACTATCGTTTTTTTTTTTATATTCACGAACCCCCCCCCATGTACATTTTTCGAATACATCGGTAAACACTGTATGTTTTTCGAGCTGAATAAATATGTTACATTGAATAAAAACACAAAAAATATATCCAGTTGCCTTTGATAACATTTATTTGTTATATATTTGTCTTTTGACAACTTTTTTGAATCGACGTGTACAGTAATACAACCCCAAATATTTTTTTTTTAAACAGTAATGAATTTTCCGAACTCAATATTTTACAATTTTTTAAATTTTAAAATCTATCAAAATTTTTCTATTGATTCTATTTTTACGATATTTTCAGGGTCAATGTGAAATTTTATGTTCTTTCCAATAAATCGAAAATAATATTTTAGACTATCGTTTTTTTTTTAAATTCACGAACCCCCCCATGTACATTTTTCGAATACATCGCTAAACACTGTATGTTTTTCGAGCTAAATAAATATGTTACATTGAATAAAAACACAAAAAATATATCCAGTTGGATAGAAAAGTAACTTATCTTGCCTTTGATAACATTTATTTGTTATATATTTGTCTTTTGACAACTTTTTTGAATCTACGTGTACAGTAATACAAACCCAAATATATATTTTTTTAAACAGTAATGAATTTTCCGAACTCAATATTTTACAATTTTTTAAATTTTAAAATCTATCAAAATTTTTCTATTGATTCTATTTTTACGATATTTTCAGGGTCAATGTGAAATTTTATGTTCTTTCCAATAAATCGAAAATAATATTTTAGACTATCGTTTTTTTTTTAAATTCACGAACCCCCCCCCCATGTACATTTTTCGAATACATCGCTAAACACTGTATGTTTTTCGAGCTGAATAAATGTTACATTGAATAAAAACACAAAAAATATATCCAGTTGGATAGAAAAGTAACTTATCTTACCTTTGATAACATTTATTTGTTATATATTTGTCTTTTGACAACTTTTTTGAATCTACGTGTACAGTAATAATACAAACCCAAATATTTTTTTTTTTAAACAGTAATGAATTTTCCGAACTCAATATTTTACAATTTTTTAAATTTTAAAATCTATCAAAATTTTTCTATTGATTCTATTTTTACGATATTTTCAGGGTCAATGTGAAATTTTATGTTCTTTCCAATAAATCGAAAATAATATTGTAGACTATCGTTTTTTTTTTAAATTCACGAACCCCCCCCATGTACATTTTTCGAATACATCGCTAAACACTGTATGTTTTTCGAGCTAAATAAATATGTTACATTGAATAAAAACACAAAAAATATATCCAGTTGGATAGAAAAGTAACTTATCTTGCCTTTGATAACATTTATTTGTTATATATTTGTCTTTTGACAACTTTTTTGAATCTACGTGTACAGTAATACAAACCCAAAAATTTTTTTTTTTAAACAGTAATGAATTTTCCGAACTCAATATTTTACAATTTTTTAAATTTTAAAATCTATCAAAATTTTTCTATTGATTCTATTTTTACGATATTTTCAGGGTCAATGTGAAATTTTATGATCTTTCCAATAAATCGAAAATAATATTTTAGACTATCGTTTTTTTTTTTAAATTCACGAACCCCCCCCCCATGTACATTTTTCGAATACATCGGTAAACACTGTATGTTTTTCGAGCTGAATAAATATGTTACATTGAATAAAAACACAAAAAATATATCCAGTTGGATAGAAAAGTAACTTATCTTGCCTTTGCTAACATTTATTTGTTATATATTTGTCTTTTGACCGTCCACTAATGGCGAGTCTTTTTTTTTTTTTTTAAATAAAACTAATTTTAAAATTTCGATGTTCGAAACACAGTCCATAATATGTCAATATAAAAATTCTATTTTTGTCTGATAAAAAGAATAAACAGTTAATAAATACAACAAAAAAGTCCATTAAGTTCAACAAGCTAAACTCTTTTATTTATAATAAAACTCTTCGACAGTTTAAATGCTTTCAAAATCCTATGTAAGTATATCGTTTTTACTGTACACAGATTCGAAAAAGTTGTCATCAAACAAATATATGACAGAGTTGAATAAATATGTTACATTGATTAAAAACACTTCTTATTAGCATTTTCTTTTTATATGACAACGTTAATGTTCATGAATATTTAAATAAAATACATTACTGCACATTTATTAATATTATCTCTCTTTTAATCACTTTTATCGACTATCAGCCAAATAACCGGGGTCTAAAAGTTGGGAAATTATTTTTCTATTCATTTAAAGAATATGCTATTAAAAAAGAAAAAGTCGATAAAAGTTAGACATAAACAGTAAAAAAAAAGAAGATATTATTATTAAATAACAATAATTATTAAAAATAAATATTAACATTTACAATAATAAAATGAGTTAGTATTAAAAATAATTATTAATATTTAAAATATGTGTTCATTAATAACAATAAATATTAATATTTAATATAAAATAAAATGTGTTTATTAATGAATATAAATATTACTATTTAAAATTATAAAATGTGCTTATTATTAACAATAAATATTAATATTTAAAATAATATGTGTTTATTATTAAAAGTAAATATTAATATTTAAAATAAAATAACATGTGTTTATTATTAAAAATTAATATTAATATTTAAAATAAAATAAGTGTTTATTATTAAAAATAAATATTAACATTTACAATAATAAAAGGTGTTTATTATTAACAATAAGTATTAATATTAAAAATAACATAAAATGTGTTTATTATTAAAAATAAATAATAATATTTAAAATAATAAAATGTGTTCATTATTAAAAATAAATATTAATATTAAAATAAAAATGTGTTTATTATTAAAAATAAATATTAATATTTAAAGTAGAATAAAATGTGTTTATTATTATAAATAAATATTAATATTTAAAATAATATGTGTTTATTATTAAAAATAAATATTAATATTTAAAATAATATTATGTGTTTATTATTACAAATAAATATTAATATTAAAATAAAATGTGTTTATTATTAAAAATAAATATTAAGGAAGGTCAATAGGTGGAGGAAAAATAGTCAATGCAGGTCATACCACCTGACCAGCTAAAATCGCCTTTTTATATAAGGCAGACAGTCAGACTATTTGCCTTGAGGGCGGGCTAAGCCCTCCTACCCCCCCCACCCCAAAGCTGAGAGCTGGGGAAACTTCTCTCAGAAGGGGTATGGGAGGACAGGGAGACCTTCCCTCTTTCAAGTAAGAGATAGATATCCTTTTGTATGGTTGATTGACCCCCCCCCCCTGTCGGTTCCGCTTACTCCATTCGGAAAGAGATCAACCTTACACAAAAAAAAAAAAAATATGGGGACAGGGAAGCCTTCCCGGGCCCCCTTTCTGGGAGGAGAAGTTCCCCGGCTCCTACCTTTTTGGGAGTGCTCAGCCCGCCCTCCAGTCAACCACAATATTTGAAGAATAAAGATATTTTTGTTTTTGTGTTTTAGGTGGTGAAGGTGATCTGGGGAGTGTTTTTTTTTTCACAAAAAAGGTACTTTTTATGAATGGGTATCCAAGAAAATTACAGTATTTTGTCAGAAATTAAGGTTTTCATTGACCACTCTCAATACTATCAGAAATGAAAAAAGTTAATTAAACAGTCTACACAATATAAACTAACTGTTTTGTTGGCTTTTTATTCTAACTCCAAACTAACCCATAACTACATTTTTCTTTTATTTTGCAAATTTGATTTCCTTTAGTTTATATTGTGTAGCTGAATCAGAAATTGATTTCACTTTTGTCATTTGTAGTTAACATGCTATCAGCGCAATTACTACAGTGTAATCACACATGATCTACCAAAATAAAAACACTTCAGATAAAGTCTTAAATAGAATTCAGTTCCTTACATGACATCTGATGAAGTCAGTACAAACGTTACAAACTAATACTTGAAAAACAATTTGACATTTACTGTACTACAATATCACATTTGTATAGAAGTAGAAATCTGGATACCTATTCTGATACCTAATAAAAGAAAGGACACTCTTTGGGGCGGATTTTGATGATAACAAGTCACTAATTAGAAATTATAATAAACATTCAAATAATTTAAGAATTTTAACAAAAATAAAATTACATGGTAATCACCCAATTTCTGCCACAAAATTTTGATTGGCAAAACTCATAAACAGAAAAGTATATATTTTCTAATTTCATCTTTTTCTTTTTTTTTTTTTTTTTTTTTTTTTTTTTTACATAATCTGGTTTGATGTTTTCCTAAATATTCAAATCACTATATTTTGCTGCTTAATATCAAATACAGCAAATGAGTTATTTTTTATGCATCAAACAATTACATTTTCTCATTCATCCAAACTAATCACTGAACATCAATTTCATAGTTTCTTCGCTAAAATATTACTGTGCTTGATGTCATCAAGTGGAGCAGATCATTTTTTTTTTCATTTGTTCACACATTTTTCCAATTTATATATATTTTGTCTAAGATTCTTAGCCTATGTCATTGCATACCAAGCTGTTTATTAAAAGTTAAGGTTCACTGTAAACACATATGTTACACCAAAATAAAAACGCTTCAGATAATGTCTTGATATTCAATTCAGTTTCTCACATGACATCTTATGAAGTTAGTAGAAATGTTACAGACTTTTGAATCTCAAACATTTTCAATACTGAGCACTGATATTTTCTTTTTTGGAATATAAGCACATTCATGATTTTTTTTTTTACAAACGTCAACAAATTTCACATTGTGTAGCAATGTACTGAAACAATTATAAAAATATTTGTTTTTATTTTGGATGATGCAGGGCATCCGGAGAGAGATGTTTCTAACAAAATGAAAGTATAATTTTTAGCAATAGGTATCTAAGAAAAGGCCACTACATATGTTATAAATTCCAAATTTCCACAACCTGGCAAATACTGGTACACGCTAGCAAATTTAGATTTGCAATTACAGAATATGATTCTAATTTTTTCCTTTGCTCTTTATTCTAACACTACACTAAGTTTACTGTTTTATTTCGCTACAGTTGATATTGTGTAGAACAATAAGAAAATCATAGTGAACAATGCATTCAACAAAATTTCATACACATTTCTAGATACCTATATCTAATAAGTTCAAAAGAAAGGACACACTTAGGGAGGTATTTTGGTGGTCAAGTCACTAAATAGAGATTAGCTGGTTTCCCGGCATAGCCCAGGATGTAATAAAGATTGACTGAAATACATGTTCTAGCTGGTTTCTAGGCGTTGCCAGGGATGTAATATAGACACATTATGTTGTATATTACCTGTTCTCTTCTCCCTAAGGTAAAACAATTTCATATACATGCTGTAAATTACCTACGCTAGGGATAAAACATGAACAATACCAGTCCTAGGGTAGATAAAACAAATAATACATAGAGATGAAAGATTCCTCTCCCCTAAGAATAAAACATATATTCAATATCTGCTTTTGTTTTTTCATTGTTTATACGGTCCCGAGCAACGCCGGGTAGCCCTGCTAGTCTATATATATAAAAGACAAAAATCTGTGAGTTTGTATGTTTGTATGTAACGCTAAAACTTTTGAAAGACACAACCAGACTTGATACATTTGGTATCATATCGAAGCCCCATATCCCGGATGACAAATATCGAAATTTCACTTCAAACGGACGAGGAGAAAGGGGTAAACGTATCAGTTATCTCCAAGGGGGGCCCAAAAAAAACTGTCATTGTAATGCTTTTTATTACGTAATTCTTGAATGATCCAATGTAATTCATACGTAAAAAAAAAAACGTTTAGTCATGTCACGTGACGTGACGTCAACGTCCACTAATGGCGAACAATTGTAAATAACAATTTCTGTCTTCGCTACTTTTGCATTTTTCTCTCCGCCTTAGTTATATCTATTATTTAACTTTATGCCAATGTTTCCATCGTGATTACCTGGTTAAAAATATTATTTATACAAGAGTTTTAACGAAAAATGTCAGGAAAAAATGTACAGGAATAAAAAAATTCAACTTTCAAAATATTAGACGATAATAAAAATATCTTAATATTTATGTAATATAAAATAATTAGCCATTTTGTATATTACCACGTGACCTCATACCTCTTAAGCTGGAAGGGGGGGAGGAGTAAAACACCGTCTCTCTCTCTCACACTTACTCTCTCTCTCTCTTTCTCTATCACCCTCTTTCTATTTTTCTATTCGTTTGAAAACGCTTAGTCATGTCACGTGACGTGACGTCAACGTCCACTAATGGCGAATGCACCGCTTTTGGTTAGGAACTAACTTCAATATACACCGCTTTCTCCCCCCCCTCTCTCTCTCACACACTTTCATTTTAAAACCATTCGGTGTGTTTTTTATTTTACGTACGTATTTTACACTGCTTTCTTTTTATTTATAGAACTTATTAAAATTTATTTAACTTCTGGCAACAGTTATTTATTTAACTTATATGCTAATACTTTTTGGGTACAAATTTTTTTTTTTCAATGTTTACAGAATTTTTTTTTTTTTTTTTTTTTTTTTATATTTTTTAATAGCATTTTCTTTTTTTTTTCATGGGAAATTATTTTTCTATTCGTTTTAAGAAAACGCTATTAAAAAATAAAAATTCGATAAATTCTGGCAACAAAGTGACTATTCGGCTATTCTAAAATGCTATTCGCAGCCGGCCGGCGGCGAAACCGGAAGTTGTCGAGATAAACGCGCTTAGACATTTTGTAAACATTGTTTTTACAAACTAAAAAATAATACTTCTATTATGTTTTAAACGACTGTAATAGTTTATTTTGGAAGTATATTTCATAAGGAAAATAAACAACCCACTTTAAAACCAGAAATTACGAGTTTTATATATTTTATTCGCAGTTTTTTGTTGGGGGTAGTCCATTATGTCTGTAACAGTTTGTTGAAAAAGTGTAGAATTCAATTAAAAAAACAACACCGTCTTTTTTTTTTTTTTAAATAAAACTAATTTTAAATTTCGATGTTCGAAAAAGAGTCCATAAAGAATAAAACAGTTAATAAATACAAAAAAAAGTCCATTAAGTTCAAATAAAGCCTGTTTGAATAAAACTTATATAAAAAAAAACCGTCACTTCCGGCAAATGGCTTTGTAAACAACGGGTGGCATTTTTCGAATACATCGGTAAACACTGTATGTTTTTCGAGCTGAATAAATATGTTACATTGAATAAAAACACAAAAAATATATCCAGTTGCCTTTGATAACATTTATTTGTTATATATTTGTCTTTTGACAACTTTTTTGAATCTACGTGTACAGTAACACAAACCCAAATATTTTTTTTTTTAAACAGTAATGAATTTTCCGAACTCAATATTTTACAATTTTTTAAATTTTAAAATCTATCAAAATTTTTCTATTGATTCTATTTTTACGATATTTTCAGGGTCAATGTGAAATTTTATGTTCTTTCCAATAAATCGAAAATAATATTTTAGACTATCGTTTTTTTTTTTAATTCACGAACCCCCCCCCCATGTACATTTTTCGAATACATCGCTAAACACTGTATGTTTTTCGAGCTGAATAAATATGTTACATTGAATAAAAACACAAAAAATATATCCAGTTGCCTTTGCTAACATTTATTTGTTATATATTTGTCTTTTGACAACTTTTTTGAATCTACGTGTACAGTAATACAAACCCAAATATTTTTTTTTTAAACAGTAATGAATTTTCCGAACTCAATATTTTACATTTTTTTAAATTTTAAAATCTATCAAAATTTTTCTATTGATTCTATTTTTACGATATTTTCAGGGTCAATGTGAAATTTTATGTTCTTTCCAATAAATCGAAAATAATATTTTAGACTATCGTTTTTTTTTTTTAATTCACGAACCCCCCCCCCCCCCATGTACATTTTTCGAATACATCGGTAAACACTGTATGTTTTTCGAGCTGAATAAATATGTTACATTGAATAAAAACACAAAAAATATATCCAGTAGCCTTTGATAACATTTATTTGTTATATATTTGTCTTTTGACAACTTTTTTGAATCTACGTGTACAGTAACACAAACCCAAATATTTTTTTTTTTAAACAGTAATGAATTTTCCGAACTCAATATTTTACAATTTTTTAAATTTTAAAATCTATCAAAATTTTTCTATTGATTCTATTTTTACGATATTTTCAGGGTCAATGTGAAATTTTATGTTCTTTCCAATAAATCGAAAATAATATTTTAGACTATCGTTTTTTTTTTTAATTCACGAACCCCCCCCCCATGTACATTTTTCGAATACATCGCTAAACACTGTATGTTTTTCGAGCTGAATAAATATGTTACATTGAATAAAAACACAAAAAATATATCCAGTTGCCTTTGATAACATTTATTTGTTATATATTTGTCTTTTGACAACTTTTTTGAATCTACGTGTACAGTAATACAAACCCAAATATTTTTTTTTTAAACAGTAATGAATTTTCCGAACTCAATATTTTACATTTTTTTAAATTTTAAAATCTATCAAAATTTTTCTATTGATTCTATTTTTACGATATTTTCAGGGTCAATGTGAAATTTTATGTTCTTTCCAATAAATCGAAAATAATATTTTAGACTATCGTTTTTTTTTTTTAATTCACGAACCCCCCCCCATGTACATTTTTCGAATACATCGCTAAACACTGTATGTTTTTCGAGCTGAATAAATATGTTACATTGAATAAAAACACAAAAAAAATATACCGATGCCTTTGATAACATTTATTTGTTATATATTTGTCTTTTGACAACTTTTTTGAATCTACGTGTACAGTAATACAAACCCAAATATATTTTTTTTTAAACAGTAATGAATTTTCCGAACTCAATATTTTACAATTTTTTAAATTTTAAAATCTATCAAAATTTTTCTATTGATTCTATTTTTACGATATTTTCAGGGTCAATGTGAAATTTTATGTTCTTTCCAATAAATCGAAAATAATATTTTAGACTATCGTTTTTTTTTTTAAATTCACGAACCCCCCCCCCATGTACATTTTTCGAATACATCGCTAAACACTGTATGTTTTTCGAGCTGAATAAATATGTTACATTGAATAAAAACACAAAAAATATATCCAGTTGGATAGAAAAGTAACTTATCTTGCCTTTGATAACATTTATTTGTTATATATTTGTCTTTTGACAACTTTTTTTAATCTACGTGTACAGTAATACAGACCCAAATATATTTTTTTTTAAACAGTAATGAATTTTCCGAACTCAATATTTTACAATTTTTTAAATTTTAAAATCTATCAAAATTTTTCTATTGATTCTATTTTTACGATATTTTCAGGGTCAATGTGAAATTTTATGTTCTTTCCAATAAATCGAAAATAATATTTTAAACTATCGTTTTTTTTTTTTAATTCACGAACCCCCCCCCCCACGTACATTTTTCGAATACATCGCTAAACACTGTATGTTTTTCGAGCTGAATAAATATGTTACATTGAATAAAAACACAAAAAATATATCCAGTTGGATAGAAAAGTAACTTATCTTGCCTTTGATAACATTTATTTGTTATATAGTTGTCTTTTGACAACTTTTTTGAATCTACGTGTACAGTAATACAAACCCAAATATTTTTTTTTTAAACAGTAATGAATTTTCCGAACTCAATATTTTACAATTTTTTAAATTTTAAAATCTATCAAAATTTTTCTATTGATTCTATTTTTACGATATTTTCAGGGTCAATGTGAAATTTTATGTTCTTTCCAATAAATCGAAAATAATATTTTAGACTATCGTTTTTTTTTTTTTAATTCACGAACCCCCCCCCCATGTACATTTTTCGAATACATCGCTAAACACTGTATGTTTTTCGAGCTGAATAAATATGTTACATTGAATAAAAACACAAAAAATATATCCAGTTGGATAGAAAAGTAACTTATCTTGCCTTTGCTAACATTTATTTGTTATATATTTGTCTTTGGACCGTCCACTAATGGCGAGTCTTTTTTTTTTTTTTTTTTTTAAATAAAACTAATTTTAAAATTTCGATGTTCGAAAAAAAGTCCATAATATGTCAATATAAAAATTCTATTTTTGTTTGATAAAAAGAATAAAACAGTTAATAAATACAACAAAAAAGTCCATTAAGTTCAACAAGCTAAACTCTTTTATTTATAATAAAACTCTTCGCCAGTTTAAATGCTTTCAAAATCCTATGTAAGTATATCGTTTTTACTATACACAGATTCGAAAAAGTTGTCATCAAACAAATATATGACAGAGTTGAATAAATATGTTACATTGATTAAAAACACTTCTTATTAACATTTTCTTTTTATATGACAACGTTAATGTTCATGAATATTTAAATAAAATACATTACTGCACATTTATTAATATTATCTCTCTTTTAATCACTTTTATCGAATATCAGCCAAATAACCGGGGTTTAAAAGTTGGGAAATTATTTTTCTATTCATTTAAAGAATATGCTATTAAAAAAGAAAAAGTCGATAAAAGTTAGACATAAACAGTAAAAAAAAAGAAGATATTATTATTAAATAACAATAATTATTAAAAATAAATATTAACATTTACAATAATAAAATGAGTTAGTATTAAAAATAATTATTAATATTTAAAATATGTGTTCATTAATAACAATAAATATTAATATTTAATATAAAATAAAATGTGTTTATTAATGAATATAAATATTACTATTTAAAATTATAAAATGTGCTTATTATTAACAATAAATATTAATATTTAAAATAATAACATGTGTTTATTATTAAAAAAATAATAACATGTGTTTATTATTAAAAGTAAATATTAATATTTAAAATAAAATAACATGTGTTTATTATTAAAAATTAATATTAATATTTAAAATAAAATAAGTGTTTATTATTAAAAATAAATATTAACATTTACAATAATAAAAGGTGTTTATTATTAACAATAAGTATTAATATTAAAAATAACATAAAATGTGTTTATTATTAAAAATAAATAATAATATTTAAAATAATAAAATGTGTTCATGATTAAAAATAAAGATTAATATTAAAATAAAAATGTGTTTATTATTAAAAATACATATTAATATTCAAATAAAATTGTTTTTATTATTAAAAATAAATATTAATATTTAAAGTAGAATAAAATGTGTTTATTATTATAAATAAATATTAATATTTAAAATAATATGTGTTTATTATTAAAAATAAATATTAATATTTAAAATAATATAATGTGTTTATTATTACAAATAAATATTAATATTAAAATAAAATGTGTTTATTATTAAAAATAAATATTAAGGAAGGTCAACAGGTGGAGGAAAAATAGTCAATGCAGGTCATACCACCTGACCAGCTAAAATCGCCTTTTTATATAAGGCAGACAGTCAGACTATTTGCCTTGAGGGCGGGCTAAGCCCTCCTACCCCCCCCCCCAAAGCTGAGAGCTGGGGAAACTTCTCTCAGAAGGGGTATGGGAGGACAGGGAGACCTTCCCTCTTTCAACTAAGAGGAAAACTCTTAAACATAAATGGTCAACGGACGGTATACACCCTGGGAAACTAAAAGTCTATATGGAATCTGCATAAATTAAAATATCCTGTTTAAGCGTATTGTATGACAGGGAGGGAAGGTCAACAGGTGGAAGAAAAATGGTCTAGGCAGAGCATACCGCCTGACAAGCTAAAATCGCCTTTTTATATACGGCAGACAATCAGACTCTGATTGCCTGGACAGCGGGCTGAGCAATGAATGTGGAAGCCGGGGAACTTCTCTCAGAAGGAGGATGGGAGGCCCAGGGAGCCTTCGGTCTCCTCCTAAGAGAGGGATATCCTCTTACTCCCTTTGGAAAGAGATCAACCTTACACAAAACAAAAAATATGGGAAGAGAAGCCTTCCCGGGCCCCCCTCCCCCTTCTGGGAGGAGAAGTTCCCTGGCTCCAACCTTTTTTTTGGGGGGGGGGGCCTAAGCCTGTCCTCCAGGCAACCAAATGAAAAAGAAATTTACCCATCCCACCTTTGTAGGAAGTGTGCTCAGCCCACCTTCTGAGCCACTGTGAAAGTTTCCTTCCACTAAAAGGGAAGGGAACGAGGAAGGAAAAGTCTCTGAGAATCTTCATGCAATTTCTTTGACAAAGAAACTGTTTTCACTTGATTCCACACAAAATTTTTATTGCTTTTTCATCTATTGTCTTATATTAGGATTTCTTTATGCATGGTGTTTTATTTAAGAGTACTAAATAGCTTTTCAGTTTCTTGAGACTCTTTCAACTGTCTGGATTCTGCAGCAACGTTGTGGAGTGATATGTAAAACATAAATTGGTACTTTATAACAATAGGTATGTAGAATTCTAACTCGCCAGTGTTGATCGTTTCAATTATTTACAAATTCACCAGGTCCTGGATATGACCATAAACTGTATCCAAACATGGGGCTTTGTGAAGTGTGAAGCCACCATTTAATTGCTATTGCTACCAGGTCCACTCTGATCTGGAGTAGTAGTACCTGTTAGGGTCCCAATTATGAGTTAAATAGAAACCAACATTAAATAAACAAATATATTCTAGGAAAAAAAAATGTCACTAGATTGGGCATGAAATAACCTGATATAGTGTTGATATGTCATAAAACAAAATGAACCAACAAATTCACCAATCGACACAATATCAACAAATGTATCTTTCTTTTCCTTATTCTGTGTTTATTTCTTGGTACTAAGCTTATCATTAACTAACCCTGACATTTCTTTTACTTTGTTTTGTGTATATATTTTATTTTGTGTAGAATAACCAAAAAGACATTTAGCTACCACATTTGCAGCGAAATGTTAGCATACATAAAATCACTGGTGACAACCCATGATGTTTTTTCTTATGAACACGAAATAACCAACACGCTTTCCATTGGTTTTTCATGATAACAATTTAATATTGATAAATTATAATAAACATGTCCATTACTTTTCTTTTTTTATCAATAAATATACTTGGTTGATAATTAGAGAATACAATGTTTATTGTAATAAAACTTGTGATCTATAACATCCAATTCTAAAAATTAAACTTTCCTTTCTCAATTGAAACAAACAACATACCCCACACTATGTTCCTAAAAATGAGGATTTTACTATTGCGTTTACATAATTTTTTAGCTATGTTTCTCTTACTTTCAGCATGAGATCATTTTCTACACGTGTTTCATGCATACCACACAAACATTTTACCTCTGACATTTTTAATTTTTTTCCAATTTCCTTTCACAATGAACATTATCATTAGTACAGTTTTCATTTAAAATGAAGCTGTACATGGTTACTATTACTTGGAAAGCAGATATAAAAAAAAAAAAATAACTGTTTTCACTTTGAAAATTTACGATTTATAGATCTCGGATTTGGCCCTTCTTCACCTTTTATCTTACATTTGTAAATATTGTATATATAAACTTTTTTCTTATTTCTCCAATGTTATTTCATTCATGCAATTTCATAATCCACCAACATTGTATAAGATTCAATTCCATTTGACACTTGAAAACAACTTTTTATATAGTAAACAGCATTTATTTCTTTTCAGACATATTCTTATTTTATTTTATTTCCAGTACTATGTTTTATTTCATTTTGTGGACACTCATTTAACTCTCTGGGATGCTGCAGGGAACATGTAGAGTGATATATCAAACAAGAAGTGGTACTTTATGACAATAGGTATCTAGGATTTACACATACCAGTGTTGATAGTTTGAAATATTTACAGACTAACATCTTACACAATATAAACACATGTACCTTTTTTTTTTCTTTTCCTTTGCTTATTTCTCGAACCTAAACTTATCATTAACTAACCCGTAACTTTGTTTACTTTGTTTTGCGTATATATTTTATATTGGGTAGAATTAACAAAACTTAATTTCGCTACCATCATTATTTTTAGTGACATGCACTGTTAACATCAATAAAATCACTGGTGACAATACTTGATACCTGTTTCGTATAAGCACCAAATAACTATCACTATTTCGATTTGCTTTTTCATGATAATATGTTCATCTTGATACATTATAATAAACATTTCCATTCACTGGTCGTTTGCTTAGCTTAGCTTTACATCATTTTTTCACAATGTTTCTCTACTTGCTTTCAGCATGAGAGCAGATCATATTCTAAACGTTTCATGCATATCACACAAACTTATAATATTTGATCAACATTTGACTAACAATTTTTTGCCAATTTCCTTCAACATTCTCATTACCATTACTACAGTTTACATTTTGTCGTTAAAATGAAGCTGTACATGTTTCCTATTACTTGGAAACCAGATTTGTAAAAATCCCATTTTTTTTTCACTCTGAGAATTTTCATTATATTTCTTTGACAAACGATTTATTTTCAATGAACTTCAGCACATGATTGTTACTGCTTTTTCCCCTTTTGTCTTATATTTGTTTTTCTTCATGCCAAATATTTTATATATCAATTTTTTGCTAATTTCTTAAATTTTATTTCTTTAATTCTTAGTCCACCAATATAGTATAAGTTTCAATTGCATTGAACGCAATGTTTTAGATAGTAAACATCAGCATATTTCACTTTTCAAGCACTTTTTCATTTTATTTCAAATACTATGTTTTATTTCATTTTGTTGACACTCATTTACCTCTCTGGGGTGCTACAAGGAACATGTAGATTGATATACCAAACATGAATTGGTGCTTTATAACAATAGGTATCTATAATTTTGCTTAATTCTCTAACCTAAACTTATCATTAACTAACCGTAAATTATGTTTTAGTTTTGTGTATATATTTTATATTGTGAAGAATAAACAAAAATTCATTTCACCACCACATTTGCACTGTTAGCATACACAAATATCACTGGTTACAATCATTGGTAGCTGTTTTTTAAAAACACCAAATAACATTCACGCTTTCCATTGGTTTTTCATGATAACAATTTAATATTGATAAATTATAATAAACATGTCCATTACATTCTCTTTTTATCAATAAATATACTTGGTTGATAATTAAAGAACACAATGTTTATTGTAATAAAACTTGTGACCTATAACATCGAATTGTATAAATTAAAGTTTCCTTTCTCAATTGAAACAAACAACATATCCCACACTAAAAATGAGGATTTTAGATCATTTTTTAACAATGTTTCTCTTCTTACTTTCAGCATCAGAAAATATAATTTTCTACACGTGTTTCATGCATACCACACAAACGTATATGTGACCAACATTTTACCTCTGATACATTTTTTTCCAATTTCCTTTCACCATTGTCATTATCATTAGTACAGTTTTCGTTTTGTCTTTAAAATGAAGTTGTACATGTTTCTTAATACTTCGAAACCAAATATATCAAAAAATAATTTTTTTCACTTACAAAATTTTCATGATATTTCTTTGACAATCATATTTGTTTTTAATTGAATTCAGCATATGATTCTTACTGCTTTATCA
This sequence comes from Euprymna scolopes, assembly GCF_053919585.1. Lineage (NCBI taxonomy): Eukaryota > Metazoa > Mollusca > Cephalopoda > Sepiida > Sepiolidae > Euprymna > Euprymna scolopes. The sequence goes on from NC_136485.1 coordinate 96,119,922, forward strand.
CCTTTTATCTTATATTTCTTTTTCTTCATGCCAAATATTTTAAATATCAAATTTTTGCTCATTTCTTAAATTGAATTAAAAAAATGGATTTTTTTATTCCACCAATATTGTATAAGGCTCAATTCCATTGAACACAGTGTTTTATATAGTAAACATCAGCATTTGTTTCTATTTTATTTCAAATACTGTTTCATTTCACTTTCTCGATAATCATTTACATCTTTGGGGTGCAACAGGGAACATGTAGAGTGATATATCAAACATGAATTGGAACTTTATAACAATAGGTATCTAGAATTTCCACATACCAGTGTGGATAGTTTTAAATATTTACAAACTTACAATTTACACACTATAAACAAATGTATCTTTTTTTCTTTTCTTTGCTTATTTCTCGAACCTAAACTTATCATTAACTAAACCTAAACTTTGTTTACTGCATTTTGTGTATATATTTTATAATGGGTGAAATAAACAAAACTTAATTTGGCTAATATCATTTGTAGTGGCATGCACTATTGACATATATAAAATCACAGGTGACAATCCTTGATTCCAGTTTCGTATAAGCACAAAATATCTATCATTATTTCGATTTGTTGTTCATGATAAAAATTTAATATTGATACATTGTAATAAACATTTCCATTGCTTTGATCTTTTTATCAATACATATACTTGGTTGATAATTAGAGGACACAACTAACCCTATACTTTGCTTTACTTTGTTTTGTATATATATTTTGTATTGTGTGGAATTAACAAAGATTCATATGCAGGAATCTGTTGATACATTCCAAGAATCCCAATGCGACCAACAAACTTGAAAGACTACAATTTCTTTTTACTATGACCAATAAGAAAGCTCAAGGACTAAGTTGTTGGACTCATCCTGATCACCATTTTAAATTATTGTTAACAGTAAGTTTAACATTTTAAGTACAGAATAATATTTCTTTTGACATTTATAAATTACTATTTTCTGTGACAGATGTTACTTTTTCAATATTGATTGTACCCTCTTTTGTGTGTTTAAATTTTGCATAATATTAAGCACACCATACCAAGACCACAATTTCAGTATCTAATAAACTTCCTACCAAGGTCAATGTTTTCAAGTGACAACGGAGAGTATTCATGTTATGTTTCACATTTTTATGTTTTGAAATATTTTGCTGCTTAATATCAAATTCAGCAGATGAGTTCTTTCTTATGCATCAAACAATTACATTTTCTGATATTCATTCAAACTAATTATTGAAAATCAATTTCATATTTTCTTTACTAAAATATTACTATGCTTGATTTCATCAAGTGGTGCGAATCTGTTTTTTACACTAACAATGTGCACATTTTTTGAAGAATAAAGTTTTTTTTTTTTAAGGTGGTAAAGGTGATCCGGGGAGTGTTTTTTTTTTTTTTTTTTTTCCAAAAAAGGTACTTTTTACGAATGGGTATCCAAGAAACATTCAGTATTTTGTCAGAAATTAAGATTTTCATTGACGACTCTCAATACTATCAGAAATGACCAATCTACACAATACAAACTAACTGTTTTGTTGGCTTTTTATTCTAACTCCAAACTAACCCATAACTACATATTGCTTTTATTTTGCAAATTTGATTTCCTTTAGTTTATATTGTGTAGCTGAATCAGAAATTGATTTAACTTTTGTCATTTGTAATTAACATGCTATCAGCGCAATTACTACAGTGTAATCACACATGATATACCAAAATAAAAACACTTCAGATAAAATCTTCTTACATAGAATTCAGTTTCTTACATGACATCTGATGAAGTCAGTACAAACGTTACAAACTAATACTTGAAAAACAATTTGACATTTACTGTACTACAATATCATATTTGTATAGAAGTAGAAATCTGGATACCTATTCTGATACCTAATAAAAGAAAGGACACTCTTTGGGGCGGATTTTGATGATAACAAGTCACTAATAAGAAATTATAATAAACATTGAAATAATTTAAGAATTTTACCAAAATAAAATTGCATGGTAATCACCCAATTTCTGCCACAAAATTTTGATTGGCAAAACTCATAAACAGAAAATATATATTTTCTAATTTCATCTTTTTTTTTTACATAATCTGATTTGATGTTTTCCTAAATATTCAAATCACTATTTTTTTGCTGCTTAATATCAAATACAGCAAATGAGTTATTTTTTATGCATCAAACAAGTACATTTTCTCATTCATCCAAACTAATCACTGAACATCAATTTCATATTTTCTTCACTAAAATATTACTTTGCTTGATGTCATCAAGTAGAGCGGATCATTTTTTTTTCATTTGTTCACACATTTTTCCAATTTATATATATTTTGTCTAAGATTCCTAGCCTATGTCATTGCATACCAATCTGTTTATTAAAAGTTAAGGTTCACTGTAAACACATACGTTACACCAAAATAAAAACGCTTCAGATAATGTCTTGATATTCAATTAAGTTTCTCACATGACATCTTATGAAGTTAGTAGAAATGTTACAGACTTTTGAATCTCAAACACTTTCAATACTGTGCACTGATATTTTCTTTTTTGGAATATAAGCACATTCATGATTTTTTTTACAAACGACAACAAATGTCACATTTTGTAGCAATGTACTGAAACAATTATAAAAATAGGTATCTAGGAAAAGGCCACTACATATGTTATAAATTCCAAATTTCCACAACCTGGCAAATACTGGTACACGCTAGCAAATTTAGATTTGCAATTACAGAATATGATTCTAATTTTTTCCTTTGCTCTTTATTCTAACACTACACTAAGTTTACTGTGTTATTTCGCTACAGTTGATATTGTGTAGAACAATAAGAAAATCATAGTGAACAATGCATTCAACAAAATTTCACACAAATTTCTAGATACCTATATCTAATAAGTTCAAAAGAAAGGACACACTTAGGGAGGTATTTTGGTGGTCAAGTCACTAAATAGAGATTAGCTGGTTTCCCGGCATAGCCCAGGATGTAATAAAGATTGACTGAAATACATGTTCTAGCTGGTTTCTAGGCGTTGCCAGGGATGTAATATAGACACATTATGTTGTATATTACCTGTTCTCTTCTCCCTAAGGAAAAACAATTTCATATACATGCTGTAAATTACCTACGCTAGGGATAAAACATTAACAATACCAGTCCTAGGGTAGATAAAACAAATAATACATAGAGATGAAAGATTCCTCTCCCCTAAGAATAAAACATATATTCAATATCTGCTTTTGTTTTTTCATTGTTTATACGGTCCCGAGCAACGCCGGGTAGCCCTGCTATCTATATATATAAATCTACAAACGTCTGTGTGTATGTATGTTTGTTTGTAACGCTAAAACTTTTGACAGACACAACCAGAGTTGACAAATGTGGTATCATATTGAAGCCCCATCACCCGGATGACAAATATCGAAATTTCACGTCAAACGGACCACTAGAAGTTGGTCAACTGATCAGTTATCTTCGAGGGGGGCCCCAAAAAAACCTGTCAATGTCTATATATATAAAAGACAAATGTTTGTTTGTAACGCTAAAACTTGAGATGAAAGATTCCTCTCCCCTAAGAATAAAACATATGTTCAATATCTGCTTTTGTTTTTTCATTGTTTATACGGTCCCGAGCAATGCCGGGTAGCCCTGCTAGTCTTCTATATATATAAAAGGCAAAAATCTGTGAGTTTGTATGTTTGTATGTAACGCTAAAACTTTTGAAAGACACAACCAGACTTGATAAATTTGGTATCATATCGAAGCCCCCTATCCCGGATGACAAATATCGAAATTTCACGTCAAACGGACGAGGAGAAAGGGGTAAATGTATCAGTTATCTCCAAGGGGGGCCCAAAAAAAACTGTCATTGTAATGCTTTTTATTACGTAATTCTTGAATGATCCAATGTAATTCATACGTAAAAAAAAAAAAACGTTTAGTCATGTCACGTGACGTGACGTCAACGTCCACTAATGGCGAACAATTGTAAATAACAAGTTCTGTCTTCGATACTTTTGCATTTTTCTCTTCTCCTTCGTTATATATATTATTAAACTTTATGACAATGTTTCCATCGTGATTACCTGGTTAAAAATATTATTTATACAAGAGTTTTAACGAAAAATGTCAGGAAAAAATGTACAGGAATAAAAAAAATTCAGCTTTCAAAATATTAGACGATAATAAAAATATCATAATATTTATGTAATTAGCCATTTTGTATATTACCACGTGACCTCATACCTCTTAAGCTGGAAGGGGGGGGAGTAAAACCAACACCGTCTCTCTCTCTCACTTACTCTCTCTCTCTCTCACTTTCTCTATCACCCTCTTTCTATTTTTCTATTCGTTTAAAAACGCTTAGTCATGTCACGTGACGTGACGTCAACGTCCACTAATGGCGAATCTAATTCCTAACTTCACTATGCACCGCTTTTTGTTACTATGGAAACACTTAATTTTTGTGCTGCTTAAGGAACTAACTTCACTATACACCGCTTTCTCTTCCCTCTCTCTCTCTCTCACACACTTTCTCTTTAAAACAACTCGGTGTGTTTTTGATGTTACGTACGTATTTTTATTTTTATAATTTTTCTATTGATTCTATTTTTACTATATTTACAGGGTCAATGTGAAATTTTATGTTCTTTCCAATAAATCGAAACCCCCCTCCCATTCCAATTTTTAAGTGTCTATTAAAAAGTAAATACTTAATTTAGTAACCCGATAGTAAATAATTAATGAAGTTTAAAACCTTTTTTTTAAACCACGTTATTCGTTTTTTCTTTTTTTTTTTATGGAACCTTGGTCCTTGAGGGCTTGAATGTTGAAAAATTCAAATAAAGTTTAGAATTCAATTAAAAAAAACAACACCGTCTTTTTTATTTTTTTTAAATAAAACTAATTTTAAAATTTCGATGTAAAAGTTTGTTGAAAAATTCAAATAAAGTTTAGAATTCAATTCAAAAAAACAACACCGTCTTTTTTTTTTTTTTAAATAAAACTAATTTTAAAATTTCGATGTAAACGTTTGTTGAAAAATTCAAATAAAGTTTAGAATTCAATTAAAAAAACAACACCGTCTTCTTTTTTTTTTTTTATTAAAACTAATTTTAAAATTTTGATGTTCGAAAAAGAGTCCATAATATGTCAATATAAAAATTCTATTTTTGTTTGATAAAAAGAATAAAACAGTTAATAAATACAAAAAAAAGTCCATTAAGTTCAAATAAAGCCTGTTTGAATAAAACTTATATAAAAAAAAAGGTTCATTCTATTCATCCTTAGATAAAACGTCACTTCCGGCAAATGGCTTTGTAAACAATGGGTGGCATTTTTCGAATACATCGGTAAACACTGTATGTTTTTCGAGCAGAATAAATATGTTACATTGAATAAAAACACAAAAAATATATCCAGTTGGATAGAAAAGTAAATTATCTTGCCTTTGCTAACATTTATTTGTTATATATTTGTCTTTTGACAACTTTTTGTGTACAGTCATACAAACCCAAATATTTTTTTTTTAAACAGTAACGAATTTTCCGAACTCAATATTTTTCAATTTTTTAATTTTTAAAATCTATCAAAATTTTTCTATTGATTCTATTTTTACTATATTTACAAGGTCAATGTGAAATTTTATGTTCTTTCCAATAAATCGAATATAATATTTTAGACTATCGTTTTTTTTTAAAATTCACGAACCCCCCCCCCATTCCAATTTTTAAGTGTCTATTAAAAAGTAAATACTTAATTTAGTAACCCGATAGTAAATAATTAATGAAGTTTAAAACCTTTTTTTTAAACCACGTTATTCGTTTTTTCTTTTTTTTTTATGGAACCTTGGTCCTTGAGGGCTTGAATGTTGAAAAATTCAAATAAAGTTTAGAATTCAATTAAAAAAACAACACCGTCTTTTTTTTTTTTTTTTAATAAAACTAATTTTAAAATTTCGATGTAAAAGTTTGTTGAAAAATTCAAATAAAGTTTAGAATTCAATTAAAAAAACAACACCGTCTTTTTTTTTTTTTTTTAATAAAACTAATTTTAAAATTTCGATGTTCGAAAAAGAGTCCATAATATGTCAATATAAAAATTCTATTTTTGTTTGATAAAAAGAATAAAACAGTTAATAAATACAAAAAAAGTCCATTAAGTTCAAATAAAGCCTGTTTGAATAAAACTTATATAAAAAAAAGGTTCATTCTATTCATCCTTAGATAAAACGTCACTTCCGGCAAATGGCTTTGTAAACAACGGGTGGCATTTTTCGAATACATCGGTAAACACTGTATGTTTTCGAGCTGAATAAATATGTTACATTGAATAAAAACACAAAAAATATATCCAGTTGGATAGAAAAGTAACTTATCTTGCCTTTGATAACATTTATTTGTTATATATTTGTCTTTTGACAACTTCTGGGAATCTATGTGTACAGTCATACAAACCCAAATTTTTTTTTTTTTAAACAGTAATGGATTTTCAGAACTCAATATTTTTCAATTTTTTAATTTTTAAAATCTATCAAAATTTTTCTATTGATTCTATTTTTACTATATTTACAGGGGCAATGTGAAATTTTATGTTCTTTCCAATAAATCTAATATAATATTTTAGACTATCGTTTTTTTTTTAATTCACGACCCCCCCCCCATCCCAATTTTTAAGTGTCTATTAAAAAGTAAATACTTAATTTAGTAACCCGATAGTAAATAATTAATGAAGTTTAAAACCTTTTTTTTAAACCACGTTATTTGTTTTTTCTTTTTTTTTTATGGATCCTTGGTCCTTGCTCCTTTATTTGAAAAAAAAATTAGGGCTTGAATGTTAAAAAATTCAAATAAAGTTTAGAATTCAATTAAAAAAACAACACCGTCTTTTTTTTTTTTTTTTAAATAAAACTAATTTTAAAATTTCGATGTTCGAAAAACAGTCCATAATATGGCAATATAAAAATTCTATTTTTGTTTGAGAAAAAGAATAAAACAGTTAATAAATACAAAAAAAAGTCCATTAAGTTCAAATAAAGCCTGTTTGAATAAAACTTATATAAAAAAAAGGTTCATTCTATACGGTTTTGATCATCCTTAGATAAAACATCACTTCCGGCAAATGGCTTTGTAAACAACGGGTGGCATTTTTCGATTACATCGCTAAACACTGTATGTTTTTCGAGCTGAATAAATATGTTACATTGAATACAAACACAAAAAATATATCCAGTTGGATAGAAAAGTAACTTATCTTGCCTTTGCTAACATTTATTTGTTAGATATTTGTCTTTTGACAACTTTTTGGAATCTATGTGTACAGTCATACAAACCCAAATATTTTTTTTTTTAAACAGTAATGAATTTTCCGAACACAATATTTTTCAATTTTTTAATTTTTAAAATCTATCAAAATTTTTCTATTGATTCTATTTTTACTATATTTACAGGGTCAATGTGAAATTTTATGTTCTTTCCAATAAATCGAATATAATATTTTAGACTATCGTTTTTTTTTTAAATTCACGACCCCCCCATCCCAATTTTTAAGTGTCTATTAAAAAGTAAATACTTAATTTAGTAACCCGATAGTAAATAATTAATGAAGTTTAAAACCTTTTTTTTTAAACCACATTATTTGTTTTTTCTTTTTTTTATGGAACCTTGGTCCTTGCTCCTTTATTTGAAAAAAAAATTAGGGCTTGAATTACATTTTTCGAGGAGTTATATTGACTGCTTTCTTTTTATTTATAGAACTTAATAACATTTATTTATTTATTTCATATGCTAATATTTTTGGAATTTTACAATACACTTTATTACAAATACTTCTGGCAACAGTTATTTATTTAACTCATATGCTAATACTTTTTGGGTAAAAATATTTTGTTTCCATGTTTTCGGAATTTTTTTTTTTTTACCTTTTTTTATAATTTTTAATAGCATTTTCTTTTTACATTACAACGTTAATGTTTATGCATATTGAAATAAAATACATGTGTTTATTATTAAAAATAATTATTAATATTTAAAATAATAATATGTGTTCATTAATAAAAATAAATATTAATATTTAATATAAAATAAAATGTGTTTATTAATGAATATAAATATTACTATTTAAAATTATACAATGTTTATTATTAAAAATAAATATTAATATTTAAAATAATAAAATGTGTTGATTATTAAAAATATATATTAATATTTAAAATAATAAAATGTGTTTATTATTAAAAATATATATTAATATTTAAAATAATAAAATGTGTTTATTATTAAAAATATATATTAATACTTAAAATAATAAAATGTGTTTATTATTAAAAATAAATATTAATATTTAAAATAAAATAACGTGTTTATTATTAAAAATAAATATTAATATTTAAAATAAAATAATAAGTGTTTATTATTAAAAATGAATATTAACATTTAAAATAATAAAAGGTGTTTATTATTAAAAATAAATATTAATATTAAAAATAAAATAAAATGTGTTTATTATTAAAAATAAATAATAGTATTTAAAATAATAAAATGTGTTCATTATTAAAAATAAATATTAATATTAAAATAAAAATGTGTTTATTATTAAAAATAAATATTAATATTCAAATAAATATGTTTTTATTATTAAAAATAAATATTAATATTTAAAGTAGAATAAAATGTGTTTATTATTATAAATAAATATTAATATTTAAAATGAAATGTGTTTATTATTACAAATAAATATTTATATTTAAAATAATAAAATGTGTTTATTATTAAAAATAAATATTAATATTCAAATAAATATGTTTTTATTATTAAAAATAAATATTAATATTTAAAGTAGAATAAAATGTGTTTATTATTATAAATAAATATTAATATTTAAAATGAAATGTGTTTATTATTACAAATAAATATTTATATTTAAAATAATAAAATGTGTTTATTATTAAAAATAAATATTAATATTAAAATAAAATGTGTTTATTATTAAAAATAAATATTTATATTTAAAATAATAAAATGTGTTTATTATTAAAACGGGCACACTTAAAAAGAAAAGAACCCCCTCCCTAATGCAGGAGAGAGAATGCTCCCTGCTTGATCCCCTTCTTTGGTTGGATGACTGCCACCTCCCTATAGCGAGGGGTAAAAAAAAAACAAATCACCCCTTCAGCACTTCCCTAATCTGAGTAGCACGGCTCCCTCTTACAGGGAGGGAAGGTCAACAGGTGGAGGAAAAATAGTCAACGCAGGTCATACCGCCTGACCAGCTAAAATCGCCTTTTTATATAAGGCAGACAGTCAGACTATTTGCCTTGAGGGCGGGCTAAGCCCTCCTACCTTTTTGGGAGTGCTCAGCCCGCCCTCCAGTCAACCAAATAAAAAAAAAATTTACCCATCCCACCTTTGTGGGAAGAGTGCTCAGCAAACCTTCTGAGCCACCATAAAAAAAAATGTTTCCTTCCCTCAAGATGGGAAGGGAACGAGAAAGGAAAATTCTTAAAAATACATGGTCCACACACGGTCTAACCCCTGGGGATCTAAAATAAACTTCTCATATACACCGACACACACAGACAGTCTGATTGATTCTTTGTTCAACAGATTATAAGAATAAAACACTGAGCCAACATTAACAATTCTGACTTATCATTCAGACATGATTACGAAACTTTTCCCAGAAGGAACAGAATGCGAAATGCGCCATGGAAAAACCCTTTGTGTTACATACATGTTGGAGAGAGTCTTAAAAATAACTGTACAACGCAGGGTATACCACCCGCATCCTTCAGATTGGATTGGACAAAATGAAATTAAAAGGAAACGAAATTAGAAGCAGTCAGTTCTTTCTTATGCATCAAACAATTACATTTTCTGATATTCATTCAAACTAATTACTGAAAATAAAATTCATATTTTCTTTAATAAAATATTACTGTGCTTGATTTCATCAAGTGGTACGGATCTGCTTTTTACACTAACAATGTGCACATTTTTTGAAGAATAAAGTTTTTTTTTTTTTTTTTTTTTTAAGGTGGTGAAGGTGATCCGGGGAGTGTTTTTTTTTTTTTTTTTTTTTGTAAAAAAGGTACTTTTTACGAATGGGTATCCAAGAAACGTTCAGTATTTTGTCAGAAATTAAGATTTTCATTGACCACTCTCAATACTATCAGAAATGAACAATCTACACAATACAAACTAACCGTTTTGTTGGCTTTTTATTATAACTCCAAACTAACCCATAACTACATTTTTCTTTTATTTTGCAAATTTAATTTCCTTTAGTTTATATTGTGTATCTGAATCAGAAATTGATTTAACTTTTGTCATTTGTAGTTAACATGCTTTCAGCGCAATTACTACAGTTTAATCACACATGATCTACCAAAATAAAAACACTTCAGATAAAGTCTTAAATAGAATTCAGTTTCTTACATGACATCTGATGAAGTCAGTAGAAACATTACAAACTAATACTTGAAAAACAATTTGACATTTACTGTACTACAATAACACATTTGTATAGAGTAGAAATCTGGATACCTATTCTGATACCTTAATAAAAGAAAGGACACTCTTTGGGGCGGATTTTGATGATAACAAGTCACTAATTAGACATTATAATAAACATTCAAATAATTTAAGAATTTTACCAAAATAAAATTACATGCTAATCACCCAATTTCTCCCACAAAATTTTGATTGGCAAAACTCATAAACATAAAATATATATTTTCTAATTGCATCTTTTTTTTTTTTTTTTTTTTTTTTTTTTACATAATCTGGTTTGATGTTTTCCTAAAGATTCAAATCACTGTATTTTGCTGCTTAATATCAAATGCAGCAGATGAGTTCTTTTTTTATGCATTAAACAATTACATTTTCTCATATTCATCCAAATTAATAACTGAAAATCATTTTCATATTTTCTTCATTAAAATATCACTGTGCTTGATGTCATCAAGTGGAGCGGATCATTTTTTTTTTTTTCATTTGTTTACACATTTTTTACAAATGTTTTTGAGAGTCCATACAACGTTATAAGTATTCAACATTTTTTTTCATTTGAATATATTTTGTCTAAGATTCTTAGCCTATGTCATTGCATACCAATTTGTTTCTTGAAAGTTAAGTTCACTGTAAAAACATCTGATACACCAAAATCCCTGATACCTGTTTCTTATAAGCGCCAAATAACTATCACTATTTCGATTTGTGTTTCATGAGAACAATTCAATATTGATACATTATAAGAAACATTTCCAGTGCTTTTTCTCTTTTTAGCAATACATATAGTTGGTTACTAATCAGAGGACTTAACTAACCCTATACTTTGCTTTACTTTGTTTTGTATTTATATTTTGTATTGTGTGGAATTAACAAAAATTCATATGCAGGAATCTGCTGATTCATTCCAAGAATCCCAATGCGACCAACAAACTGGAAAGACTACAATTTCTTTTTACTATGACCAATAAGAAAGCTCAAGGACTAAGTTGTTGGACTCCTCCTTATCAATATTTTAAAGTATTGTTAACAGTAAGTTTAACATTTTAAGTACAGAACAATATTTCTTTTGATATTTATAATGTTATTTCATTCATGCAATTTCATAATCCACCAACATTGTATAAGATTCAATTCCATTTGACACTTGAAAACAACTTTTTATATAGTAAACAGCATTTATTTCTTTTCAGACATATTCTTATTTTATTTTATTTCCAGTACTATGTTTTATTTCATTTTGTGGACACTCATTTACCTCTCTGAGATGCTGCAGGGAACATGTAGAGTGATATATCAAACAAGAAGTGGTACTTTATGACAATAGGTATCTAGGATTTACACATACCAGTGTTGATAGTTTGAAATATTTACAGACTAACATTTTACACAATAAAAACACATGTACCTTTTTTTTCTTTTCCTTTGCTTATTTCTCGAACCTAAACTTATCATTAACTAACCCGTAACTTTGTTTACTTTGTTTTGCGTATATATTTTATATTGGGTAGAATTAACAAAACTTAATTTCGCTACCATCATTATTTGTAGTGACATGCACTGTTAACATAAATAAAATCACTGGTGACAATCTTTGATACCTGTTTCGTATAAGCACCAAATAACTATCACTATTTCGATTTGCTTTTTCATGATATGTTAATCTTGATACATTATAATAAACATTTCCATTCACTGGTCGTTTGCTTAGCTTAGCTTTACATCATTTTTTCACAATGTTTCTCTACTTGCTTTCAGCATGAGAGCAGATCATATTCTACACGTTTCATGCATATCACACAAACTTATAATATTTGATCAACATTTGACTAACAATTTTTTGCCAATTTCCTTCAACATTCTCATTACAATTAGTACAGTTTACATTTTGTCTTTAAAATGAAGCTGTATATGTTTCCTATTACTTGGAAACCAGATTTGTAAAAATCCCATTTTTTTTTTCACTCTGAGAATTTTCATTATATTTCTTTGACCAACGATTTGTTTTCAATGGACTTGATAAGTGCTAATATAGAGAGAAGAGAAACAGGGTGAGAGAGAGGCAGAAGAGAAAGTTGTTCCATCCTCTTTCCTAAATTTGACTACTGTGCGCGTTTGAACTCTCATCCTCGAGTTGCCTATTGGCCTTGATAAGTGCTAATATAGATAGAAATACCTATTCTGATACCTAATAAAAGAAAGGACACTCTTTGGGGCGGATTTTGATGATAACAAGTCACTAATTAGAAATTATAATAAACATTCAAATAATTTAAGAATTTTAACAAAAAAAAAAATTACATGGTAATCACCCAATTTCTGCCACAAAATTTTGATTGGCAAAACTCATAAACAGAAAATATATATGTTCTAATTTCATCTTTTTTTTTTTTTTTTTACATAATCTGGTTTGATGTTTTCCTAAATATTCAAATCACTATATTTTGCTGCTTAATATCAAATACAGCAAATGAGTTATTTTTTATGCATCAAACAATTACATTTTCTCATTCATCCAAACTAATCACTGAACATCAATTTCATAGTTTCTTCGCTAAAATATTACTGTGCTTGATGTCATCAAGTGGAGCAGATCATTTTTTTTTTTCATTTGTTCACACATTTTTCCAATTTATATATATTTTGTCTAAGATTCTTAGCGTATGTCATTGCATACCAAGCTGTTTATTAAAAGTTAAGGTTCACTGTAAACACATATGTTACACCAAAATAAAAACGCTTCAGATAATGTCTTGATATTCAATTCAGTTTCTCACATGACATCTTATGAAGTTAGTAGAAATGTTACAGACTTTTGAATCTCGAACACTTTCAATACTGTGCACTGATATTTTCTTTTTTGGAATATAAGCACATTCATGATTTTTTTTTTTACAAACGTCAACAAATTTCACAATGTGTAGCAATGTACTGAAACAATTATAAAATATTTGTTTTTATTTTGGATGATACAGGGCATCCGGAGAGAGATGTTTCTAACAAAATGAAAGTATAATTTTTAGCAATAGGTATCTAGGAAAAGGCCACTACATACGTTATAAATTCCAAATTTCCACAACCTGGCAAATACTGGTACACGCTAGCAAATTTAGATTTGCAATTACAGAATATGATTCTAATTTTTTCCTTTGCTCTTTATTCTAACACTACACTAAGTTTACTGTTTTATTTCGCTGCAGTTGATATTGTGTAGAACAATAAGAAAATCATAGTGAACAATGCATTCAACAAAATTTCACACACATTTCTAGATACCTATATCTAATAAGTTCAAAAGAAAGGACACACTTAGGGAGGTATTTTGGTGGTCAAGTCACTAAATAGAGATTAGCTGGTTTCCCGGAATAGCCCAGGATGTAATAAACATTGACTGAAATACATGTTCTAGCTGGTTTCTAGGCGTTGCCAGGGATGTAATATAGACACATTATGTTGTATATTACCTGTTCTCTTCTCCCTAAGGTAAAACAATTTCATATACATGCTGTAAATTACCTATGCTAGGGATAAAACATGAACAATACCAGTCCTAGGGTAGATAAAACAAATAATACATAGAGATGAAAGATTCCTGTCCCCTAAGAATAAAACATATATTCAATATCTGCTTTTGTTTTTTCATTGTTTATACGGTCCCGAGCAACGCCGGGTAGCCCTGCTAGTCTTCTGTATATATAAATCTCAAACGTCTGTGTGTATGTATGTTTGTTTGTAACGCTAAAACTTTTGACAGACACAACCAGAGTTGACAAATGTGGTATCATATTGAAGCCCCATCACCCGGATGACAAATATCGAAATTTCACGTCAAACGGACCACTAAAAGTGGGTCAACTGATCAGTTTTCTTCAAGGGGGGCCCCAAATCCCAAACATCTGTGTGTATGTAGGTTTGTATGTAACGCTTAAACTTTTGACAGACACAACCAAACTTGACAAATTTGCTATCATTTTGAAGCCCCATCACCCGGATGACAAATAACGAAATTTCACGTCAAACGGATCACTAAAAGTAGGTCAACTGATCAGTTTTCTTCAAGGGGGGCCCTCCAAAAACCTGTCATTATCTTCTTCTATATATATAAAAGGCAAAAATCGGTGTGTATGTATGTATGTATGTATGTATGTATGTATGTTTGTTTGTAACGCTAAAACTTTTGAAAGACGGAACCAGAGTTGACAAATTTGGTATCATATTGCACCTTGATCACCCGGATGACAAATATCGAAATTTCACGTCAAACGGACAACTAGAAGGGGGTTAACTGATCATTTTTCTCCCAGGGGGGCCCCCCAAAAAACCTGTCATTTTAACATTATTCATTAGCTGTCACGTGACGTGACGTCAGCTCAGTAAAATGTCGGCTACGCTGAGCCTCTGACGTACATTAAAGCTGCCTGCGAGGAGTATCATTGATACTATAACACAGTTAAATATTAGTTTAAGAGTCGAACCGTTATTACCAACGGATTTATCGCACTTCAAAAAGAAGAATCCCAAAATTACATAAAAATTGACGTAGGGAAAATGTTTTTATTTTTGCTTGAAGTTTTTTACCGGCGAAGAAAGATGACTATGCTCTTTGCTATAGTTTACCATGTAAACAAGGCTTTAGCCATTTTGTTTTTACCTCCTAACTCTGTTAAACTGGAAGGGGGAGGGGTGGCTATCAGTATAAGGCCGCTTAAATACACGAAAATTACTTTTATACGAGTTTGTTTTCTTATGAATGGAACCGCGTTTATAGGGGGGAGGGGGGAGGAGGCAATGTGCACAGTCTCCCAAGCATTACCTACTATAAAAAAAGATGCACATTTACCCTCTTCTCTCACCCTCTTTCTCTCTCTCTCTCTCTCTCTTTCTCTTCTCTCTCTCACTCTCTTTCTCTATCACCCTCTTCTCTCTCTCTCTTTCTCTTCTCTCTCTCATCCTCTTTCTCTCTCTCTCACCCTCTTCTCTCTCTCTACCTTTTTCTCTTCTCTCTCGCACCCTCTTCTCTCTCTCTCACCCGCTTCTCTCTCTCTACCTCTTTCTCTTCTCTCTCGCACCCTCTTCTCTCTCTCACCCGCTTCTCTCTCTCTACCTCTTTCTCTTATCTCTCTCTCTCTCTCAACCTCTTCTCTCTCTCTCTCTTACCCTCTTCTCTCTCTCACTCTCTGTGTACACCTTTTTCTCTTCTCTCTCTCTCTGACCCTCTTTCTCTCTCTCTCACCCTCTTTTTCTGCTCTCTCTCACCCTTCTCTCTCTCTCTCTCTCTACCTCTTTCTCTTCTCTATCACCCTCTTTCCCTGCTCTCTCTCACCTTCATCTCTCTCTCTCTACCTATTTCTCTTCTCTCTCTCTCCCTCTGCTCTCTCTCACCCTCTTCTTTCTCCCTCACCCTCTTCTCTCTCTCTCTCTACCTCTTTCTCTTATCTCTCTCTCTCACTACCCCTCTCTCTCTCTGTCTTACCCTCTTCTCTCTCTCTCTACCTCTTTCTCTTATCTCTCTCTCTCACTACCTCTCTCTCTCTCACCCTCTTCTCTCTCTCACCCTCTTTCTCTCTTACCCTCTTCTCTCTCTACCTCTTTCACTTCTCTCACCCTCTTTCTCTCTCACCCTCTTTCTCTGCTCTCTCTCACCCTCTTCTCTGCTCTCTCTCACCCTCTTCTCTCTCTACCTCTTTCTCTTCTCTCTCTCTCACCCTCTTCTCTCTCTCTTACCTATTTTGTAATATATATATATAGATATATATATTGTACAAACTATTGTACAAACTATTACCACTTATCAAGGCCTATAGGCCACTCGAGGATGAAAGTTTAAAAGTGCACAGTAGTCAAATTCGGCAAAGATGACGGAACCGCTTTAAGAGGAGGATGAATTATTCAGTGACTCCAACCTATTTTGTTACATATATGTATGTATATATTTTTGTAAAAAATATATATTACTACTTATCAAGGCCCATAGGACACTCGAGGATTAGAGTTGAAAAGTGCACAGCAGTCAAATCTGGGAAAGAGGATGGAACCGCTTTAACGGGAGGATGAGTTATTCAGCGACTCCAGGGGGGAGGGGGGAGGAGGCAATGTGCACAGTCTCCCAAGCATTACCTACTATAAAAAAAGATGCACATTTACCCTCTTCTCTCACCCTCTTTCTCTCTCTCTCTCTCTCTTTCTCTTCTCTCTCTCACTCTCTTTCTCTATCACCCTCTTCTCTCTCTCTCTTTCTCTTCTCTCTCTCATCCTCTTTCTCTCTCTCTCACCCTCTTCTCTCTCTCTACCTTTTTCTCTTCTCTCTCGCACCCTCTTCTCTCTCTCTCACCCGCTTCTCTCTCTCTACCTCTTTCTCTTCTCTCTCGCACCCTCTTCTCTCTCTCACCCGCTTCTCTCTCTCTACCTCTTTCTCTTATCTCTCTCTCTCTCTCAACCTCTTCTCTCTCTCTCTCTTACCCTCTTCTCTCTCTCACTCTCTGTGTACACCTTTTTCTCTTCTCTCTCTCTCTGACCCTCTTTCTCTCTCTCTCACCCTCTTTTTCTGCTCTCTCTCACCCTTCTCTCTCTCTCTCTCTCTCTACCTCTTTCTCTTCTCTATCACCCTCTTTCCCTGCTCTCTCTCACCTTCATCTCTCTCTCTCTACCTATTTCTCTTCTCTCTCTCTCCCTCTGCTCTCTCTCACCCTCTTCTTTCTCCCTCACCCTCTTCTCTCTCTCTCTCTACCTCTTTCTCTTATCTCTCTCTCTCACTACCCCTCTCTCTCTCTGTCTTACCCTCTTCTCTCTCTCTCTACCTCTTTCTCTTATCTCTCTCTCTCACTACCTCTCTCTCTCTCACCCTCTTCTCTCTCTCACCCTCTTTCTCTCTTACCCTCTTCTCTCTCTACCTCTTTCACTTCTCTCACCCTCTTTCTCTCTCACCCTCTTTCTCTGCTCTCTCTCACCCTCTTCTCTGCTCTCTCTCACCCTCTTCTCTCTCTACCTCTTTCTCTTCTCTCTCTCTCACCCTCTTCTCTCTCTCTTACCTATTTTGTAATATATATATATAGATATATATATTGTACAAACTATTGTACAAACTATTACCACTTATCAAGGCCTATAGGCCACTCGAGGATGAAAGTTTAAAAGTGCACAGTAGTCAAATTCGGCAAAGATGACGGAACCGCTTTAAGAGGAGGATGAATTATTCAGTGACTCCAACCTATTTTGTTACATATATGTATGTATATATTTTTGTAAAAAATATATATTACTACTTATCAAGGCCCATAGGACACTCGAGGATTAGAGTTGAAAAGTGCACAGCAGTCAAATCTGGGAAAGAGGATGGAACCGCTTTAACGGGAGGATGAGTTATTCAGCGACTCCAACCTATTTTGGTATATATATATTTATATCTATATTTATTTTTAAATATATATTACCACTTATCAAGGCCCATAGGCCACACGAGGATGAGAGTTTAAAAGTGCACAGTAGTCAAATTCGGCAAAGATGATGGAACCGCTTTAAGAGGAGGATGAATTATTCAGTGACTCCAACCTATTTTGTTATATATATGTATGTATATATTTTTGTAAAAAATATATATTACTACTTATCAAGGCCCATAGGACACTCGAGGATTAGAGTTGAAAAGTGCACAGTAGTCAAATTCGGGAAAGAGGATGGAACCGCTTTCACGGGAGGATGAGTTATTCAGCGACTCCAACCTGTTTTTTTATATATATATTTATATCTATATTTATTAAAAAATATATATTACCACTTATCAAGGACAATAGGCCACTCGAGGATGAGAGTTGAATAGTGCACTGTATAAAAAATACGGTAAAGAGGATGGAACCGCTTTAACGGGAGGATGAGTTATTCAGCAACTCCAACCTATTTTTTTATATATATATATATATATATACTTTTATTAAAAAATATATATTACCACTTATCAAGGACAATAGGCCACTCGAGGATGAGAGTTGAAAAGTGCATAGTAGTAAAATTCGGGAAAGAGGATGGAACCGCTTTAACGGGAGGATGAGTTATTCAGCGACTCCAACCTATTTTTTATATATATATATATATATATATATATATATTTATAACAAAAATATATTACCACTTATCAAGGCCCATAGGCTACTCGAGGATAAGAGTTGAAAAGTGCACATTAGTCAAATTCGGGAAAGAGGATGGAACCGCTTTAACGGGAGGATGAGTGATTCAGCGACTCCAACCTATTTTGTTATATATATATATATATATATATATATATATTTTGTACAAACTATATATTACCACTTATCAAGGCCCATAGGCCACACGAGGATGAGAGTTTAAAAGTGCACAGTAGTCAAATTTGGGAAAGAGGATTTAATCGCTTTAATAGAAGGATGAATTATTCAGCGACTCACACCTGTTTTGGTATATATATATATATATTTATAAAAAAATATGTATTACCACTTATCAAGGCCCATAGGCCACTCGAGGATGAGAGTTAAAAAGTCCACAGTAGTCAAATTTGGGAAAGAGGATGGAACCGCTTTAACAGGAGGATGAGTTATTCAGCAACTCCAACCTATTTTGTTATATATATATATATATATATATATATATATATATATTTTTCATAAAATATGTATTACCACTTATCAAGGCCCATAGTCCACTCGAGGACGAGAGTTGAAAAGTGCACAGTAGTCAAATTGGGGAAAGAGGATGGAACCGCTTTAACGGGAGGATGAGTTATTCAGCGACTCCAACCTTTTTTTTTATTTTGTAAAAAATATATATGACCACTTATCAAGGCCCAGAGGCCACTCGAGGATAAGAGTTGAAAAGTGCACAGTAGTCAAATTTGGGAAATTTGTTATATATCTATTTTTTTGTTACTTAGGCATTTCCACTTATCAAGGCCCAGATACATCTCGAGGATAAGAGTTAAATGTGCACAGTAGTCAATTGGACAATAAGGCCCAGAGGCCACCCGAGGATAAGGGTTGAAAATGGCAGTAGTTAATTGGACAACATAGTAATCGTTAGTAATGGAAAGTCGGGAAATTTGTTATATATATATTTATATTTTGTTTAGATAGGCATTACCACTTATCAAGGCCCAGAGGCCACTAGAGGATAAGTGTTGAAAAGTGCAGTAGTCAATTGGACAAAATATAGTAATTGTTAGTAATGGAAATTCAGTAAATTTGTTATATATATATTAATATTTTGTTAAATACGCATTACCACTTATCAAAGCCCACAGGCCACTCGAGGATAAGGATTGAAAAGTGCACCGTAGTAGTCGGTTGTAATGGAAATGCGGGATATTTGTAATATACCTATTTTTTGTTACTTAGGCACAACCACTTATTAAGGCCCAGAGGCCACTCGATGGTATTACCACTTATCAAGGCCCAGAGGCCACTCGAGGATAAGCGTTTAAAAGTGCAGTAGTCAATTGGACAATATAGTAATCGTTAGTAATGGAAATTCAGTAAATTTGTTATATATATGTATATTTTGTTACATACGCATTACCATTTATCAAGGCCCAGAGGCCACTCGAGGATAAGGATTGAAAAGTGCACAGTAGTCAATTGGACAATATAGTAATCGTTAGTAATGGAAATTCAGTAAATTTGTTATATACCTATTTTTTGTTACTTGGTCATTTCCACTTATCAAGGCCCAGAGGCCACTCGAGCATAAGAGTTAAAAAGTCCACAGTAGTCAATTGGACAATAAGGCCCAGAGGCCACCCGAGGATAAGGGTTAAAAAGTGCAGTAGTCCATTGGTCAATATAGTAATCGTTAGTAATTACTACTTCTCAAGGCCCAGAGGCCACTCGAGGATAAGGGTTGAAAAGCGCAGTAGTCAATTGGACAATACAGTAATCGTTAGTAATGGAAATTCAGTAAATTTGTTATATATATATATATTTATATTTTGCTAAATACGCATTACTACTTATCAAGGCCCAGACGCCACTCGAGGATAAGGGTTGAAAATATTCAACAAATTTTTTATCTACAGATTAGAAAATTTGTATATAGGGTATTCAGACATATGGAATATATCTAGCATAATCTATCTATTATATCTATAAAAGTCAGAATGTTTGTGTGTGTGGGTGTGTGTGAGGTAGAGAGAGAGAGAGAGAACAATTCTTAACCTATATATTCAACAAATTTTTTATCTACAGATTTTAAATTTGTTATAAAGGGTATTCATACATATGGAAATATATCTAGCATAATCTATCTATTATATCTACAAAAGTGAAAATGTGTGTGTCTGTGAGAGAGAGAGCAATTCTCAACCTATATAATCAACAAATTTTTTATCTACAGATTAGATAATTTGTATATAGGGTATTCAGATATATGGAAATATATCTAGCATAATCTATCTATTATGTCTATAAAAGTGAGAATATGTCTGTGTGTGAGAGAGAGAGAGTAAGAACAATTCTCACCCTTTATATTCAACAAATTTTTATCTACAGATTAGAAAATTTTTATATAGTGTATTCAGACATATGGAAATATATCTAGCATAATCTATCTATTATATCTATAAAAGTGAGCATGCGTGAGAGGAGAGAGAGAGAGAGAGAACAATTCTCAACCTATATACTCAACAAATTTTTTATCTACAGATTTGAAAATTTGTATATAGATTATTCAGACACATGGAAATATATCTAGCATAATTTATCTATTATATCTATAAAAGTGAGAATGTGTGGGTGTGTGAGAGAGAGAATGAGAGAGAACAATTCTCAGCTTATATATGCAACAAATTGTTTATCTACAGATCCGAAATATCACATTTGTATAGAAGTAGAAATCTGGATACCTATTCTGATACCTAATAAAAGAAAGGACACTCTTTGGGGCGGATTTTGATGATAACAAGTCACTAATAAGAAATTATAATAAACATTGAAATAATTTAAGAATTTTATCAAAATAAAATTGCATGGTAATCACCCAATTTCTGCCACAAAATTTTGATTGGCAAAACTCATAAACAGAAAATATATATTTTCTAATTTCATCTTTTTTTTTATATAATCTGATTTGATGTTTTCCTTAATATTCAAATCACTATATTTTGCTGCTTAATATCAAATACAGCAAATGAGTTATTTTTATGCATCAAACAATTACATTTTCTCATTCATCCAAACTAATCACTGAACATCAATTTCATATTTTCTTCACTAAAATATTACTATGCTTGATGTCATCAAGTAGAGCGGATCATTTTTTTTTACATTTGTTTACACATTTTTTACAAATGTTTTTGAGAGTCCATACAAAGTTATAAGTGTTCAACATTTTTTTTCATTTGAATATATTTTGTCTAAGATTCTTAGCCTATGTCATTGCATACCAATTTGTTTCTTGAAAGTTAAGTTCACTGTAAAAACATCTGATACACCAAAATCCCTGATACCTGTTTCTTATAAGCGCCAAATAACTATCACTATTTCGATTTGTGTTTCATGAGAACAATTCAATATTGATACATTATAAGAAACATTTCCAGTGCTTTTCTCTTTTTAGCAATAGTTGGTTGATAATTAGAGGACACAACTAACCCTATACTATGCTTTACTTTGTTTTGTATATATATTTTGTATTGTGTGAAATTAACAAAGATTCATATGCAGGAATCTGTTGATACATTCCAAGAATCCCAATGCGACCAACAAACTTGAAAGACTACAATTTCTTTTTACTATGACCAATAAGAAAGCTCAAGGACTAAGTTGTTGGACTCATCCTGATCACCATTTTAAATTATTGTTAACAGTAAGTTTAACATTTTAAGTACAGAATAATATTCCTTTTGATATTTATAAATTACTATTTTCTGTGACAGATGTTACTTTTTCAATATTGATTGTACCCTCTTTTGTGTTTTTAAATTTTGCATACAATAATATTAAGCACACCATACCAAGACCACTATTTGAGCATCTAATAAACTGCCTACCAAGACCAATGTTTTCAAGTGACAATGGAGAGTATTCATGTTATGTTTCACATTTTTATGTTTTGAAATATTTTGCTGCTTAATATCAAATTCAGCAGATGTTTACTTTGTTTTGTGTATATACTTTATATTAGGTAGAATAAACAAAACTTAATTTCGCTACCATCATTATTTGTAGTGACATGCACTGTTAACATAAATAAAATCACTGGTGACAATCCCTGATACCTGTTTCGTATAAGCACCAAATAACTATGATAATGTGTTATTGTTGATACATTATAATAAACATTTCCATTGACTGGTCGTTTGCTTAGCTTAGGTTTACATCATTTTTTCACAATGTTTCTCTACTTGCTTTCAGCATGAGAGCAGATCATATTCTGCACATGTTTCATGCATATCACAAAAACTTATAATATTTGATCAACATTTGACTAACAATTTTACAAAAAAGACCTACCACCTTAAGGGGGGTAAAGGTAAGGCTCCCCACATAACCATAAAAGAAAGCCCCCCCCCCCATACAGTGGGAAAGAGCTCCCTTCCCATTCTGGGGCAGAGAAGGGGCAAGGAAAACTCTTAAACATAAATGGTCAACGGAGGGTATACACCCTGGGAAACTAAAAGTCTATATGGAATCTGCATAAATTAAAATATCCTGTTTAAGCGTATTGTATGACAGGGAGGGAAGGTCAACAGGTGGAAGAAAAATGGTCTACGCAGCGCATACCGCCTGACAAGCTAAAATCGCCTTTTTATATACGGCAGACAATCAGACTCTGATTGCCTGGACGGCGGGCTGAGCAATGAATGTGGAAGCCGGGGAACTTTTCTCAGAAGGAGGATGGGAGGCCCAGGGAGCCTTCGGTCTCCTCCTAAGAGAGGGATATCCTCTTACTCCCTTTGGAAAGAGATCAACCTTACACAAAACAAAAAATATGGGAAGAGAAGCCTTCCCGGGCCCCCCTCCCCCTTCTGGGAGGAGAAGTTCCCTGGCTCCAACCCTTTTTTTTGGGGGGGGCGCCTAAGCCTGTCCTCATGAACATAAACAATACCAGTCCGGGGGTAGATAAAACAAATAATACATAGAGATGAAAGATTCCTCTCCCCTAAGAATAAAACATATGTTCAATATCTGCTTTTGTTTTTTCATTGTTTATACGGTCCCGAGCAACGCCGGGTAGCCCTGCTAGTCTATATATATAAAAGCCAAACGTCTGTGTGTAGGTATGTTTGTTTGTAACGCTAAAACTTTTGAAAGACGGAACCAGAGTTGACAAATTTGGTATCATATTGCACCTTGATCACCCGGATGACAAATATCGAAATTTTACGTCAAACGAACCACTAGAAGGGGGTCAACGTATCAGTTATCTTCAAGGGGGGCCCAAAAAAAACTGTCATTGTAATGGTTTTTATTACGTAATTCTTGAATGATCCAATGTAATTCATACGTAGAAAAAAAACGCTTAGTCATATCACGTGACGTGACGTCAACATCCAGTAATGGAGAACAAATGTAAATAACAACTTTCTTCACCGACAGATTTGAAATTTCTCTTCTTCTTCGTTATATATATTGTTAAACATTATGACAATTTTTCCATCGTGATTAACTGGTTAAAAATAGTATTTATACGACAGTTTTAACGAAAAATGTTAAAAAATAATGAAAAGCGATAAAAAAATTTCAACTTAAAAATTTCTTCGCTAAAAAAATAACATCGTTATATTTTTAAAGCTAAAAACCAAACAGCCATTTTACCTATATTGTATAATTACCACGTGACCACTTACATCTTTCTCTTCTCTTCTCTCTCTCTCTCTCTCTCTCTCTCACTTTCTCTTCTCTCTCTCTCTCTCTCTCACTTTCTCTTCTCTCTCTCTCTCTCTCTCACACTACATAATTCTTGAATGATCCAATGTAATTCATACGTAGAAAAAAACGCTTAGTCATATCACGTGACTTCAACATCCAGTAATGGCGAACAAATGTAAATAACAACTTTCTTCACCGACAGATTTGAAATTTCTCTTCATCTTCGTTATATATATTGTTAAACATTATGACAATTTTTCCATCGTGATTAACTGGTTAAAAATAGTATTTATACGACAGTTTTAACGAAAAATGTTAAAAAATAATGAAAAGCGATAAAAAAATTTCAACTTAAAAATTTCTTCGCTAAAAAAATAACATCGTTATATTTTTAAAGCTAAAAACCAAACAGCCATTTTACCTATATTGTATAATTACCACGTGACCACTTACATCTTTCTCTTCTCTTCTCTCTCTCTCTCTCTCTCTCTCTCTCACTTTCTCTTCTCTCTCTCTCTCTCTCTCACTTTCTCTTCTCTCTCACACTTTCTCTATCACCCTCTTTCTCTATCACCCTCTTTCTATCGAAAACCAGTTGGTGTGTTTTTGATTTTATTTTGATTTGATTTTTCACGTATTTTTCTCACCCTCTTTCTCTTGACGTCATACCACTGTTAAACTGTGTGTGGGGGGGAAGAGGAACCGCTTTTGTGTGGGGGAGGATGCCGCGTGCACATCGAATTGATTTTTTTTGTTTCTATTAATGTAAACATAGATTCGAAAAAGTTGTCAAAAGAAAAATAAATGTTATCAAAGGCAAGATAAATTACTTTTCTACCAAACTGGATGTATTTTTCGTGTTTACATTCAATGTAATATGTTTATTTTCCTCGAAAACCACACAGCGTTTAGCGATGTAAACATTCAAGATGGCGTCTTATTCTCTATTTAACACGGTAAGTGTGGGAAAATATGTTATAAATACAAAACCTGATAAAATACTGTTACAAACTCGCTCAATATATGTTACCATGACATAGGTTGACATATATTCGATGTGTTTTTATTACTATTTCGTATAGTTTTTTTTATTTATAACACCTTTTTCCAATCTTACGGTGTTCGCTAACAATTAGAAGTTCTAATCGAAAAAAATCATTTACGTATTATTACCACGTAACCACTAACCTCTTTTTTCCCATGCTTTACCTCCTATTATAAAAGTATGCACACTTTATATTTACTTATTTTGTTTCCATGTTTGCTGCTTTAACAGTAAACTTTCTTAAATATTCTTAAAACATACATAATTAAAAATCATTTTCGACAGTTTAAAGGCTTTTACAATATTAATATTTAAAATAAAATAAAATAAAATAGTTTCTTTTATTTATAACACCTTTTTCCTAACTTACGGTGTTCGCTAACAATTAGAAGTTTTGATCGAAAAAAATCATTTTCGTATTATTACCACGTAACCACTAACCTCTTTATTTTCCCAGGCTTTACCTCCTATTATAAAAGTATGCACACTTTATATTTACTTATTTTGTTTCCATGTTTGCGGCTTTAACAGTAAACTTTCTTAAATATTCTTAAAACATACATAATTAAAAATCATTTTCGACAGTTTAAAGGCTTTCACAATATTCATACTTAAAATAAAATAAAATAGTTTCTTTTATTTATAACACCTTCTCCCAAACTTACGAGTGTTCGCTAACAATTAGAAATTATTACCACGTAACCACTAACCTCTTTATTTTCCCATGCTTTACCTCCTATTAAAAAAGTATGCACACTTTATATTTACTTATTTTGTTACCATGTTTGCTACTTTAACAGTAAACTTTCTTAAATATTCTTAAAACATACATAATTAAAAATCATTTTCGACAGTTTAAAGGCTTTCACAATATTAATATTTAAAATAAAATAAAATAAAATAGTTTCTTTTATTTATAACACCTTTTTCCAAACTTACGGTGTTCGCTAACAATTAGAAATTATTATCACGTAACCACTAACCTCTTTTTTTCCCATGATTTACCTCCTATTAACAAAGTATGCACACTTTATATTTACTTATTTTGTTTCCATGTTTGCGGCTTTAACAGTAAACTTTCTTAAATATCCTTAAAACATACATAATTAAAAATCATTTTCGACAGTTTAAAGACTTTCACAATATTAATATTTACAATAAAATTAAATAGTTTCTCCACCATGCTTCACCAACACCATAAATATGTTGGAATTTTGAAATATGCAATTGAACAGATGCAACATAGTCGTAATCATAAGGTCATCATCAAAGCAGACAAACGTCCACCATCAGAACATGCACGGAGATACAATGCACCTACGGCCGATGAAGTTGCAATCATAATGGTGGGTGAACAACATGATTACAGGGACATTGTTTTGCAATTAAGAAGTGGACAACTGCATCGTATTTCAGAAACTCATAGAGCTTATAATGCACTCCAATACCCAATTATGTTCTGGAATGGACAAGATTGATATCATTTTCAGCTGTGGCAGAGGAATCCACAAACAGGTCTCAATACAACTCGATCTGTAACATCTAAGTGTTTTTATGCATTTCATTTTATGGTGCGAGACGGATGCAATCATGTATTATCTATGAAAGAAGTGACCAGTCAGTTCATGGTGGATATGTATGCAAAAATAGAAACTGAAAGATTACACTTCATACGAAAAAATCAAAAAAAAATTAAGGGTGGATGAATATATCCATCTGCAAGATGCTATGAATTGTGATCGTGACCCGAGAAATATTGGACAACGAGTTATCTTGCCTTCCAGTTATACAGGAGGACCACGATATATGCAACAACGGACTCAAGATACAATGACTTATCTAAGAAAATTTGGTAGAGCTGATCTTTTCATCACATTCACATGTAATCCAAAGTGGAGTGAAATTACTAATGAACTTTTTCCACATCAAAAAGCCAAGGATCGCCATGATTTGATTGCTCGAGTGTTCCATGAAAAACAAAAGAAACTCCTCTGGCTTCTCAAAGAAGGACGAATTTTTGGTGAACTTAGTGCTTATATAACTACGATTGACTGGCAAAAGAGAGGCCTTCCGCACTCTCACACCCTGATTTGGTGTAAAGATAATATTAATGCTGATGATATAGACAAAATAATTTCGGCTGAACTGCCAAATGAAACTACTGATCCAGAACTTTTCGAAATAATAAAAACTCAACACTTTTGGATGGTGGTAGAACTGCTCACTCTATGTTTTCTCTCCCATTGGACCTTACTCGACAGGAAAAAACCATTGTGTAATATTAAAAAAGATTTAGCAAAGGCTAAACTACTGCAAAACTGTAAATTAATAATCTGGGATGAAGCAACAATGAGTCACAAAAAAGCTATGGAAGCAGTAGATTCTACACTACAGGACCTAAAAGATAACACACAAACAATGTATGGAGTGACTTTGGTTTTTGCTGGTGATTTCAGACAAACCCTTCCTATTGTTCCTCGAGGAACCAGAGCTGATCAAATGAATGCATGTCTCAAAAACTCCTATTTATGGCATCATATTAAAACAATGAGTTTAACACTAAACATGCGAGTACATTTACATGCTGATGCTGCTGTTGATGACTTTGCCACTCAACTTTTGCAAGTGGGTAATGGACTTCTGGACAAGGACTCCTATAACCAGATTCAAACAGAAGAGGAATTTATAATGAGAATTTTTCCAGATCTTCATAATTTTCATACGGATATCAATAGGCTAAGTAGCTGTGCAATTTTAGCAGCAAAGAATGAATCTGTAAATGAAATAAATAGCAGGCTGTTGAATAGATTACCTGGAGAAATCATATTATACAATTCAGTTGATACAATCTGTTCACAGGACGAAGTAACAAATTATCCGACTGAGTTTCTTAATAGTCTTGAACCACCAGGAACGCCTCCACATAGTCTGTTTCTAAAACTTGGAGCACCAATAATGTTACTTCGCAATCTTGATCCACCGAAACTCTGCAATGGCACAAGGCTCACCATAAAGAATATGATGCCTCACGTACTGGAAGCAACAATTATGTCAGGTAAGTATGCAGGAGTACACTGCTTCATTCCCATAATCCCAGTGAGACCACAAGAATTGCCATTTGAGTTTGAAAGGCTGCAATTTCCTGTCAAGCTATGTTTTGCAATGACAATAAACAAATCTCAAGGACAGTCACTAAAAGTTGTTGGGCTCAACCTGTCAAAACCAGTATTTTCTCATGGACAGCTATATGGTGGCCTATCAAGAGTTGGACACCCTGATGGACTCTTCATTCTGCCACCAGATAAAAAACCCAAAAATATTGTATATTCTGAAGCATTAAGATGAAGCATAAATATATAAACAACATGATTACGAAACTTTTCCCTGAAGGAAAAATATATAAAGATGATTACGAAACTTTGCCCAGAAGGAAAAGAATGTGAAATGCGCCATGGAAAAAACCCTTTGCGTTACATACATGTGGGAGGGAGTCTTAAAAATAACTGTACAAAGCAGGGTATACCACCATCCTCCTTCAGATTGGATTGGACAAAAATGAAATTAAAAGGAAACGAAACTAGAAATAGTCATGAATGGAACCCACAAACTAAAGTTTAAAAATCTGGTACAGTATCCATCATGCCATGGCAATGAATACATTGGACAAGATAAATTTAATGTTAAAAACTCAAGAAATATCTGAAAGTATGTCAAATTTACAAAAAAGAACTACCACCTAAAGTGGGGTAGAGGTAAGGCTCCCCCACATAACCAAAAAAGAAAGCCCCCCGCCCTACAGGGGGAAAGAGCTCCCCTCCCATTCTGGGGCAGGGAAGGAGCAAGGAAAACTCTTAAACATAAATTGTCAACGAAGGGTATACACCCTTGGAAGCTAGAAGAGTCTTTTTATACGCATCAACACACGGCGAAACTTAAAAAGATAAAGAGATCAATAGCTATAGCCAGCCGGTCTCATAAATACAGTTGTACACTACACCGAAATTCACTTCAGGTCTGCATTTCCTCCATGCGAATAAAGTCCTGATTCCCCACCAAGTGCAGGGAGGTTGCCCAACTCCCCTCTGGGTACACTTAAAAAGAAAACTACCCCCTCCATAAGGCAGGAGAGAGAAGGCTCCCTGCCCCATCTCCTTCGTTGGTCGGATGACTGTCACCTCCCTATAGCGAGGGATAAAAAAAAGCAAATCACCCCTTCAGCCCTTCCCTAATCTGCGTAGCACGGCTCCCTCCTTCATGGAGGGAAGGTCAACAGGTGGAGGAAAAATAGTTAACGCAGGGCATACCGCCTGACAAGCTAAAATCGCCTTTTTATATATGGCAGACAGTCAGACTATTTGCCTTGGGGGTGGGCTAAGCACTCCCCCACCCCCAAAGTGGGAGCCGGGGAAACTTCTCCTCTCAGAAGCGGGAGGGGACGCCAGAGAGCCTTCTTTTTCAACTAAAAGAGGGATCTCCTTTTGTATGGTTGGTCTCCCGTCCCCCCCCTCTCTCTCAGTTCCGCTTACTCCCTCCAGAAAGAGATCAACCTTACACAAAAAAAAAATATGGGTAGAGGGAAGCCTTCCAGAGCCCCCTTCTGGGAGAAGTTCCCCGGCTCCCACGTTTGGGGGAGTGCGCAGCCTGCACTCCAGTCAGCCAAATAAAAAAAAAATTTACCTATCCCACCTTTGTGGGGAGAGTGCTCAGCCCACCTTCTGAGCCACCATAAAACAAAAGTTTCCTCCCACCAGAGGGGAAGGGAAGTAGAAAGAAAAATACTTAAAAATGCATGGTCAACACATGGTATAGCCCCTGGGGATCTAAAATCACCTTCTTATATACACCGACACACACAGACAGTCTGATTGATTCTTTGTTCCACAGATTATAAGAATAAACTTTTCCCAGCAGTAAAAATATATAAACAACATGATTACAAAACGTTTCCCAGAAGGAAAAGAATGCGAAATGCGCCATGGAAAAACCCTTTGCGTTACATACATGTGCGAGGGAGTCTTAAAATTAACTGTACAATGCAGTCAGGAATCGAACCCACAAACTAAAGGTTGAAAATCTGATACAATATCCATCATGCCATGACAATGAATACATTGGACAAGATAAATTTACTGTTAAAAACTCAAGAAATATCTGAAAGTATGTCAACCTTACAAAAAAGAACTACACCCTTTAAGAGTGGTAGAGGTAAGGCTCCCCCACATAACCATAAAAGAAAGCCCCATCCTCCATGGAAAGAAGGCTTCCCTCCCATTCTGGGGCAGGGAAGGAGCAAGGAAAACTATTAAACATAAATGGTCAAGAAAGGGTATACAGCCTGGGAAGCTAAAAGAGCCTTTTTATAGGTGTCAACACACAGCAAAACTTAAAAAAGATAAAGAGATCAATAGGTATAGCCAGCCGGTCTGATAAACACAGGTTTACACTTTTCCGAAATTTCTTCTGTGCGAATAAGGTCCTGACTCCTCCCAAAGTGCGGGGAGGTTGCCCAACTCCCCTCCGGGCATACTTAAAAAGAAAACTACCCCCTCTCTAAGACAGGAGAGAGAACGCTCCCTGCCTCATCCCCTTTGTTGGTCGGATGACTGTCACCGCCCTATATCGAGGGGTAAAAAAAAAAGCAAATCATCCCTTACACAAAAAAAAAAAAAAAAATGGGGAGAGGGAAGCTTTCCCGGGCCCTCCAGTCAACCAAATAAAAGAAATTTACCCAATTGCCTTTTTATATTCGGCAGTCAGTCAAACAGAAATTTACCCATCCCACCTTTGTGGGAAATGTGCTCAACCCACCTTCTGAGCCACTGTGAAAGTTTCCTTCCACCAGAGGGGAAGGGAACGAGGAAGGAAAAGTCTCTGAGAATCTTCATGCTATTTCTTTGACAAAGATACTGTTTTCAATTGACTTTCACACATAATGAATGAACAAATTCACCAATCGACACAATATCAACAAATGTATCTTTCTTTTCCTTGCTTATTTCTTGCTTATTTCTTGGTACTAAGGATTTCTTTATGCATGTTATTTTATTTAAGAGTACTAAATAGTTTTTCAGTTTCTTGAGACTCTTTCACCTGTCTGGATTCTGCAGCAACGTTGTGGAGTGATATGTAAAACATAAATTGGTACTTTATAACAATAGGTATGTAGAATTCTAACTCGCCAGTGTTGATCGTTTCAATTATTTACAAATTCACCAGGTCCTGGATATGACCATAAACTGTATCCAAACGTGGGGCTTTGTGAAGTGTGAAGCCACCATTTTATTGCTATTGCTACCAGGTCCACTCTGATCTGGAGTGGTAGTATCTGTTAGGGTCCCAATTATGAGTTAAATAGAAACCGACATTAAATAAACAAATATATTCTAGGAAAAAAATGTCACTGGATTTGGCATGAAATAACCTGATATAGTGTTGATATGTCATAAAACAAAATGAACCAACAAATTCACCAATCGACACAATATCAACAAATGTATCTTTCAATCCCTTTTTCTGTGCTTATTTCTTGGTACTAAGCTTATCATTAACTAACCCTGACATTTCTTTTACTTTGTTTTGTGTATATATTTTATTTTGTGTAGAATAAAAAAAACATTTCGCTACCACATTTGCAATCATTGGTTACAATCATTGAAAGCTGTTTTTCAAAAACACCAAATAACATTCACGCTTTCCATTGGTTTTTCATGATAACAATTTAATCTATAACATCGAATTGTATAAATTAAAGTTTCCTTTCTCAATTGAAACAAACATATCCCACACTAAAAATGAGGATTTTACTATTGCCTTTTAGATCATTTTTTAACAATGTTTCTCTTCTTACTTTCAGCATTTGTTTCTATTTTATTTTATTTCAAATACTGTTTCATTTCACTTTCTCGATAATCATTTACATCTTTGGGGTGCAACAGGGAACATGTAGAGTGATATATCAAACATGAATTGGAACTTTATAACAATAGGTATCTAGAATTTACACATACCAGTGTGGATAGTTTTAAATATTTACAAACTTACAATTTACACACTATAAACAAATGTATCTTTTTTTCTTTTCTTTACTTATTTCTCGAACCTAAACTTATCATTAACTAAACCT
The DNA here is from genome assembly GCF_053919585.1 of Euprymna scolopes. Lineage (NCBI taxonomy): Eukaryota > Metazoa > Mollusca > Cephalopoda > Sepiida > Sepiolidae > Euprymna > Euprymna scolopes. Next base: position 96,152,449 of record NC_136485.1, read on the forward strand.
AAACTTTGTTTACTGCGTTTTGTGTCTATATTTTATATTGGGTGAAATAAACAAAACTTAATTTGGCTACCATCATTTGTAGTGGCATGCACTATTGACATATATAAAATCACAGGTGACAATCCTTGATTCCAGTTTCGTATAAGCACAAAATATCTATCATTATTTCGATTTGTTGTTCATGATAAAAATTTAATATTGATACATTGTAATAAACATTTCCATTGCTTTTATCTTTTTATCAATACATATACTTGGTTGATAATTAGAGGACACAACTAACCCTATACTTTGCTTTACTTTGTTTCATATTTTCTTTACTTAAATATTACTGTGCTTGATTTCATCAAGTGGTGCGGATCTGTTTTTTACACTAACAATGTGCACATTTTTTGAAGAATAAAGTTATTTTTTGTTTTTACTTTTTAAGGTGGTGAAGGTGATCCGGGGAGTGTTTTTTTTTCCAAAAAAGGTACTTTTTACGAATGGGTATCCAAGAAAGTTCAGTATTTTGTCAGAAATTAAGATTTTCATTGACCACTCTCAATACTATCAGAAATGAACAATCTACACAATACAAACTAACCGTTTTGTTGGCTTTTTATTATAACTCCAAACTAACCCATAACTACATTTTTCTTTTATTTTGCAAATTTGATTTACTTCCATTTATATTGTGTAGCTGAATAAGAAATTGATTTAACTTTTGTCATTTGTAATTAACATCCTTTCATCGCAATTACTACAGTGTAATAACACATGATATACTAAAATAAAAACACTTCAGATAAAGTCTTAAATAGAATTCAGTTTCTTACATGACATCTGATGAAGTCAGTAGAAACATTACAAACTAATACTTGAAAAACAATTTGACATTTACTGTACTACAATATCACATTTGTATAGAATTAGAAATCTGGATACCTATTCTGATACCTAATAAAAGAAAGGACACTCTTTGGGGCGGATTTCGATGATAACAAGTCACTAATAAGAAATTATAATAAACATTGAAATAATTTAAGAATTTTACCAAAATAAAATTACTTGGTAATCACCCAATTTCTGCCACAAAATTTTGATTGGCAAAACTCATAAACATAAAATATATATTTTCTAACTTCATCTTTTTTTTTTACATAATCTGGTTTGATGTTTTCCTAAATATTCAAATCACTATATTTTGCTGCTTAATATCAAATACAGCAACTGAGTTATTTTTTATGCATCAAACAATTACATTTTCTCATTCATCCAAACTAATCACTGAACATCAATTTCATATTTTCTTCACTAAAATATTACTGTGCTTGATGTCATCAAGTGGAGCGGATCATTTTTTTTTCATTTGTTCACACATTTTTCCAATTTATGTATATTTTGTCTAAGATTCTTAGCCTATGTCATTGCATACCAAGCTGTTTATTAAAAGTTAAGGTTCACTTTAAACACATATGTCACACCAAAATAAAAACGCTTCAGATAATGTCTTGATATTCAATTCAGTTTCTCACATGACATCTTATGAAGTTGTGTAGCAATGTACTGAAACAATTATAAAAGTATTTGTTTTTATTTTGGATGATGCAGGGCATCCGAAGAGAGATTTTTCTAACAAAATGAAAGTATAATTTTTAGCAATAGGTATCTAGGAAAAGGCCACTACATATGTTATAAATTTAAAATTTCCAAAACCTGGCAAATACTGGTACACACTAGCAAATTTAGATTTGCAATTACAGAATATGATTCTAATTTTTTCCTTTGCTCTTTATTCTTACACTACACTAAGTTTACTGTTTTATTTCGCTACAGTTGATATTGTGTAGAACAATAAGAAAATAATAGTGAACAATGCATTCAACAAAATTTGAAAGCTGAATTTCTAATAAAATGTGCATCTATAGGAGATAATGCCTGGGAAACATATTGGAGCCCCATCACCCGGATTTCACACACATTTCTAGATACCTATATCTAATAAGTTCAAAAGAAAGGACACACTTAGGGAGGTATTTTGGTGGTCAAGTCACAAATAAGAGATTAGCTGGTTTCCTGGCATAGCACAGGATATAATAAAGATTGACTGAAATACATGTTCTAGCTGGTTTCTAGGCGTTGCCAGGGATGTAATATAGACACATTATGTTGTATATTACCTGTTCTCTTCTCCCTAAGGTAAAACAATTTCATATACATGCTGTAAATTACCTATGCTAGGGATAAAACATGAACAATACCAGTCCTAGGGTAGATAAAACAAATAATACATAGAGATGAAAGATTCCTCTCCCCTAAGAATCAAACATATGTTCAATATCTGCTTTTGTTTTTTCATTGTTTATACGGTCCCGAGCAACGCCGGGTAGCCCTGATAGTAATATATAAAAGGCAAAAATCGGTGTGTATGTATGTATGTATGTATGTTTGTTTGTAACGCTAAAACTTTTGACAGACACAACCAAAGTTGACAAATTAGGTATCATATTGCACCTTGATCACCCGCATGACAAATATCGAAATTTCACATCAAACGGACAATTAGAAGGGGGTGAACTGATCATTTTTCTCCCAGGGGGGCCCCCAAAAAAACTTTCATTTTAACGTTATTCAATACGTGTCACGTGACGTGACGTCAGCTCAAACTTTTGACAGACACAACCAAAGTTGACAAATTAGGTATCATATTGAACCTTGATCACCCGCATGACAAATATCGAAATTTCACACCAAACGGACCATTAAAAGGGGGTGAACTGATCATTTCTCTCCCAGGGGGGCCCCCCAAAAAACCTGTCATTTTAATGTTAATATTACGTAATCCAAAAACGCTTTGTCATGTCACGTGACGTGACGTCAAGATCCAGTAATGGCGAACAAATGTAAATAAAAACTTTGTTTTACCGATACTTTTGTAATTTCTCTTCTGCTTTGTTCTATAGATTATTAAACTCCATGACAATGTCTCCAACGTAATTAACTGGTTAAAAATAGTATTTATACAAGAGTTTTAACGAAAAATGTCAGGAAAAAATGTACAGGAATAAAAAAAAATTCAGCTTTCAAAATATTCGTCGATAAAAAAACCGATCTTTATATTTACGCTAGCCATTTTGTATATTACCACGTGACCTGCTATCTCTTAAACTGGAGGGGGGGATCCACTTGAATCCAACAAAACCAGTAATTTTTTTTTTCTATTATATATACATTATTTTCTATAAAATTAAGTGTAGACTTTATAATTAAAACAAAAAATGTTATTCATACTAAAAAAAAAAAAAAAAGCGCTTAGTCATGTCACGTGACGTGACGTCAACATCCACTAATGGCGAACAATTGTAAATAACAACTTTTTTCACAAAACCAACACCGTCTTTCTTTTTTCTCTCTCTCTTTCTCTCTCTCTCTCACCCACTTACTCTTCCCTCTCTCTCACCCTCTTTCTCTTGACGTCACACCACTGTTAAACTGTGGGGGGGGGGAAGAGGCAGCTTCAAACCAACAAAAACAGTGCACACATTCCCAGGCATTATCTCCTATAGATGCACATTTTATTAGAAATTCAGCTTTCAAAATATTAGACGATAATAAAAATATCGTTATATTTATGGTAGAAAATAAATAGCCATTTTGTATATTACCACGTGACCTCATACCTCTTAAACTGGAAGGGGGGAGGAGAGGAGGCCGCTTCAAAACCAACACCGTCTTTCTCTTTTCTCTCTCTCTCACTCACCCACTTACTCTTCTCTCTCTCACCCACTGTTAAACTGGGGGGGGGAAGAGGCAGCTTCAAAACCAACACCCTCTTTCTCTTTTCTCTCTCTCTCACCAACTTACTCTTCTCTCTCTCTCACCCTCTTTCTCTTGACCTCCTACTACTGTTAAACTGTGTGTGTGTGTGGGGGGGGGGAAGAGGCAGCTTGAAAACCAACAAAAACAGTGCACAGTTTCCCAAGCATTTGGGGTGGGGGGACGAGACTAGAACCGCTTTTGTGGGGGGAAGGGGGGGAAGAAGCCGAGTGCACAGTTTCCCAAGCATTACCTCCTACTAAAAAAAGATGCACACTTTATATTTACTTAGTGGGGTGGGGGGAAGAGAATGACACCGCTTTTGTGGGGGAGGGGGGGGAATAGGCCGAGTGCACAGTTTCCCAAGCATTACCTCCTATTAAAAAAAGATGCACACTTTATATTTGAGTGTGTGTGAGAGAGAGAGAGCAATTCTCAACCTATATACTCAACAAATTTTTTATCTACAGATTTGAAAGTTTGTATATAGGGTATTCAGACATATGGAAATATATCTAGCATAATCTATCTATTATATCTATAAAAGTGAAAATGTGTGTGTGTGTGAGGTAGCCAGAGAGAGAGAGAGAGAGACAACAATTCTCAACCTATATATTCAATACATTTTTTATCTACAGATTTGAAAATTTGTATATAGGGTATTAAGACATATGGAAATATATCTAGCATAATCTATCTATTATATCTATAAAAGTGAAAATGTGTGTGTGTGTGTGTGTGTGTGTGTGTGTGTGTGTGTGTGTAAGAGAGAGAGAGAGAACAATTCTTAACCTATATACTCAACGTATTTTTATCTACGGATTTAAACTTTGTATATAGGGTATTCAGACATATAGAAATATATCTAGCATAATCTATACATTATATCTATAAAAGTGAGAATGTGAGTGTGTGAGAGAGAGAACAATTCTCAACCTATATATTCAACAAATTTTTTATCTACAGATTTGAAAATTTGTATATTTGGTATTCAGACATATGGAAATATATCTAGCATAATCGATCTATTATATCTATAAAAGTCAGAATGTTTGCGTGTGGTTGTGTGTGTAAGGTTGCGAGAGAGAGAGAGAGAACAATTCTCAACCTATCTATTCAATAAATTTGTTATCTACAGATTTGACCATTTGTATATAGGGTATTCAGACATATGGAAATATATCCAGCATAATCTATCTATTATATCCATAAAAGTGAGAATGTGTGCGTGAGAGAGAGAGAGAGTAAGTACAATTCTCACCCTATATATTCAACAAATTTTTTATCTACCGATTAGAAAATTTGTATATAGGGTATTCAGACATATGGAAATATATCTAGCATAATCTATCTATTATATCTATAAAAGTGAGAATGTGTGTGAAAGAGAGAGAGAAGAGAGAGAGAGAGAACAATTCTCAACCTATATATTCAACTAATTTTTATGTACAGATCTGAAAATTTGTATACAGGGTATTCAGACATATGGAAATATATCTAGCATAATCTATTATATCTATAAAAGGTAGAATGTGTGTGTGTGTGTGTGTGTGTGTGTGTGTGTGTGTGTGTGAGTGAGTGAGTGAGAGAGAGAGAGAGAACAATTCTCAACCTATATACTCAAGAAATTTTGTATCTACAGATTTGATAATTTGTATATAGGGTATTCAGACATAAGGAAATATATCTAGCATAATCTATCTATTATATCTATAAAAGTGAGAATGTGTGTGAGAGAGAGAGAGAGAGAGAACAATTCTCAACCTATATATTCAACAAATTCTATCTTTACAGATTTGAAAATTTGTATATAGGGTATTCAGACATTTGGAAATATATCTAGCATAATCTATTATATCTATAAAAGTGAGAATGTGTGTGTGAGAGAGAGAGAAAGAACAATTCTCAACCTATATACTCAACAAATTTTTTATCTACAGATTTAAAAATTTGTATATAGGGTATTCAGACATATAGAAATATATCTAGCATAACCTATCTATTATATCTATAAAATGACCATGTGTGTGTGTGAGAGAGAGAGAGAGAGTCAGAGAGAGAGAGAGAACAATTTTCAGCCTATATATTCAACACATTTTTTATCTACAGATTTGACAATTTGTATATAGGGTATTCAGACATATAGCAATATATCTAGCATATTCTATCTATTATATCAATAAATGTGAGAATGTGTATGTGTGTGTGTGTGAGAAAGAGAGAGAGAGAGAGAAAGAGAGGAAGGAAAATTCTCACCCTATATATTCAACAAATTTTTTATCTACATATTAGAAAATTTGGATATAGGGTATTCAGACGTATGGAAATATATCTAGCATAATCTATCTATTATATCTATAAAAGTGAGAATGTGTGTGTGAGAGAGAGAGAAAGAGAGAGAGAGAGAGAACAATTCTCAACCTATATATTAAACTAATTTTTTATCTACAGATTTGAAAATGTGTATATTGGGTATTCAGACATATGTAAATATATCTGGCATAATCTATGTATTATATCTATAAAAGTGTGAATGTGAGTGATGGAAAGAGCAAAAAATTCTCAACCTATATTTACAACAAATTGTTTATCTACAGATTTGAAAATTTGTATGTAGGGTATTCAGACATATGGAAATATATCTAGCATAATCTATTATATCTATAAAAGGTAGAATGTGTGTGTGTGTGTGTGTGTGTGTATGTGTGTGTTAGAGAGAACAATTCTCAACCTATATACTCAACAAATTTTTTATCTACAGATTTGAAATTTTGTATATAGGGTATTCAGACATATAGAAATATATCTAGCATAATCTTTCTATTATATCTATAAAAGTGAGAATATGTGTGTGAGAGAGAGAGAGAGAGAACAATTCTCAACCTATATATTCCACACATTTTTGGGTACAGATTTGAAAATTTGTATATAGGGTAGGCAGACATATAGAAATATATCTAGCATAATCTATCTATTATATCTATAAAAGTGAGAACTTGTGTGTGTGTGTGTGTGTGTGAGAGAGAGAGAACAATTCTTAACCTACATACTCAATAAATTTTTTACCTACAGCTTAGAAAATTTGTATATAGGGTATTCAGACATATGGAAATATATCTAGCATAATCTATCTATTATAACTACAAAAGTCAGAATGTGTGTGTGAGAGAGAGAGAGAACAATTCTAAACCTATATATTCAACAAATTTTTTATCTACAGATTTGAAAATTTGTATATAGGGTATTCAGACATATGGAAATATATCTAGCAAAATCTATCTATTTTATCTATAAAAGTGAGAATGTGTGTGTGTGAGATAGCGAGAGAGAGAGAGAAAGAGAGAGAGAGAGAGAGAAAACTTCTCAACCTATACATTCAACAAATTTTTTATCCACAGATTTGAACATTTGTATATAGGGTGTTCAGACATATAGAAATATATCTAGCATAATCTATCTATTATATGTATAAAAGTGAGAATGTGTGTGTGTGTGAGAGAGAGGACAATTCTCAACCTATGTATACAACAAATTTTTTATCTACAGATTTCAAAATTTGTATATTGGGCATTCAGACATATTTCAATATATCTGGCATAATCTGTCTATTATATCTATAAAAGTGAGAATGTGTGGGATAGAGAGAGAGAACAATTCTCAACCTATATACTCAACAAATTTTTTAACTACAGATTTGAAAATTTGTATATAGGGTATTCAGACATATGGAAATATATCTAGCATAATCTATTATATCTATAAAAGTGAGAATGTGTGTGTGTGTCTGTGTGTGTGTGTGTGAGAGAGAGAGAGAGAGAGAGAACAATTCTCAACCCATATACTCAACAAATTCTTTATCTACAGATTTTAAAATTTGTATATAGAGTATTCATACAAATAGAAATATATCTAGCATAATCTTTCTATTATATCTATAAAAGTGAGAATGTGTGTGTGTGTGTGTGAGCGAGAGAGAGAGAGAGAGAGAGAGAGAGAGAGAGAGAACAGTTCTCAACCTATACATTCAACAAATTTTTTATCTACAGATTTGAAAATTTGAATATAGGGTATTCAGAAATATCGAAATATATCTAGCATAATCTATTATATCTTTAAAAGTTAGAATGTGTGTGTGTGAGAGATAGAGAGAACAATTCTAAGCCTATGCACTCTACAAATTTTTTATCTACAAATTAGAAAATTTGTATATAGGGTATTCACACATATGGAAATATATCTAGCATAATCTATCTATTATATCTATAAAAGTTAGAATGTGTGTGTGTGAGGTAGCGAGAGAGAGAGAGAGAGAGAGAGTAAGAACAATTTTCAACCTATATATTCAACAAATATTTGATCTACAGATTAGAAAATTTGTATATAGGGTATTCAGACATATGGAAATATATCTAGCATAATCTATCTATTATATCTCTAAAATTGAGAATGTGTGTCTGAGAGAGAGAGAGAACAATTTTCAACCTATATACTCAACAAATTTTTTATCTACAGATTTGAAAATTTGTATATAGGGTATTCAGACATATGGAAATATATATAGAGTAATCTATCTATTATATCTATAAAAGTGAGAATGCGTGTGTGTGTGAGAGAGAGCGACACAGAACAATTCTCAACCTATATATTCAACAAATATTTTATGTACAGATCTGAAATATCCCATTTGTATAGAAGTAGAAATCTTGATACCTACTCTGATACCTAATAAAAGAAAGGGCACTCTTTAGGGCGGATTTTGATTATAACAAGTCACTAATTAGAAATTATAATAAACATTCAAATAATTTAAGAATTTTACCAAAATAAAATTGCATGGTAATCACCCAATTTCTGCCACAAAATTTTGATTGGCAGAACTCATAAACATAAAATATATATTTTCTAATTTCATCTGTTTTTTTCTTTTTACATAATCTGGTTTGATGTTTTCCCAAATATTCAAATCACTATATTTTGCTGCTTAATATCAAATACAGCAACTGAGTTATTTTTATGCATCAAACAATTACATTTTCTCATTCATCCAAACTAATCACTGAACATCAATTTCATATTTTCTTCACTAAAATATTACTGTGCTTGATGTCATCAAGTGGAGCGGATCATTTTTTTTTCATTTGTTCACACATTTTTCCAATTTATATATATTTTGTCTAAGATTCCTAGCCTATGTCATTGCATACCAATCTGTTTATTAAAAGTTAAGGTTCACTGTAAACACATATGTTACACCAAAATAAAAACGCTTCAGATAATGTCTTGATATTCAATTCAGTTTCTCACATGACATCTTATGAAGTTAGTAGAAATGTCACAGACTTTTGAATCTCAAACACTTTCAATACTGTGCACTGATATTTTCTTATTTGCAATATAAGCACATTCATGATTTTTTTTACAAACGTTAAAAACTTTCACATTGTGTAGCAATATACTGAAACAATTATAAAAATATTTGTTTTTATTTTGAATGATGCAGGGCATCCGAAGAGAGATTTTTCTAACAAAATGAAAGTATAATTTTTAGCAATAGGTATCTAGGAAAAGGCCACTACATATGTTATAAGTTCCAAATTTCCACAACCTGGCAAATACTGGTACACGCTAGCAAATTTAGATTTGCAATTACAGAATATGATTCTAATTTTTTCCTTTGCTCTTTATTCTAACACTACAATAAGTTTACTGTGTTATTTCGCTACAGTTGATATTGTGTAGAACAATAAGAAAATCATAGTGAACAATGCATTCAACAAAATTTCACACACATTTCTAGATACCTATATCTAATAAGTTCAAAAGAAAGGACACACTTAGGGAGGTATTTTGGTGGTCAAGTCACTAAAAAGAGATTAGCTGGTTTCCCGGCATAGCCCAGGATATAATAAAGATTGACTGAAATACATGTTCTAGCTGGTTTCTAGGCGTTGCCAGGGATGTAATATAGACACATTATGTTGTATATTACCTGTTCTCTTCTCCCTAAGGTAAAACAATTTCATATACATGCTGTAAATTACCTATGCTAGGGATAAAACATGAACAATACCAGTCCTAGGGTAGATAAAACAAATAATACCTAGAGATGAAAGATTCCTCTCCCCTAAGAATCAAACATATGTTCAATATCTGCTTTTGTTTTTTCATTGTTTATACGGTCCCGAGCAACGCCGGGTAGCCCTGCTAGTCTTCTATATATATAAATCTCAAACGTCTGTGAGTTTGTATGTTTGTATGTAACGCTAAAACTTTTGAAAGACACAACCAGACTTGATAAATTTGGTATCATATCGAAGCCCCATGTCCCGGATGACAAATATCGAAATTTCACGTCAAACGGACGAGGAGAAAGGGGTAAACGTATCAGTTATCTCCAAGGGGGGCCCAAAAAAAACTGTCATTGTAATGCTTTTTATTACGTAATTCTTGAATGATCCAATGTAATTCATACGTAAAAAAAAAAAAACGTTTAGTCATGTCACGTGACGTGACGTCAACGTCCACTAATGGCGAACAATTGTAAATAACAAGTTCTGTCTTCGATACTTTTGCATTTTTCTCTTCGGCTTAGTTATATCTATTATTACACTTTATGACAATGTTTCCATCGTGATTACCTGGTTAAAAATATTATTTATACTAGAGTTTTAACGAAAAATGTCAGGAAAAAATGTACAGGAATAAAAAAATTCACCTTTCAAAATATTAGACGATAATAAAAATATCGTAATATTTATGTAATATAAAATAATTAGCCATTTTGTATATTACCACGTGACCTCATACCTCTTAAGCTGGAAGGGGGGAGGAGTAAAACCAACACCGTCTCTCTCTCTCACACTTACTCTCTCTCTCTCTCTCACTTTCTCTATCACCCTCTTTCTATTTTTCTATTCGTTTAAAAACGCTTAGTCATGTCACGTGACGTGACGTCAACGTCCACTAGTGGCGAATCTAATTCCTAACTTCACTATGCACCGGTTTGGTTACTATGGAAACACTTAATTTTTGTGCTGCTTCGAAAAGGAACAAAATTCACTATACACCGCTTTCTCTTCCCTCCCTCTCTCTCTCTCTCTCTCTCTCTCTCTCTCTCTCTCTCTCTCTCTCTCTCTCACACACACTGTCTCTTTAAAACCAGTCGGTGTGTTTTTGATGTTACGTACGTATTTTTTATATTTTTATCTCAGTAATTTTTATTATATTTAATAGCATTTTCTTTTTTTTTTTTTCATGGGAAATTATTTTTCTATTCGTTTTAAGAAAATGCTATTAAAAAATAAAAATTCGATAAATTCTGGCAACAGTTATTTATTTATGCTATTCGCAGCCGGCCGGCGGCAAAACCGGAAGTTGTCGAGAGAAACGCGCTTAGACATTTTGTAAACATTGTTTTTAAAAATAAGTTGTCGGAGAAACGCGCTTAGACATTTTGTAAACATTGTTTTTAAAAAATAAAAAATAATACTTCTATTATGTTTTAAACGACTGTAATAGTTTATTTTGGAAGTATATTTCATAAGGAAAATAAACAACCCACTTTAAAAACAGAAATTACGAGTTTTATATATTTTATTCGCAGTTTTTTGTTGGGGGTAGTCCAGTCCATTATGTCTGTAACAGTTTGTTGAAAAAGTGTAGAATTCAATTAAAAAAACAACACCGTCTTTTTTTTTTTTTTTTAAATAAAACTAAAAACTTTATTTTTAAAATTTCGATGTTTGACAAACAGTCCATTATGTCTGTAACAGTTTGTTGAAAAAGTGTAGAATTCAATTAAAAAACCAACACCGTCTTTTTTTTTTTTTTTAAATAAAACTAATTTTAAAATTTCGATGTTCGAAAAAGAGTCCATAAAGAATAAAACAGTTAATAAATACAAAAAAAAGTCCATTAATTTGAACTTAAAGCCTGTTTGAATAAAACTTATATAAAAAAAAAAACCGTCACTTCCGGCAAATGGCTTTGTAAACAACGGGTGGCATTTTTCGAATACATCGGTAAACACTGTATGTTTTTCGAGCTGAATAAATATGTTACATTGAATAAAAACACAAAAAATATATCCAGTTGGATAGAAAAGTAACTTATCTTGCCTTTGCTAACATTTATTTGTTATATATTTGTCTTTTGACCGTCCACTAATGGCGAGTCTTTTTTTTTTTTTAAATAAAACTAATTTTAAAATTTCGATGTTCGAAAAACAGTCCATAACATGTCAATATAAAAATTCTATTTTTGTTTGATAAAAAGAATAAACAGTTAATAAATACAACAAAAAAGTCCATTAAGTTCAACAAACTAAACTCTTTTATTTATAATAAAACTCTTCGACAGTTTAAATGCTTTCAAAATCCTATGTAAGTATATCGTTTTTACTGTACACAGATTCGAAAAAGTTGTCATCAAACAAATATATGACAGAGTTGAATAAATATGTTACATTGATTAAAAACACTTCTTATTAGCATTTTCTTTTTATATGACAACGTTAATGTTCATGAATATTTAAATAAAATACATTACTGCACATTTATTAATATTATCTCTCTTTTAATCACTTTTATCGACTATCAGCCAAATAACCGGGGTCTAAAATTTGGGAAATTATTTTTCTATTCATTTAAAGAATATGCTATTAAAAAAGAAAAAGTCGATAAAAGTTAGACATAAACAGTAAAAAAATAGAAGATATTATTATTAAATAACAATAATTATTAAAAATAAATATTAACATTTACAATAATAAAATGAGTTAGTATTAAAAATAATTATTAAAATAAAAATGTGTTTATTATTAAAAATACATATTAATATTCAAATAAAATTGTTTTTATTATTAAAAATAAATATTAATATTTAAAGTAGAATAAAATGTGTTTATTATTATATATAAATATTAATATTTAAAATAATATGTGTTTATTATTAAAAATAAATATTAATATTTAAAATAATATAATGTGTTTATTATTACAAATAAATATTAATATTAAAATAAAATGTGTTTATTATTAAAAATAAATATTAAGGAAGGTCAACAGGTGGAGGAAAAATAGTCAATGCAGGTCATACCACCTGACCAGCTAAAATCGCCTTTTTATATAAGGCAGACAGTCAGACTATTTGCCTTGAGGGCGGGCTAAGCCCTCCTACCCCCCCCCAAAGCTGAGAGCTGGGGAAACTTCTCTCAGAAGGGGTATGGGAGGACAGGGAGACCTTCCCTCTTTCAACTAAGAGATAGATATCCTTTTGTATGGTTGATTGACCCCCCCCCTGTCGGTTCCGCTTACTCCATTCGGAAAGAGATCAACCTTACACAAAAAAAAAAAAAAATATGGGGACAGGGAAGCCTTCCCGGGCCCCCTTTCTGGGAGGAGAAGTTCCCCGGCTCCTACCTTTTTGGGAGTGCTCAGCCCGCCCTCCAGTCAACCACAATATTTGAAGAATAAAGATATTTTTGTTTTTGTGTTTTAGGTGGTGAAGGTGATCTGGGGGAGTGTTTTTTTTTTTCACAAAAAAGGTACTTTTTACGAATGGGTATCCAAGAAAATTACAGTATTTTGTCAGAAATTAAGGTTTTCATTGACCACTCTCAATACTATCAGAAATGAACAAAGTTAATTAAACAGTCTACACAATATAAACTTTTGTTGGCTTTTTATTCTAACTCCAAACTAACCCATAACTACATTTTTCTTTTATTTTGCAAATTTGATTTCCTTTAGTTTATATTGTGTAGCTGAATCAGAAATTGATTTATCTTTTGTCATTTGTAGTTAACATGCTATCAGCGCAATTACTACAGTGTAATCACACATGATCTACCAAAATAAAAACACTTCAGATAAAGTCTTAAATAGAATTCAGTTCCTTACATGACATCTGATGAAGTCAGTACAAACGTTACAAACTAATACTTGAAAAACAATTTGACATTTACTGTACTACAATATCACATTTGTATAGAAGTAGAAATCTGGATACCTATTCTGATACCTAATAAAAGAAAGGACACTCTTTGGGGCGGCTTTTGATGATAACAAGTCACTAATTAGAAATTATAATAAACATTGAAATAATTTAAGAATTTTACCAAAATAAAATTACTTGGTAATCACCCAATTTCTGCCACAACATTTTAATTGGCAAAACTCATAAGCATAAAATATATATTTTCTAATTTCATCTTTTTTTTTTTACATAATCTGGTTTGATGTTTTCCTAAATATTCAAATCACTATATTTTGCTGCTTAATATTAAATACAGCAAATGAGTTATTTTTATGCATCAAACAATTACATTTTCTCATTCATCCAAACTTATCACTGAACATCAATTTCATATTTTCTTCACTAAAATATTACTGTGCTTGATGTCATCAAGTAGAGCGGATCATTTTTTTTTACATTTGTTTACACATTTTTTACAAATGTTTTTGAGAGTCCATACAAAGTTATAAGTGTTCAACATTTTTTTTCATTTGAATATATTTTGTCTAAGATTCTTAGCCTATGTCATTGCATACCAATTTGTTTCTTGAAAGTTAAGTTCACTGTAAAAACATCTGATACACCAAAATCCCTGATACCTGTTTCTTATAAGCGCCAAATAACTATCACTATTTCGATTTGTGTTTCATGAGAACAATTCAATATTGATACATTATAAGAAACATTTCCAGTGCTTTTCTCTTTTTAGCAATAGTTGGTTGATAATTAGAGGACACAACTAACCCTATACTATGCTTTACTTTGTTTTGTATATATATTTTGTATTGTGTGAAATTAACAAAGATTCATATGCAGGAATCTGTTGATAGTAAACATCAGCATATTTCACTTTTCAAGCACTTTTTCATTTTATTTCAAATACTATGTTTTATTTCATTTTGTTGACACTCATTTACCTCTCTGGGGTGCTACAAGGAACATGTAGATTGATATACCAAACATGAATTGGTGCTTTATAACAATAGGTATCTATAATTTTGCTTAATTCTCTAACCTAAACTTATCATTAACTAACCGTAAATTATGTTTTAGTTTTGTGTATATATTTTATATTGTGAAGAATAAACAAAAATTCATTTCACCACCACATTTGCACTGTTAGCATACACAAATATCACTGGTTACAATCATTGGTAGCTGTTTTTTAAAAACACCAAATAACATTCACGCTTTCCATTGGTTTTTCATGATAACAATTTAATATTGATAAATTATAATAAACATGTCCATTACATTCTCTTTTTATCAATAAATATACTTGGTTGATAATTAAAGAACACAATGTTTATTGTAATAAAACTTGTGATCTATAACATCGAATTGTATAAATTAAAGTTTCCTTTGTCAATTGAAAAAAACAACATATCCCACACTAAAAATGAGGATTTTACTATTGCCTTTTAGATCAAATTTTATACAATGTTTCTCTTCTTACTTTCAGCATCAGAAAATATAATTTTCTACACGTGTTTCATGCATACCACACAAACGTATATGTGACCAACATTTTACCTCTGATACATTTTTTTCCAATTTCCTTTCACCATTGTCATTATCATTAGTACAGTTTTCGTTTTGTCTTTAAAATGAAGTTGTACATGTTTCTTAATACTTCGAAACCAAATATATCAAAAAATAATTTTTTTCACTTACAAAATTTTCATGATATTTCTTTGACAATCATATTTGTTTTTAATTGAATTCAGCACATGATTCTTACTGCTTTGTCACCTTTTATCTTATATTTCTTTTTCTTCATGCAAAATATATTAAATATCAAATTTTTGCTCATTTCTTAAATTGAATTAAAAAAATGAATTTTTTTGTTCCACCAATATTGTATAAGGCTCAATTCCATTGAACACAGTGTTTTATATAGTAAACATCAGCATTTGTTTCTATTTTATTTCAAATACTGTTTCATTTCACTTTCTCGATAATCATTTACATCTTTGGGGTGCAACAGGGAACATGTAGAGTGATATATCAAACATGAATTGGAACTTTATAACAATAGGTATCTAGAATTTCCACATACCAGTGTGGATAGTTTTAAATATTTACAAACTTATAATTTACACACTATAAACAAATGTATCTTTTTTTCTTTTCTTTGCTTATTTCTCGAACCTAAACTTATCATTAACTAAACCTAAACTTTGTTTACTGCGTTTTGTGTATATATTTTATATTGGGTGAAATAAACAAAACTTAATTTGGCTACCATCATTTGTAGTGGCATGCACTATTGACATATATAAAATCACAGGTGACAATCCTTGATTCCAGTTTCGTATAAGCACAAAATATCTATCATTATTTCGATTTGTTGTTCATGATAAAAATTTAATATTGATACATTGTAATAAACATTTCCATTGCTTTTATCTTTTTATCAATACATATACTTGGTTGATAATTAGAGGACACAACTAACCCTATACTTTGCTTTACTTTGTTTTGTATATATATTTTGTATTGTGTGGAATTAACAAAGATTCATATGCAGGAATCTGTTGATACATTCCAAGAATCCCAATGCGACCAACAAACTTGAAAGACTACAATTTCTTTTTACTATGACCAATAAGAAAGCTCAAGGACTAAGTTGTTGGACTCATCCTGATCACCATTTTAAATTATTGTTAACAGTAAGTTTAACATTTTAAGTACAGAATAATATTTCTTTTGACATTTATAAATTACTATTTTCTGTGACAGATGTTACTTTTTCAATATTGATTGTACCCTCTTTTGTGTTTTTAAATTTTGCATACAATAATATTAAGCACACCATACCAAGACCACAATTTCAGTATCTAATAAACTTCCTACCAAGGTCAATGTTTTCAAGTGACAACGGAGAGTATTCATGTTATGTTTCACATTTTTATGTTTTGAAATATTTTGCTGCTTAATATCAAATTCAGCAGATGAGTTCTTTCTTATGCATCAAACAATTACATTTTCTGATATTCATTCAAACTAATTATTGAAAATCAATTTCATATTTTCTTTACTAAAATATTACTATGCTTGATTTCATCAAGTAGTGCGAATCTGTTTTTTACACTAACAATGTGCACATTTTTTGAAGAATAAAGTTTTTTTTTTTAAGGTGGTGAAGGTGATCCGGGGAGTGTTTTTTTTTTTTTTTTTTTTTCCAAAAAAGGTACTTTTTACGAATGGGTATCCAAGAAACATTCAGTATTTTGTCAGAAATTAAGATTTTCATTGACGACTCTCAATACTATCAGAAATGACCAATCTACACAATACAAACTAACTGTTTTGTTGGCTTTTTATTCTAACTCCAAACTAACCCATAACTACATATTGCTTTTATTTTGCAAATTTGATTTCCTTTAGTTTATATTGTGTAGCTGAATCAGAAATTGATTTAACTTTTGTCATTTGTAATTAACATGCTTTCAGCGCAATTACTACAGTGTAATCACACATGATATACCAAAATAAAAACACTTCAGATAAAGTCTTCTTACATAGAATTCAGTTTCTTACATGACATCTGATGAAGTCAGTACAAACGTTACAAACTAATACTTGAAAAACAATTTGACATTTACTGTACTACAATATCATATTTGTATAGAAGTAGAAATCTGGATACCTATTCTGATACCTAATAAAAGAAAGGACACTCTTTGGGGCAGATTTTGATGATAACAAGTCACTAATAAGAAATTATAATAAACATTGAAATGATTTAAGAATTTTACCAAAATAAAATTGCATGGTAATCACCCAATTTCTGCCACAAAATTTTGATTGGCAAAACTCATAAACAGAAAATATATATTTTCTAATTTCATCTTTTTTTTTTTACATAATCTGATTTGATGTTTTCCTAAATATTCAAATCACTATTTTTTTGCTGCTTAATATCAAATACAGCAAATGAGTTATTTTTTATGCATCAAACAATTACATTTTCTCATTCATCCAAACTAATCACTGAACATCAATTTCATATTTTCTTCACTAAAATATTACTGTGCTTGATGTCATCAAGTAGAGCGGATCATTTTTTTTTCATTTGTTCACACATTTTTCCAATTTATATATATTTTGTCTAAGATTCCTAGCCTATGTCATTGCATACCAATCTGTTTATTAAAAGTTAAGGTTCACTGTAAACACATACGTTACACCAAAATAAAAACGCTTCAGATAATGTCTTGATATTCAATTAAGTTTCTCACATGACATCTTATGAAGTTAGTAGAAATGTTACAGACTTTTGAATCTCAAACACTTTCAATACTGTGCACTGATATTTTCTTTTTTGGAATATAAGCACATTCATGATTTTTTTTACAAACGCCAACAAATGTCACATTTTGTAGCAATGTACTGAAACAATTATAAAAATAGGTATCTAGGAAAAGGCCACTACATATGTTATAAATTCCAAATTTCCACAACCTGGCAAATACTGGTACACGCTAGCAAATTTAGATTTGCAATTACAGAATATGATTCTAATTTTTTCCTTTGCTCTTTATTCTAACACTACACTAAGTTTACTGTTTTATTTTGCTACAGTTGATATTGTGTAGAACAATAAGAAAATCATAGTGAACAATGCATTCAACAAAATTTCACACAAATTTCTAGATACCTATATCTAATAAGTTCAAAAGAAAGGACACACTTAGGGAGGTATTTTGGTGGTCAAGTCACTAAATAGAGATTAGCTGGTTTCCCGGCATAGCCCAGGATGTAATAAAGATTGACTGAAATACATGTTCTAGCTGGTTTCTAGGCGTTGCCAGGGATGTAATATAGACACATTATGTTGTATATTACCTGTTCTCTTCTCCCTAAGGTAAAACAATTTCATATACATGCTGTAAATTACCTACGCTAGGGATAAAACATGAACAATACCAGTCCTAGGGTAGATAAAACAAATAATACATAGAGATGAAAGATTCCTCTCCCCTGAGAATAAAACATATATTCAATATCTGCTTTTGTTTTTTCATTGTTTATACGGTCCCGAGCAACGCCGGGTAGCCCTGCTAGTCTTCTATAAAAGACAAAAATCTGTGAGTTTGTATGTTTGTATGTAACGCTAAAACTTTTGAAAGACACAACCAGACTTGATAAATTTGGTATCATATCGAAGCCCCGTATCCCGGATGACAAATATCGAAATTTCACGTCAAACTGACGAGGAGAAAGGGGTAAACGTATCAGTTATCTCCAAGGGGGGCCCAAAAAAAACTGTCATTGTAATGCTTTTTATTACGTAATTCTTGAATGATCCAATGTAATTCATACGTAAAAAAAAAAAAACGTTTAGTCATGTCACGTGACGTGACGTCAACGTCCACTAATGGCGAACAATTGTAAATAGTTCTGTCTTCGATACTTTTGCATTTTTCTCTTCGGCTTAGTTATATCTATTATTTAACTTTATGCCAATGTTTCCATCGTGATTACCTGGTTAAAAATATTATTTATACAAGAGTTTTAACGAAAAATGTCAGGAAAAAATGTACAGGAATAAAAAAAATTCAGCTTTCAAAATATTAGACGATAATAAAACTATCGTAATATTTATGTAATATAAAATAATTAGCCATTTTGTATATTACCACGTGACCTCATACCTCTTAAGCTGGAAGGGGGGGAGGAGTAAAACCAACACCGTCTCTCTCTCTCACACTTACTCTCTGTCTCTCTCTCTCACTTTCTCTATCACCCTCTTTCTATTTTTCTATTCGTTTAAAAACGCTTAGTCATGTCACGTGACGTGACGTCAACGTCCACTAGTGGCGAATCTAATTCCTAACTTCACTATGCACCGGTTTGGTTACTATGGAAACACTTAATTTTTGTGCTGCTTCGAAAAGGAACAAAATTCACTATACACCGCTTTCTCTTCCCTCCCTCTCTCTCTCTCTCTCTCTCTCTCTCTCTCTCACACACACTTTCTCTTTAAAACCAGTCGGTGTGTTTTTGATGTTACGTACGTATTTTTTATATTTTTATCTCAGTAATTTTTATTATATTTAATAGCATTTTCTTTTTTTTTTTTTCATGGGAAATTATTTTTCTATTCGTTTTAAGAAAATGCTATTAAAAAATAAAAATTCGATAAATTCTGGCAACAGTTATTTATTTATGCTATTCGCAGCCGGCCGGCGGCAAAACCGGAAGTTGTCGAGAGAAACGCGCTTAGACATTTTGTAAACATTGTTTTTAAAAAGAAATTGTCGGAGAAACGCGCTTAGACATTTTGTAAACATTGTTTTTAAAAAATAAAAAATAATACTTCTATTATGTTTTAAACGACTGTAATAGTTTATTTTGGAAGTATATTTCATAAGGAAAATAAACAACCCACTTTAAAAACAGAAATTACGAGTTTTATATATTTTATTCGCAGTTTTTTGTTGGTGATAGTCCATTATGTCTGTAACAGTTTGTTGAAAAAGTGTAGAATTCAATTAAAAAAACAACACCGTCTTCTTTTTTTTTTTTAAATAAAACTAAAAACTTTATTTTTAAAATTTCGATGTTTGACAAACAGTCCATTATGTCTGTAACAGTTTGTTGAAAAAGTGTAGAATTCAATTAAAAAACAACACCGTCTTTTATTTTTTTTTTAAATAAAACTAATTTTAAAATTTCGATGTTAGAAAAAGAGTCCATAAAGTATAAAACAGTTAATAAATACAAAAAAAAGTCCATTAAGTTCAAATAAAGCCTGTTTGAATAAAACTTATATAAAAAAAAAACCGTCACTTCCGGCAAATGGCTTTGTAAACAACGGGTGGCATTTTTCGAATACATCGGTAAACACTGTATGTTTTTCGAGCTGAATAAATATGTTACATTGAATAAAAACACAAAAAATATATCCAGTTGGCTTTGATAACATTTATTTGTTATATATTTGTCTTTTGACAACTTTTTTGAATCTACGTGTACAGTAATACAAACCCAAATATTTTTTTTTTTAACAGTAATGAATTTTCCGAACTCAATATTTTACAATTTTTTAAATTTTAAAATCTATCAAAATTTTTCTATTGATTCTATTTTTACGATATTTTCAGGGTCAATGTGAAATTTTATGTTCTTTCCAATAAATCGAAAATAATATTTTAGACTATCGTTTTTTTTTTAAAATTCACGAACCCCCCCCCCCCCCATGTACATTTTTCGAATACATCGGTAAAGTTTACCGACGGTAAACACTGTATGTTTTTCGAGCTGAATAAATATGTTACATTGAATAAAAACACAAAAAATATATCCAGTTGGATAGAAAAGTAACTTATCTTGCCTTTGCTAACATTTATTTGTTATATAGTTGTCTTTTGACCGTCCACTAATGGCGAGTCTTTTTTTTTTATTTTTTTTTAAATAAAACTAATTTTAAAATTTCGATGTTCGAAAAACAGTCCATAATATGTCAATATAAAAATTCTATTTTTGTTTGATAAAAAGAATAAAACAGTTAATAAATACAACAAAAAAGTCCATTAAGTTCAACAAGCTAAACTCTTTTATTTATAATAAAACTCTTCGACAGTTTCAATACTTTCAAAATCCTATGTAAGTATATCGTTTTTACTGTACACAGATTCGAAAAAGTTGTCATCAAACAAATATATGACAGAGTTGAATAAATATGTTACATTGATTAAAAACACTTCTTATTAGCATTTTCTTTTTATATGACAACGTTAATGTTCATGAATATTTAAATAAAATACATTACTGCACATTTATTAATATTATCTCTCTTTTAATCACTTTTATCGACTATCAGCCAAATAACCGGGGTCTAATATTTGGGAAATTATTTTTCTATTCATTTAAAGAATATGCTATTAAAAAAGAAAAAGTCGATAAAAGTTAGACATAAACAGTAAAAAAAAAGAATATATTATTATTAAATAACAATAATTATTAAAAATAAATATTAACATTTACAATAATAAAATGAGTTAGTATTAAAAATAATTATTAATATTTAAAATATGTGTTCATTAATAACAATAAATATTAATATTTAATATAAAATAAAATGTGTTTATTAATGAATATAAATATTACTATTTAAAATTATAAAATGTGCTTATTATTAACAATAAATATTAATATTTAAAATAATAACATGTGTTTATTATTAGAAGTAAATATTAATATTTAAAATGAAATAACATGTGTTTATTATTAAAAATTAATATTAATATTTAAAATAAAATAAGTGTTTATTATTAAAAATAAATATTAACATTTACAATAATAAAAGGTGTTTATTATTAACAATAAGTATTATTAAAAATAACATAAAATTTGTTTATTATTAAAAATAAATAATAATATTTAAAATAATAAAATGTGTTCATTATTAAAAATAAATATTAATATTAAAATAAAAATGTGTTTATTATTAAAAATACATATTAATATTCAAATAAAATTGTTTTTATTATTAAAAATAAATATTAATATTTAAAGTAGAATAAAATGTGTTTATTATTATAAATAAATATTAATATTTAAAATAATATGTGTTTATTATTAAAAATAAATATTAATATTTAAAATAATATAATGTGTTTATTATTACAAATAAATATTAATATTAAAATAAAATGTGTTTATTATTAAAAATAAATATTAAGGAAGGTCAACAGGTGGAGGAAAAATAGTCAATGCAGGTCATACCACCTGACCAGCTAAAATCGCCTTTTTATATAAGGCAGACAGTCAGACTATTTGCCTTGAGGGCGGGCTAAGCCCTCCTACCCCCCCCCCCAAGCTGAGAGCTGGGGAAACTTCTCTCAGAAGGGGTATGGGAGGACAGGGAGACCTTCCCTCTTTCAACTAAGAGATAGATATCCTTTTGTATGGTTGATTGACCCCCCCCCTGTCGGTTCCGCTTACTCCATTCGGAAAGAGATCAACCTTACACAAAAAAAAAAAGAAATATGGGGACAGGGAAGCCTTCCCGGGCCCCCTTTCTGAGAGGAGAAGTTCCCCGGCTCCTACCTTTTTGGGAGTGCTCAGCCCGCCCTCCAGTCAACCACAATATTTGAAGAATAAAGATATTTTTGTTTTTGTGTTTTAGGTGGTGAAGGTGATCTGGGGGGTTTTTTTTTTTTTCACAAAAAAGGTACTTTTTACGAATGGGTATCCAAGAAAATTACAGTATTTTGTCAGAAATTAAGGTTTTCATTGACCACTCTCAATATTATCAGAAATGAACAAAGTTAATTAAACAGTCTACACAATATAAACTAACTGTTTTGTTGGCTTTTTATTCTAACTCCAAACTAACCCATAACTACATTTTTCTTTTATTTTGCAAATTTGATTTCCTTTAGTTTATATTGTGTAGCTGAATCAGAAATTGATTTATCTTTTGTCATTTGTAGTTAACATGCTATCAGCGCAATTACTACACTGTAATCACACATGATCTACCAAAATAAAAACACTTCAGATAAAGTCTTAAATAGAATTCAGTTCCTTACATGACATCTGATGAAGTCAGTACAAACGTTACAAACTAATACTTGAAAAACAATTTGACATTTACTGTACTACAATATCATATTTGTATAGAAGTAGAAATCTGGATACCTATTCTGATACCTAATAAAAGAAAGGACACTCTTTGGGGCGGATTTTGATGATAACAAGTCACTAATTAGAAATTATAATAAACATTGAAATAATTTAAGAATTTTACCCAAATAAAATTACTTGGTAATCACCCAATTTCTGCCACAAAATTTTAATTGGCAAAACTCATAAGCATAAAATATATATTTTCTAATTTCATCTTTTTTTTTTTACATAATCTGGTTTGATGTTTTCCTAAATATTCAAATCACTATATTTTGCTGCTTAATATTAAATACAGCAAATGAGTTATTTTTATGCATCAAACAATTACATTTTCTCATTCATCCAAACTAATCACTGAACATCAATTTCATATTTTCTTCACCAAAATATTACTGTGCTTGATGTCATCAAGTACAGCGGATCATTTTTTTTTACATTTGTTTACACATTTTTTACAAATGTTTTTGAGAGTCCATACAAAGTTATAAGTGTTCAACATTTTTTTTCATTTGATTATATTTTGTCTAAGATTCTTAGCCTATGTCATTGCATACCAATTTGTTTCTTGAAAGTTAAGTTCACTGTAAAAACATCTGATACACCAAAATCCCTGATACCTGTTTCTTATAAGCGCCAAATAACTATCACTATTTCGATTTGTGTTTCATGAGAACAATTCAATATTGATACATTATAAGAAACATTTCCAGTGCTTTTCTCTTTTTAGCAATAGTTGGTTGATAATTAGAGGACACAACTAACCCTATACTATGCTTTACTTTGTTTTGTATATATATTTTGTATTGTGTGAAATTAACAAAGATTCATATGCAGGAATCTGTTGATACATTCCAAGAATCCCAATGCGACCAACAAACTTGAAAGACTACAATTTCTTTTTACTATGACCAATAAGAAAGCTCAAGGACTAAGTTGTTGGACTCATCCTGATCACCATTTTAAATTATTGTTAACAGTAAGTTTAACATTTTAAGTACAGAATAATATTCCTTTTGATATTTATAAATTACTATTTTCTGTGACAGATGTTACTTTTTTTTTTTTTGATTGTACCCTCTTTTGTGTTTTTTAATTTTGCATACAATAATATTAAGCACACGATACCAAGACCACTATTTCAGCATCTAATAAACTGCCTACCAAGACCAATGTTTTCAAGTGACAATGGAGAGTATTCATGTTATGTTTCACATTTTTATGTTTTGAAATATTTTGCTGCTTAATATCAAATTCAGCAGATGTTTACTTTGTTTTGTGTATATACTTTATATTAGGTAGAATAAACAAAACTTAATTTCGCTACCATCATTATTTGTAGTGACATGCACTGTTAACATAAATAAAATCACTGGTGACAATCCCTGATACCTGTTTCGTATAAGCCCCAAATAACTATGATAATGTGTTATTGTTGATACATTATAATAAACATTTCCATTTACTGGTCGTTTGCTTAGCTTAGGTTTACATCATTTTTTCACAATGTTTCTCTACTTGCTTTCAGCATGAGAGCAGATCATATTCTGCACATGTTTCATGCATATCACAAAAACTTATAATATTTGATCAACATTTGACTAACAATTTTACAAAAAAGACCTACCACCTTAAGGGGGTAAAGGTAAGGCTCCCCACATAACCATAAAAGAAAGCCGCCCCCCCCCCATACAGTGGGAAAGAGCTCCCTTCCCATTCTGGGGCAGAGAAGGGACAAGGAAAACTCTTAAACATAAATGGTCAACGGACGGTATACACCCTGGGAAACTAAAAGTCTATATGGAATCTGCATAACTTAAAATATCCTGTTTAAGCGTATTGTATGACAGGGAGGGAAGGTCAACAGGTGGAAGAAAAATGGTCTACGCAGAGCATACCGCCTGACAAGCTAAAATCGCCTTTTTATATACGGCAGACAATCAGACTCTGATTGCCTGGACGGCGGGCTGAGCAATGAATGTGGAAGCCGGGGAACTTCTCTCAGAAGGAGGATGGGAGGCCCAGGGAGCCTTCGGTCTCCTCCTAAGAGAGGGATATCCTCTTACTCCCTTTGGAAAGAGATCAACCTTACACAAAACAAAAAATATGGGAAGAGAAGCCTTCCCGGGCCCCCCTCCCCCTTCTGGGAGGAGAAGTTCCCTGGCTCCAACCTTTTTTTTGGGGGGGGGGCCTAAGCCTGTCCTCCAGGCAACCAAATGAAAAAGAAATTTACCCATTCCACCTTTGTAGGAAGTGTGCTCAGCCCACCTTCTGAGCCACTGTGAAAGTTTCCTTCCACCAAAAGGGAAGGGAACGAGGAAGGAAAAGTCTCTGAGAATCTTCATGCAATTTCTTTGACAAAGAAACTGTTTTCACTTGATTCCACACAAAATTTTTATTGCTTTTTCATCTATTGTCTTATATTAGGATTTCTTTATGCATGTTATTTTATTTAAGAGTACTAAATAGCTTTTCAGTTTCTTGAGACTCTTTCAACTGTCTGGATTCTGCAGCAACGTTGTGGAGTGATATGTAAAACATAAATTGGTACTTTATAACAATAGGTATGTAGAATTCTAACTCGCCAGTGTTGATCGTTTCAATTATTTACAAATTCACCAGGTCCTG
Organism: Euprymna scolopes; assembly: GCF_053919585.1. Classification (NCBI taxonomy): domain Eukaryota; kingdom Metazoa; phylum Mollusca; class Cephalopoda; order Sepiida; family Sepiolidae; genus Euprymna; species Euprymna scolopes. Next base: position 96,178,528 of record NC_136485.1, read on the forward strand.
GATATGACCATAAACTGTATCCAAACATGGGGCTTTGTGAAGTGTGAAGCCACCATTTAATTGCTATTGCTACCAGGTCCACTCTGATCTGGAGTAGTAGTACCTGTTAGGGTCCCAATTATGAGTTAAATAGAAACCAACATTAAATAAACAAATATATTCTAGGAAAAAAAAATGTCACTAGATTGGGCATGAAATAACCTGATATAGTGTTGATATGTCATAAAACAAAATGAACCAACAAATTCACCAATCGACACAATATCAACAAATGTATCTTTCTTTTCCTTATTCTGTGCTTATTTCTTGGTACTAAGCTTATCATTAACTAACCCTGACATTTCTTTTACTTTGTTTTGTGTATATATTTTATTTTGTGTAGAATAACCAAAAAGACATTTAGCTACCACATTTGCAGCGAAATGTTAGCATACATAAAATCACTGGTGACAACCCATGATGTTTTTTCTTATGAACACGAAATAACCAACACGCTTTCCATTGGTTTTTCATGATAACAATTTAATATTGATAAATTATAATAAACATGTCCATTACTTTTCTTTTTTTATCAATAAATATACTTGGTTGATAATTAGAGAACACAATGTTTATTGTAATAAAACTTGTGATCTATAACATCCAATTCTAAAAATTAAACTTTCCTTTCTCAATTGAAACAAACAACATACCCCACACTATGTTCCTAAAAATGAGGATTTTACTATTGCGTTTACATAATTTTTTAGCTATGTTTCTCTTACTTTCAGCATGAGATCATTTTCTACACGTGTTTCATGCATACCACACAAACATTTTACCTCTGACATTTTTAATTTTTTTCCAATTTCCTTTCACCATGAACATTATCATTAGTACAGTTTTCATTTAAAATGAAGCTGTACATGGTTACTATTACTTGGAAAGCAGATCTAAAAAAAAAAAAAATAACTGTTTTCACTTTAAAAAATTGACGGTTTATAGATCTCGGATTTGGCCCTTCTTCACCTTTTATCTTACATTTGTAAATATTGTATATATAAACTTTTTTCTTATTTCTCCAATGTTATTTCATTCATGCAATTTCATAATCCACCAACATTGTATAAGATTCAATTCCATTTGACACTTGAAAACAACTTTTTATATAGTAAACAGCATTTATTTCTTTTCAGACATATTCTTATTTTATTTTATTTCCAGTACTATGTTTTATTTCATTTTGTGGACACTCATTTAACTCTCTGGGATGCTGCAGGGAACATGTAGAGTGATATATCAAACAAGAAGTGGTACTTTATGACAATAGGTATCTAGGATTTACACATACCAGTGTTGATAGTTTGAAATATTTACAGACTAACATTTTACACAATATAAACACATGTACCTTTTTTTTTTCTTTTCCTTTGCTTATTTCTCGAACCTAAACTTATCATTAACTAACCCGTAACTTTGTTTACTTTGTTTTGCGTATATATTTTATATTGGGTAGAATTAACAAAACTTAATTTCGCTACCATCATTATTTTTTAGTGACATGCACTGTTAACATCAATAAAATCACTGGTGACAATACTTGATACCTGTTTCGTATAAGCACCAAATAACTATCACTATTTCGATTTGCTTTTTCATGATAATATGTTCATCTTGATACATTATAATAAACATTTCCATTCACTGGTCGTTTGCTTAGCTTAGCTTTACATCATTTTTTCACAATGTTTCTCTACTTGCTTTCAGCATGAGAGCAGATCATATTCTAAACGTTTCATGCATATCACACAAACTTATAATATTTGATCAACATTTGACTAACAATTTTTTGCCAATTTCCTTCAACATTCTCATTACCATTACTACAGTTTACATTTTGTCGTTAAAATGAAGCTGTACATGTTTCCTATTACTTGGAAACCAGATTTGTAAAAATCCCATTTTTTTTTCACTCTGAGAATTTTCATTATATTTCTTTGACAAACGATTTATTTTCAATGAACTTCAGCACATGATTGTTACTGCTTTTTCCCCTTTTGTCTTATATTTGTTTTTCTTCATGCCAAATATTTTATATATCAATTTTTTGCTAATTTCTTAAATTTTATTTCTTTAATTCTTAGTCCACCAATATAGTATAAGTTTCAATTGCATTGAACGCAATGTTTTAGATAGTAAACATCAGCATATTTCACTTTTCAAGCACTTTTTCATTTTATTTCAAATACTATGTTTTATTTCATTTTGTTGACACTCATTTACCTCTCTGGGGTGCTACAAGGAACATGTAGATTGATATACCAAACATGAATTGGTGCTTTATAACAATAGGTATCTATAATTTTGCTCTAACCTAAACTTATCATTAACTAACCGTAAATTATGTTTTAGTTTTGTGTATATATTTTATATTGTGAAGAATAAACAAAAATTCATTTCACCACCACATTTGCACTGTTAGCATACACAAATATCACTGGTTACAATCATTGGTAGCTGTTTTTTAAAAACACCAAATAACATTCACGCTTTCCATTGGTTTTTCATGATAACAATTTAATATTGATAAATTATAATAAACATGTCCATTACATTCTCTTTTTATCAATAAATATACTTGGTTGATAATTAAAGAACACAATGTTTATTGTAATAAAACTTGTGATCTATAACATCGAATTGTATAAATTAAAGTTTCCTTTCTCAATTGAAACAAACAACATATCCCACACTAAAAATGAGGATTTTACTATTGCCTTTTAGATCATTTTTTAACAATGTTTCTCTTCTTACTTTCAGCATCAGAAAATATAATTTTCTACACGTGTTTCATGCATACCACACAAACGTATATGTGACCAACATTTTACCTCTGATACATTTTTTTCCAATTTCCTTTCACCATTGTCATTATCATTAGTACAGTTTTCGTTTTGTCTTTAAAATGAAGTTGTACATGTTTCTTAATACTTCGAAACCAAATATATCAAAAAATAATTTTTTTCACTTACAAAATTTTCATGATATTTCTTTGACAATCATATTTGTTTTTAATTGAATTCAGCATATGATTCTTACTGCTTTATCACCTTTTATCTTATATTTCTTTTTCTTCATGCCAAATATTTTAAATATCAAATTTTTGCTCATTTCTTAAATTGAATTAAAAAAATGGATTTTTTATTCCACCAATATTGTATAAGGCTCAATTCCATTGAACACAGTGTTTTATATAGTAAACATCAGCATTTGTTTCTATTTTATTTCAAATACTGTTTCATTTCACTTTCTCGATAATCATTTACATCTTTGGGGTGCAACAGGGAACATGTAGAGTGATATATCAAACATGAATTGGAACTTTATAACAATAGGTATCTAGAATTTCCACATACCAGTGTGGATAGTTTTAAATATTTACAAACTTACAATTTACACACTATAAACAAATGTCTCTTTTTTTCTTTTCTTTGCTTATTTCTCGAACCTAAACTTATCATTAACTAAACCTAAACTTTGTTTACTGCATTTTGTGTATATATTTTATAATGGGTGAAATAAACAAAACTTAATTTGGCTAATATCATTTGTAGTGGCATGCACTATTGACATATATAAAATCACAGGTGACAATCCTTGATTCCAGTTTCGTATAAGCACAAAATATCTATCATTATTTCGATTTGTTGTTCATGATAAAAATTTAATATTGATACATTGTAATAAACATTTCCATTGCTTTTATCTTTTTATCAATACATATACTTGGTTGATAATTAGAGGACACAACTAACCCTATACTTTGCTTTACTTTGTTTTGTATATATATTTTGTATTGTGTGGAATTAACAAAGATTCATATGCAGGAATCTGTTGATACATTCCAAGAATCCCAATGCGACCAACAAACTTGAAAGACTACAATTTCTTTTTACTATGACCAATAAGAAAGCTCAAGGACTAAGTTGTTGGACTCATCCTGATCACCATTTTAAATTATTGTTAACAGTAAGTTTAACATTTTAAGTACAGAATAATATTTCTTTTGACATTTATAAATTACTATTTTCTGTGACAGATGTTACTTTTTCAATATTGATTGTACCCTCTTTTGTGTTTTTAAATTTTGCATACAATAATATTAAGCACACCATACCAAGACCACAATTTCAGTATCTAATAAACTGCCTACCAAGGTCAATGTTTTCAAGTGACAACGGAGAGTATTCATGTTATGTTTCACATTTTTATGTTTTGAAATATTTTGCTGCTTAATATCAAATTCAGCAGATGAGTTCTTTCTTATGCATCAAACAATTACATTTTCTGATATTCATTCAAACTAATTATTGAAAATCAATTTCATATTTTCTTTACTAAAATATTACTATGCTTGATTTCATCAAGTAGTGCGAATCTGTTTTTTACACTAACAATGTGCACATTTTTTGAAGAATAAAGTTTTTTTTTTTAAGGTGGTGAAGGTGATCCGGGGAGTGTTTTTTTTATTTTTTTTTCCAAAAAAGGTACTTTTTACGAATGGGTATCCAAGAAACATTCAGTATTTTGTCAGAAATTAAGATTTTCATTGACGACTCTCAATACTATCAGAAATGACCAATCTACACAATACAAACTAACTGTTTTGTTGGATTTTTATTCTAACTCCAAACTAACCCATAACTACATATTGCTTTTATTTTGCAAATTTGATTTCCTTTAGTTTATATTGTGTAGCTGAATCAGAAATTGATTTAACTTTTGTCATTTGTAATTAACATGCTTTCAGCGCAATTACTACAGTGTAATCACACATGATATACCAAAATAAAAACACTTCAGATAAAGTCTTCTTACATAGAATTCAGTTTCTTACATGACATCTGATGAAGTCAGTACAAACGTTACAAACTAATACTTGAAAAACAATTTGACATTTACTGTACTACAATATCATATTTGTATAGAAGTAGAAATCTGGATACCTATTCTGATACCTAATAAAAGAAAGGACACTCTTTGGGGCGGATTTTGATGATAACAAGTCACTAATAAGAAATTATAATAAACATTGAAATAATTTAAGAATTTTACCAAAATAAAATTGCATGGTAATCACCCAATTTCTGCCACAAAATTTTGATTGGCAAAACTCATAAACAGAAAATATATATTTTCTAATTTCATCTTTTTTTTTTACATAATCTGATTTGATGTTTTCCTAAATATTCAAATCACTATTTTTTTGCTGCTTAATATCAAATACAGCAAATGAGTTATTTTTTATGCATCAAACAATTACATTTTCTCATTCATCCAAACTAATCACTGAACATCAATTTCATATTTTCTTCACTAAAATATTACTGTGCTTGATGTCATCAAGTAGAGCGGATCATTTTTTTTTCATTTGTTCACACATTTTTCCAATTTATATATATTTTGTCTAAGATTCCTAGCCTATGTCATTGCATACCAATCTGTTTATTAAAAGTTAAGGTTCACTGTAAACACATACGTTACACCAAAATAAAAACGCTTCAGATAATGTCTTGATATTCAATTAAGTTTCTCACATGACATCTTATGAAGTTAGTAGAAATGTTACAGACTTTTGAATCTCAAACACTTTCAATACTGTGCACTGATATTTTCTTTTTTGGAATATAAGCACATTCATGATTTTTTTTACAAACGCCAACAAATGTCACATTTTGTAGCAATGTACTGAAACAATTATAAAAATAGGTATCTAGGAAAAGGCCACTACATATGTTATAAATTCCAAATTTCCACAACCTGGCAAATACTGGTACACGCTAGCAAATTTAGATTTGCAATTACAGAATATGATTCTAATTTTTTCCTTTGCTCTTTATTCTAACACTACACTAAGTTTACTGTGTTATTTCGCTACAGTTGATATTGTGTAGAACAATAAGAAAATCATAGTGAACAATGCATTCAACAAAATTTCACACAAATTTCTAGATACCTATATCTAATAAGTTCAAAAGAAAGGACACACTTAGGGAGGTATTTTGGTGGTCAAGTCACTAAATAGAGATTAGCTGGTTTCCCGGCATAGCCCAGGATGTAATAAAGATTGACTGAAATACATGTTCTAGCTGGTTTCTAGGCGTTGCCAGGGATGTAATATAGACACATTATGTTGTATATTACCTGTTCTCTTCTCCCTAAGGAAAAACAATTTAATATACATGCTGTAAATTACCTACGCTAGGGATAAAACATGAACAATACCAGTCCTAGGGTAGATAAAACAAATAATACATAGAGATGAAAGATTCCTCTCCCCTAAGAATAAAACATATATTCAATATCTGCTTTTGTTTTTTCATTGTTTATACGGTCCCGAGCAACGCCGGGTAGCCCTGCTAGTCTATATATATAAAAGCCAAACGGTTGGTACAATCAGGTTAGGGTTAGGGTTAGGGTTAGGGTTAGGGTTGGTACAATCAGGTTAGGGTTAGGGTTGGGGTTAGGGTTAGGGTTAGGGTTGGTGTTGGTACAATCAGGTTAGGGTTAGGGTTAGGGTTAGGGTTGGGGGTAGGGTTAGGGTTAGGGTTAGGGTTGGTACAATCAGGTTAGGGTTAGCGTTAGGGTTAGGGTTGGTACAATCAGGTTGGGGTTAGGGTTGGGGTTATGGTTAGGGTTAGGGTTAGGGTTGGTACAATAAGGTTAGGGTTAGGGTTAGGGTAGGGTTAGGGTTAGGGTTAGGGTTGGTACAATCAGGTTAGGGTTAGGGTTAGAGTTGGTACAATCAGGTTAGGGTTAGGGTGAGGGTTAGGGTTTATGTTAGGGTTAGGGTTGGTACAATCAGGTTAGGGTTAGGGTTAGGGTTAGAGTTAGTACAATCAGGTTAGGGTTAGGGTTAGGGGTAGGGTTGGTACAATCAGGTTTGGGTTAGGGTCAGGGTCAGGGTTAGGGTTAGGGTTGGGGTGTGTACAATCCGGTTAGGGTTAGGGTTAGGGTTGGTACAATAAGGTTAGGGTTAGGGTTAGGGTAAGGTTTAGGCTTAGGATTAGGGTTAGGGTTGGTACAATCAGGGTAGGGTTAGGGTTAGGGTTAGGGTTAGGGTTGGTACAATCAGGTTAGGGTTAGGGTTAGGGTTAGGGTTAGGGTTGGTACAATCAGGTTAGGGTTAGGGTTAGGGTTAGGGTTGGTACAATCAGGTTAGGGTAAGGGTTAGGGTTAGGGTTGGTACAATCAGGTTAGGGTTAGGGTTAGGGTTAGGGTAAGGGTTAGGGTTGGTACAATCAGGTTAGGGTTAGGGTTAGGGTTAGGGTTGCTACAATCAGGTTAGGGTTAGGGTTGGGGTTAGGGTACAATAAGGTTAGGGCTAGGGTTAGGGTTAGCGTTAGGGTTAGGGTTAGGGTTAGGGTTAGGGTTGGTACAATCAGGTTAGGGTTAGGGTAAGGGTTAGGTTAGGGTTAGGGTTAGGGTTGGTACAATCAGGTTAGGGTTAGGGTTAGGGGTAGGGTTGGTACAATCAGGTTAGGGTTAGGGTTAGGGTTAGGGTTGCTACAATCAGGTTAGGGTTAGGGTTAGGGTTAGGGTTGGTACAATAAAGTTAGTTTGAAGGTTAGGGTTAGGGTTAAGGGTAGGGTTAGGGTTAGGGTTAGGGTTGGTACAATCAGGTTAGGGTTAGGGTTAGGGTTAGGGTTAGGGTTGGTACAATCAGGTTAGGGTTAGGGTTAGGGTTGGGGTTAGGGTTAGGGTTAGGGTTGGTACAATCAGGTTAGGGTTAGGGTTATGGTTAGGGTCAGGGTTGGTACAATCAGGTTAGGGTTAGGGTTAGGGTTAGGGTTAGTGTTGGTACAATCAGGTTATGGTTAGGGTTAGGGTTAGGGTTGGGTTTAGGGTTCGGGTTAGGGTTAGTACAATCAGGTTAGGGTGAGGGGTAGGGTTAGGGTATGGGTTAGGGTTGGTACAATCAGGTTAGGGTTAGGGTTAGGGTTGGGGTTAGGGTTAGGGTTGGTACATTCAGGGTAGGGTTAGGTTTAGGGTTAGGGTTAGGGTTAGGGTTAGTACAATCAGGTTGGGGGAAGGGTTAGGGTTAGGGTTAGGGTTAGGGTTGGTACAATCAGGTTAGGGTTAGGGTTAGGGTTAGGGTTAGGGTTGGTACAATCAAGTTAGGGTTAGGGTTAGGGTTAGGGTTTGTACAATCAGGTTAGGGTTAGGGTTAGGGTTAGGGTTGGGTTTAGGGTTAGGGTTAGGGTTAGTACAATCAGGTTAGGGTTAGGGGTAGGGTTAGGGTATGGGTAAGGGTTGGTACAATCAGGTTAGGGTTAGGGTAAGGGTTGGGGTTAGGGTTAGGGTTGGTAGATTCAGGGTAGGGTTAGGTTTAGGGTTAGGGTTAGGGTTAGGGTTTGTACAATCAGGTTAGGGTTGGGGTTAGGGTTGGGGTTAGGGTTAGGGTTGGTACAATCAGGTTAGGGTTAGGGTTAGGGTTAGGGTTGGTGCAATCAGGTTAGGGTTAGGGTTAGGGTTAGGGTTGGTACAATCAGGTTAGGGTTAGGGTTAGGGTTGGGGTTAGGGTTAGCGTTAGGGTTAGGGTTAGGGTTGGTACAATCAGGTTAGGGTAAGGGTAATGTTTAGGGTTAGAGTGAGGGTTAGGGTTGGGGTGTGTACAATCCGGTTAGGGTTAGGGTTAGGGTTAGGGTTAGGGTTGGTACAATCAGGTTAGGGTTAGGGTTAGGGTTAGGGTTAGGGTTGGTACATTCAGGGTAGGGTTAGGTTTAGGGTTAGGGTTAGGGTTAGTACAATCAGGTTGGGGGAAGGGTTAGGGTTAGGGTTAGGATTAGGGTTAGGGTTGGTACAATCAGGTTAGGGTTAGGGTTAGGGTTAGGGTTGGTACAATCAAGTTAGGGTTAGGGTTAGGGTTAGGGTTGGAACAATCAGGTTAGAGTTGGGTTTAGGGTTGGGGTTAGGGTTAGGGTTGGTACAATCAGGTTGGGGGAAGGGTTGGGGTTAGGGTTAGGGTTGGTACAATCAGGTTAGGGTTAGGGTTAGGGTTAGGGTTGGTGCAATCAGGTTAGGGTTAGGGTTAGGGTTAGGGTTGGTACAATCAGGTTAAGGTAAGGGTAATGTTTAGGGTTAGGGTTGGGGTTTGTACAATCCGGTTAGGGTTAGGGTTAGGGTTAGGGTTAGGGTTGGTACAATCAGGTTAGGGTTATGGTTAGGGTTAGGGTTAGGCTTAGGGTTAGGGTTAGTGTTGGTACAATCAGGTTAGGGTTAGGGTTAGGGTTAGGGTTGGTACAATCAGGTTAGGGTTACGGTTATGGTTAGGGTTAGGGTTAGGGTTAGTGTCGGTACAATCAGGTTAGGGTTAGGGTTAGGGTTAGTGTTAGGGTTAGAGTTAGGGTTAGGGTTGGTACAATCAGGTAAGGGTTAGGGTTAGGGTTAGTTTGAAGGTTAGGGTTAGGGTTAGTGGTAGGGTTAGGGTTAGGGTTAGGGTTGGTACAATCAGGTTAGGGTTAGGGTTAGGGTTAGGGTTAGGGTTGGTACAATCAGGTTAGGGTTAGGGTTAGGGTTAGGGTTAGGGTTGGTACAATCAGGTTAGGGTTAGGGTTATGGTTAGGGTCAGGGTTGGTACAATCAGGTTAGGGTTAGGCTTAGGGTTAGGGTTAGGGTTAGTGTTGGTACAATCAGGTTATGGTTAGGGTTAGGGTTAGGGTTTGGTTTAGGGTTAGGGTTAGGGTTAGTACAATCAGGTAAGGGTTAGGGGTAGGGTTAGGGTATGGGTTAGGGTTGGTACAATCAGGTTAGGGTTAGGGTTAGGGTTGGGGTTAGGGTTAGGGTTGGTACATTCAGGGTAGGGTTAGGTTTAGGGTTAGGGTTAAGGTTAGGGTTAGTACAATCAGGTTGGGGGAAGGGTTGGGGTTAGGGTTAGGGTTAGGGTTAGGGTTGGTACAATAAGGTTAGGGTTAGGGTTAGGGTTAGGGTTGGTACAATCAAGTTAGGGTTAGGGTTAGGGTTAGAGTTGGTACAATCAGGTTAGGGTTGGGGTTAGGGTTGGGGTTAGGGTAAGGGTTGGTACAATCAGGTTAGGGTTAGGGTTAGGGTTAGGGTTAGGGTTAGGGTTGGTGCAATCAGGTTAGGGTTAGGGTAAGGGTTAGAGTTGGTAAAATCAGGTTAGGGTTAGGGTTAGGGTTAGGGTTGGGGTTAGGGTTAGCGTTAGGGTAAGGGTTAGGGTTGGTACAATCAGGTTAGGGTAAGGGTAATGTTTAGGGTTAGGGTTAGGGTTAGGGTTGGGGTGTGTACAATGCGGTTAGGGTTA